>NC_044560.1:50477904-50786029 GCF_007565055.1 Rhinopithecus roxellana | reverse complement strand
CATTTTTATACCAGGCTAGCTATGATGGACAGAGCAGAGAAAACAGGGCCTGACCTGGAAACCTGAGTCCCCACTCATTGCTCTTAGAGAGGAAAGCAGACCTTCTCCAGGCAAGCTGGAGCAGAGAAATAGCCAGAGCTGCCCCAGGTCGGGCGCAGAGAGGCCGGACAATAGGACAGCAGAGCATCCATGACAGCTCTCTTCCTGGGGCAGCCACGTTTCCAATCACTGCTTTATGAATCTATTCAATAAGTTTATTTAAATAGTCCTGCAGGGAAAGGGACATGATGCTCCTATTTATTTAGTAAGTTCATTATCATAGATGCACTTGTGGGACTCTAGACTGATGTTACACACAACTAGCTGCTCCCCTGTGCAGATCCAGGCTCTGTTCCCTCTCACCTTCCTTCTCACCCTACCCCCACATTCCAACATTTGGAAAAGTGGATCTGCCTTCCAAATAGTTCTCTCCATCCTGATTGATGGTCCCAGGGCCTGAAATGTCCTTTACTGGCCTTGTCTTTTGTGATCAGGCATTTTGTCCTGTAGAGATATCAACTTGAAAGGTAATGTAGTGAGGTGGAATCTGGACTTCCTGTGTGGTTTGGGGTAAATCACTTAGACTCTCTGAGTCATGATTTGCTCACTCCTAAAGAGTAGCAAGCAATATCCCTTCAAAGGGTTTTGGGAGGAATAAATAATGACCTCAAAGTGCCCTGGAAAAGCACGGGACACTGGAAGACACCCATTGAGGGGTAGTTGATAGATCTAAGCCCCCTCTCAGTGCTCCCTGTTTCTGTACAAATGTAGTCATCATCTTTCATTGCAACAAAGAAGAGAAAGAATGAGTTTGGAGTAAGCCTGGCCTGGATTCTATTCTCAGTTAGGGGACCTTATATCAAGCTTATTACCCCTGTGAACCTCAGTTTCCACATCTGTACATGGGAATAATGCTTACCTCTTATGCCAAAACCCTTAAGAAACCAAAGGGATACCAACATACCTAGAGAACCCTGCACAATGTCTGGCCCACGGAAGATGCTTCCTTCCCTTGTCCACCCTTCCCTTCTTCTAACGAGGCAATGGCACTAAAAGACTATGGCATTTTCCTTCCAACTTTAGCTGCCTAATAATTCCTAACTAAGAATGACAGAATTCAATAACAAAATCAATGAAGAAGAACCATGTGTCCCTTTTTAATCAAAATCTAAAATGAGGTAGCCCTCGCCTGTGGCCACATCAAAGCATAAGCGAGAGAAGAAGCAATGGAAGAGGGTACTTTGCAGTTACCTTCTTTGGAGAAGCAGGAGCCAGGCAAAGTTGGACTCTGTCTTTAACGATAGGATATAATTCCAATTTCACAACTTAATTATGACTGGATGAAAAAGACAGCATGAAAAACTAGGTGTAGGATAGGGAGTTTCATCTCGTTAGGTTCACTGACACCTCATTAGGGACTTTGAAAAACATTCTGCTTCCAGGCAATTTTGCTACTATCTCGATTTTTTCCCACATTTATCTGGCTACATTTATTTGACTTGACACAAGTAGGAAAATGGGAGCTTTGATTTTTTTTCCCAGGTCATCAACTAGCACTTCTATTTCTCCACTTCAAGCCACAACATTCTTTTTCAGGTTATGATCATCAAGATACCAGAGGATTGGAGCTGCCAGAGTAACCTTCCAAAACATGAGCTGGACCATGTCATGCCCTATGCCAACTCTTTAATGGTTTCTCACTGTCCATACACAGTAGCATGGTGTGCAAGTACTACCTACTTTTCAGACCTCATTTCCTACCTCCTTCTTCCAAAATGTCTATTCTGACTCTAACAGGGCTGCTTAACATTCTTCCCCCAGGCCCAAGAGAAAATTTTATGATGTTTATGATATTCCCATCTTCTTTCTCCATTTCCCCTATCACCTATGAAAATATCATTTCTCCTGTAGGTTCAAGTCAAAGATTCAGTTCTCTCTCAAAATTTGCTTGATTTTCCCAATCAGAATACACCCCTCACTCGTTCTTAGTACTGCCAGCATGAGGATCATCTGCACTGGGACATCCTGTCGTGAATGCTGGCCAATACTTCATGTCTGCCTGACCTACCCAACTGTGAGCCCTACCATTGTTAACTTTCTGTTCTGTTAGTGCAACACACTACACTGGTGTGTCCCAGTCAGTTCTGAGATGTGTCAGAAGCACTTGTTACCTCTAAGATGCCAAGCGTGGAATGTACATGTATATTTTGAAATATATATATATATAGAAATAAATATATATATATATAGAGAGAGAGAGAGAAATTAAAGGGTTGAGAAGTTCCTCTCTATAGCACCAAGTCAAGTCATGTAACAATATGATAAATACATGGAAGACAAATGGGACTGTTCTTGATCATGCTCTGAGGCCTGGGATCCTTTCACTTGACTTTGATGTGCAGCACTGTTCATTGTACCATACCATGGACAAAACAGAAAAAGTCTGGCAACATCTGGAACCAAAGAGAATGTCTTAGTATCTTAAGCACTATGCACAGTTTGTTTATTTGGAGATACTGCCACAATTGCATTAACATTGCATGTTAAACTGACTGTGGACCCTAATTAATTGTTGCAACATGGCAAAGGGATTTGGAGTTAGTAGATGTGGGTCTAATTTCCTGCAAATTTGCTGTCTCAAAGTAGCAGGATGACTTTGGGTAAGTCCTTTCTTTGAGCCTCCTTTTCCTCAACTTTAAAGCAATAAACTTTAAAACACAGAACAACTCCCACCTTGCAGCTTTGTTACATGGATCAAATGAGATGATGTATATGGAAAAGGGCTGTGTAAATCACAAAGCCTTATAGCAATGGGAGTTAGTAGTTATTGGTATTAGGAGTTAGCCAAGGGTAAAATGAATCCTCACAACTGGGTTCTTTGTTGTAAAAAAAAAAAAAAAAAAAAAAAAAAAAAAAAAAAAAAAGGAATTTTCACACCACAGTAAAGAGAATAGGTTTTGGAGGCTGACCACCTTGTGTCCAAGAATTGGCCCCACCACTTCCTCACTAGGTGATCTTGAAAAAGTCACATAACCTCTCTGAGCTTCATGTCTTTGTATAGGAAAGGGTGGTGACAGGGATTTTGTGATTATTATTAAAAATTAACACATTTCTGAAGGATAGAGACATATACATGATAAATCACAGCACAACCGTTTAAATATTTTACCAGTTATTGCACTAAGGAAGAAATAAGTTTCATCCATGAGCTGGGTTTAGAGAATGAGTACGAGCTTCCTAGGAAGAGAAGGCGGGAGCAGAATATATCAGGAAAAAAAGAACAGTAACTGGCAGAAGTGACAAAGTCCTGAAATCTAATTTATCTTCATTCTGCTTCCCTATAAATAAAATAGGAATAGAAATGTCTTCCTTTCTTCCATTTTTCTGAGATATTCTGAAAATGAATGAGATCCAGTCTTTGTTAAACAATTCACCCCTCCCTAGAGCTGACCCCTGATTGGTGACTACAAGGGCAAGTAATCGCCATGACAGCATTTAGGCCCACAGGGAGAGGAAAGACTCCATAGGAAGGGACAGTTCCTATCATTCTTCCCACTGTCCCCAGCTGTGTTTCCCAAAGTGGATTAGGATGTGTCAAAACATTGAGAAAGATAGCGTACAGAAGCCCTGTGGTCTCATTGTCTGTCAGAGTCTTCCTGGGGCACATTTTCCTAAGTCCTTATTCCATCTGAAAGCATCTTTAAATCCAGAGCTGCAATAGAATGATAAACTACATAGCAGAATCTTCCAATTGGTGATGGAGGCAGGGGTTGGAGGGAGATGAATAATAGCTAAGTAGGTCAAAAGAAAACTATTTGGGGAGCATCCTTCTTTTATCAAAATGAAAACAGTTTACCTTGATGAAGCTCCCAAATTTTAGGCAGCCTCGTAATTTACCTTCTATAGAAGATACCGTTCTCCTTTGTTCTGGGAAATCACACAGTGCTGAGTAACAAGACTTGCTTAGGGCCCCAGTGTGCCCTTACTAGCTGTCCAATCTCCAGGCCTTTAGCATGTCTGATCCCCAAATTTCCCATCTGGTAAATAAAGAAATTTGACTGATCGATTTGTTATGTCTCTTCTGGCTCTGTTCATAAACAAAGTCTTATTCAATTCATGTCTGAGACTCTGTGCCCAGTACTGGGCAAAGGGAAAGAATCACTTATAAGACCCAGGCTTTGCAGTTATGTGTGTGAGAGGAAGACAGAGGTTTGGCAGACACCAAATATCTACATGTATAACAGATGTGCTAGATTATTAACAAACGTGGCCTCATTTTAAACATCACATTGGCCCTGTGAAGTATGGGAGTATGGGGGGTTGATAACCACCTGCTTTTATACGTCCAAGTCCAGAACCAGTTGAGAGATGAATACAAAAGTCAGACAGATAGAGATCAGACTCTCAGCTTAATTACTGATAAAACCTGAGTTGGAGAAAATGCTAGCTTGCAACCAGAATCAAGCTTTCCCCTCCCATGACTACCTTGAAAAGGGACCATCTTCATAAAGGCAAGTAAATAATGCATGTGTCCTGAAATCAAACAGATGCAAGATAGATCTCCCAGGGCTGAACGCTGGGATGGTTCCTTCACTCAAGCTCAGTAAGCAGGTAAGGCCCTCCTCAGTCCTTTGAGAGGCACGCAGGAGCAAGTGAAGGGAGAGAGAAGGAGTTTTTTTGCTCCTACTTTTCCTTTCCCGGGGAAGGAATGGAAGATTCTCCTTCTATGAGAATGTGGCCCTTCATACAAAATAAGCAGCCCTCCAAAACTATGATTAACCACATTTACAGAAGCTCAGTGAAGTCAAACTACCCAAGGTGACTCAAAGTCAGTAAGAGGCAGGGCTAGGGTCAGTACTCATGTCTGCCAAGCTCTTTTCTCTTCCCGCTGTACTGCATGAAGCCATGTACAAATATACACACACACATACAACTTTGGTGCAAGACAGTCAGTGTCATAAGAATCATATGAATTGTAGAAATGACATAGACTATTTTAAAATCATGTAGTGTAAACATACAGGTTTTCATAGTAACTTGTCATCTCAGCATCTCAGTTACTGTGAATGTACACATGTATATAAATGTTTGAGTATGTGTGTGTGTATGTTTATCTGGTATCATCCTATAGCAGTAGATTTGGGATGCATGTGGAATAAAATAGTTGCTATCAGATTATATATATCATCTTAGATTATATATATATATATCTCCCAAGACCTTATTTACCCAGACTCATGAACTCAAACAAAGATGGTCAATTACAGATTTAAGCACTAGCACTTTAAATAGTTATTATTAGAAAATAATGCTCTTTTTCAATATGTTATTTTCAGCCCTGTTTCCTTAAATATGGTGTACAAAGTCAAGTCATCATTTTCAATATTGGCGGCTACCCTGGGCTGTATTCAGTAATGATTTATGGGCTGTATGTGTCAGGGGAAAAATGAGCTGCCTGTGTCTGCATGACTGTGCTTTGCCAGGACACTGATCTACCTAAATTATTTTACGTATAATAATACTTTGATATCTGCTTTTTTATTTGCATATTTGTGATGAATTATAGGTAACGAGCTAGATACGAAGGCCACCAGAGAAATGATTAAATACTAGGATGCATGATTTCTCTTAGAGTCTCCTCATATTTTATACAAGGAAGGAGTCTAGTATAGCAGTTTAAGAATGTGGATTGTGGAGTCAGTGAGAGCTGTCACCTGTCAGCTGTGTGTCATTAGGCAAGTGTCTTTGCATTTCTGAGCCTTATTTTCCTTATATATAAAACAAGCATTATAATGTCACATTCCTCATAGGAGAGCATTCTGAAGGTTAAGTGAGATCACATACATAAAACAACCATTCCTCATAGGAGAGCATTCTGAAGGTTAAGTGAGATCACATACATAAAACAATTAGCAGTGTCCCCAGTACATGCTAAGTAGTTAGAAAGAGCATGGTAACCGCTATAGTATGAAGCAAACAACATGGCAGCAAGAGATCTGGTTCTAGGCTCTGCTTGTCATTGTCTATTATGATTATTGTTGCTGTCATTGTTATTATTATATTTGATCAAGGGGGATTCAAGATCTGATTTTCTAACTTTTCTGGGATATGTGGTAACAACAGATAGAAATTATAAATTAAAATAAAATGAAGCATTTTACTAGGAGCTTGGGTTGCATGAAATATTAATTTGCTGAAGAAGCATTTAAAAGAAAATTCAATGGTCTTGAAACACAGCACAGAGGTTCAGTAGGATTAGGCATGAGTTCATTGTGTGGGATGGCTTTACTAATTTGTTTCTTTATTTGTACAATGTAAAAAACATAAATTTTTGTTCAGTTGCATTTAAAATTCAGCAAATTTTATCTTAGTTTAGTCCAATTTTTAGTTAATACAAGTTCCTTTCATTCACTTAAGAAATCCCTGAGTACAATAATAGTGCTAATACTATTAATAACAATAGTCATAATGTTTATTTATCACTTTACACTTTTTTTTTTTTGAGACAGGATCTCCCTGTGTCACCCAGGCTAGAGTGCAGTGTTGCAATCACAGCTCATTGCAGCCTCGACCTCCCAGTCTCAAGTGATCTTCTCACCTCAGCCTCCCAAGTAGCTGGGACTACAGGAGCATGCCACCATGCTTGGATACTTTTTTAAAAAATGTTTTGTGGAGACAAGGTGCCACTATGTTGCCCAGGCTGGTCTTGAACTCCTAGGCTCAAACAATCCTCCTGTCTCAGCCTTCCAATGTGTTGGGATTACAGGCATGAGCCACCAGGCCCAGCCTCACCTTACACTTTTTATGGGACATTTAAAGGCATTCTCTTCTGCTGATCACTATCAGGTACAGTCAGCTCATTTTATGGATAGGAATACCCGAAAGGAAAAGAAAGACAGAGAGGCACAACTGGTTATGACAATATCACTCCACTCATGCTTTGGGGTGGAGGGGGTCAATAAACAACCTAAAAGCTCTATGACTGGCCCCAGGAGGAAGGAGAAGGGGACAGGCTGTTACCACGGAGGAGCCAGAGGAAGGGAGCAGGCAGGGGATTTCACTAAACACTGGACTCCATTATCTAAGACCCCTTCCATCCTCTAACATTCTGTCTCTATGAAAAAGAGCTTTCAAGCATCAAACTTATTTGGTCCTAGAATAAAGTCAGTCTGACCTTTTCTCATAGGCCAAAAAGAAAAGGCCTCAGAGAACCCACTTGGCATGGTTGCCCTGCTGTACCCCTTTGCTTAACCAGAGCCAAGATTCCTGTCGGGGTAACAGGAAATGAAGAAGGGAACACACCAGCCCCTCAATACTTCTCGGCCTCCCCAGGAAGCCAGTTCCCCCAGGGCTCTCTGCAGCCTGGGGTAGGGGGAAACCCTTTGAGGTTCAGCTTGAACCCATGAGCCTTCTGGAACATTGAGAAAGAAACACATAGCAGTTCCATGACTCCTCATTCAGAAGGGGCCAATTTTTTTCAAAACGTTGGTCTGAAAAGTAGATTGTCTTGCTCATATAGCCAGGGATCTCTGAGGATCCGCCTTTAGTCTGCGTGAGATGAAACATCTCGATCTATTAACTGCCACCCCTGAAGGAGCATCTCGCTCCTTGTTTTCTCCCTAGCAGGGCCTAGTTGACAGGGTAACACATAGAGGATTCTGTGCTCCTCTGAGAATCCCCCTTCTACATGTGGGAGAGATCCAGCCTCACCAGGATGCTGTCTGGATGAGGCTCCCATGTAGACTCCTGGGTAAACTGTCCTGGCTGGTCTGTAGCCTAATAGGAGACTGAAGTAGCAGGTTGCACCCTGGATAACAGCACAATTAAAGTGAATTAACATAACCCAGATATCAGCTCTGACTTTAATAACCCTTTAATAGTGTTAGCTCAATTGTGTGACCCTCAATTCAAAATTCTGAGATTTCTTTTGTACATTCCCATGAGCTTATACTCTCTTGGTCATATCTGTATTTACATAGAAAAAGCTGGCAGATCATTATCAGTTTTTCTTAAAACCTGAATGTTTCTCTGTCCCCTTCTTCCATTTCTGATTTGGGCATCAAAGCTGCTATGGTTCTGGAAGTGGCCTAGTTTGGCACACAAGGGCTTTCTGTTCTGGTTGCACAATGACTTTTTTAGGCTCAACACTTGCTTTTTCCCCACCATGCATCTTATACCCCTGCCTAGTTAACACTGTGCTATTTTATGGCAGAGGCTCCATTTCCTTTACTTACTGTCTTCTTCACCTGGCTAACTCCTGTTCATCCCTCAAAACGTCACTCAGGAATCGCCCTCTCTGGGACTCCCTAGCTAATGCCTGATCTGATCTGTCTGGTTCGGATGCCCCTCCTTGGAGATCCTGCTCTCTGGGTTATCTTTCATAACCTCTGTCATAGGGTCTTATAGCCATTTGCTTAACTGTCTGAATCCTATCTTCATCTCTAAGCTCCTTGAAGATGGGGACCCTGTCTTGTCTCTCTACCTGCCAACAGATTTCCAGGGCCTGAGTATACTAAATGTTTCTTTCACTGATTCATTTATTTAGTAATTGATCAACAAGTTGATTGATCTCTTTTAGTTGCTCAGACCTTTTATCCTAATTTAAGGCTCTCACTTTTTTTTTTGAATAGATGAAGTCACCAGACAAATGAGAAACCTCCAAGTAAGCATAGGTCCACTCTGTGAAGTTTCCAAGTGTTCTTTGATCATTTACACTTGGCAGCCAGGTATTGCAGAAGGACGGCCAGCTTGGTGGCATCAGTGAATGCAATTCTCCTTCACAGGGCTTATAATGAACAACATTGCCAATTTAATCTTTGGGGCCTGTCAATTCCTCCTTTCTTCATGCTCTGCTCTTCTTTTCAGGCTTACTTTCCCACCCCCAAGGCACACAGGACCTGTGTCCTCAATGGTCTTCTCAGAACCTTGGCGCTCTGATTATAGCTCCATGACTAACTAATTAGCTGTGTGACCCTTGGCACACCATTTTCCCTGTTTGAGCCTCGTTTTCTTTAGTTGTCAAACAAAGTATTTTCTTAGTCCATTTGTAGTGTTATAATATTTTAGATGGGTAATTTATAAATAACAGACATGTATTTCTCACAGTTCTGAATGTTGGAAAGTCCAAGATCAAAGCACCGGCAGATCTGGCATCTGGTGAAGGCTTGCTCTCTGCTTCCAAGATGGTGCCTCTTGCTGCATCCTCACATGGAGAAAAAAAAGCTTTGTATCTTCACATGCTGGGAGAAATGAAAGGGCCAGGTAGCTATTTGAAGCTTCTTTTATAAGACAACAATCCCATACATGAGGAAAGATCCTTTGTCACCTAATCACATTTCAAAGGCCCCACCTCTTATTACCATTACCTTGGGGTTTAAGTTCCAACATACGAATTGTATTAGTCCATTCTCACACTGCTATAAAGACATACTTAAGACTGGGTAATTTATTTAAAAAAAAAAAAAAAAAAGAGGTTTAATCAGCTCATGGTTCTGCAGGCTGGACAGGCGTCTTCTTCTGGGGAGGCCTCAGGAAACTTACAATCATGGCAGAAGGTGAAGGAGAAGCAGGCACATCTTCACATGTGGAGATCACATCCTTCACAGCAGGAGACAGACAGTGAAGGGGAAGGTGATATACATTTTTTAAACAATCAGATATTGTGAGAACTCTATCACGAGAAAGCACTAGCAGGATGGTGCTAAACCATTAGAAACCACCCCTATGATCCAACCACCTCCCACCAGGCCCCACCTCCAACACTGGGGATTACAATTCAACATGAGATTTGGTTGGGGACACAGAGCCAAACCATATCATGAATCTAGGAAGGACACATACATTCAAACCGTGGCAGATAGGATAAAAAATGACAGTCTATCATTGAATCAAAGCCCAGGAGATAGCACCTGGTGTGTAGAGGCAGACTAAGAAGCTGGCTTCATGTGGAGATGAGGTCTGGAAGAGTGGGTGTGGGACATGCCCACTGGAAGAGTGGGTGTGGGAGATTGGTATAGAAACCTATCCCAATCTCATATCTTGTCTTCAATCCTATTGGCCTCTAAGTCTCTCATTTTTTGTTGAGGAAATACATTATCTTCCTGAAGGGGCTATTGTAAATCAAAAGGAATCATGGATGTGAGACAGCTCTGAAAACTTAGAAGCTTGTCAGTCATTATGATCTCTCTAAAGCAATCCAGACATACCAATAAGGTCTCTCCATGTCCAAAACCACTGTTTATCAAGGTGCATTCCAGGAGCCTCCTTCTAAGAGGTGTCTATAGAGATTAATGGATGATGGAGAAGGAAGAATGAGGTTATTATAGTCCATCCGTTTGAGAAACATGGAATAACAAAGGTAAATGGGGAGGTTTCTTTACTGAGGAAGGCCTTGACTAGCTACCATGTACAAACAGGAACATTTTATTTTTCTGAAATTTATAATTACGTTTCATTGCTGACTCATTTTATTTTACTTTTATTTTAAAAGATAATTTTAACTTTTATTTTAGATGTAGGGGTGCATGTGCAAGTTTGTTACCTGGGTATATTGTGTGTACTGAGGTCTGGGGTACAGTTAAGGTTTCTTAATCCCTTTTGCTGTAGGTGCCTTTTGCTGTAGAGAGCATCAAATAAGCATGCTTCAGGAAAAGCTGCTTTCAACCAAAGGAAAGATGTAATCTAGAAATTTTGGACACTGTTAAGGGACTTTGGGAAGATATCTTGGGGGGTTAAGAGGTGTTTTCAGCATGCTTCAATTTCTACTGACCCTTTGGGAATACAGTCATAAGCAGTGGAATGTTGAGGGGATTGTGACTTTGTAGTCAGGAATCCTGGGTTGCAATCCTAGGTCGCCGCCAACTCCCTCTGTAGCCCTGGGCCATTCAGTTACCCTCTCCAAGGTGCAGTGTACTCATGTGTAAAATGCAGGGCTAGATGCAGGAACATCAAGACCACCAGAGACCAGTCACATTCACTCGGATCACTGCAACAAAGTGTTTGCTGAGGGGAAAGAAAAGGAAGAACAAGGCAGCATACGTATTTAATGTTGCAGTAAAACATAGCAGTGCCCAGGTCTCCAATAATCAATTCAGGAGCAGATCATCTGAAACTAAAGGTCCTCTGGTAATAGTGTTCCAGACAGTAGAAACTGAGGTAAATAAGCAGCTAGCTGTATGCAAGAATATTGCTGGTAGTGGAGGGGCCCTCTCCACCCACCACCCATATTTTCTAATGCTTCAAGTGGGACATGCAACTTAGCCACCACTTATTCTAGGACTGAGGCCTATTCCTATGCTGCCTAAGTATTTTCATATGTCCCCCACCAGCCCCATGTCCACAGCCTATCAGAACCCAGGGGGTCAGTGTCCAGTGGTCTCACAATACCCAAGGCTGCATTAATTTTGGACCACACAGTGAGAAAGCTGAGCTCACTAGTCACAGCCAGCCTCTTGACATGCCAGATTTATAACATGCAAAAGTCGTTTCCAAAGCTTCACATTTGCATTTTCTACTTTGTTGGTGATAGATTGAAAGCATTAGCTACAAAGCAAGTAAAACCCAGAGGCTGGATGGCATTCAAACCTAATTGATTCAACAGGTGTTTCCTGAACTGATAGCATCTCTGCACAGAGCCCAAGGTAAGGTGGGGGGATGTTCATTTATCTAAGTTATAAGACCTATCATTTCCTTCCTGACATAGATATTCTCTTTAATCCTCATTGTGAGGTATTCGGTGACACCATGTGATGGGTAAAGGGGCCTAAAATGTAACTTACTGAATATCACGAGTAGGTGGAAGAATCCAAAATTTTATACTAGATCTGTCTAATTTTAACATCTTCAAGTTGTCTTACCAGGTGTAGAGACAAATAAGGAATCATTGTTGCCCCCAGGAACTGATGTGGGTATGGAGAACTGACATAGGGCAGATGGGGCTGAATGCAGGAAGGGGACAGAACTGAGTCAGGAACTGTGTGTTTGTCTGCTTTTGTCTCTAGAAAAATAAAAAACTAAATGTACATATACCTATATCTATTTGTAAAGATAAGTTAAAAATACATACATTGCTCTACTTTCTACTCCATGGGTTTATAGAACTACAAGACTAAAATCTTACAGGATATCATATAAATCACCTTATCTAAGTCTGTTGTTTTACACATACGAAAAGGGATCGTCAGACAACTTAAATAACTTGCCTCAGGGCACACAGTAAAGTAACCACAAAAGTTGGCCTGGAACCTGTGTCCCTGCTTCTTGGTCTACTGCACATCCCATTACACCACTTCTCAGCCTTTTAACTGAATCCAAGAGAATGAGTATCCCATTCATATCCATCCATCACCATCCATCCATTCATCTATCCATCTATCCATCCATTTATCCATTTGCCCTCCATCTATCTACCCCTCATCTATCCATCTTCCATCCAACCACCCCCATCCATCCATTGGTGTATCCATGTATCCACCTCTATCACCCTCTATGCATCCAACTATCTGTCCAATCATCCATCCATCCCCCATTCATTCAACCATTGATTCATCCTTCCTTATAGTCAACTCCAGCCAAGTGCCTACTCCAAGCCAAATCCCAAGCCAGATCCTGAAGACTCTAAGCTTTCTGCGTGTTACAGCAGCATGTTTTCACCTCTAGACACAATGTAATAGTGAATCTGGGCCAGACTTCTGCTCCATGGTATCAGACTACATATTCAAGTGTCATAAATAGAGAACAATATACAGGTGAGAGGAAGAGTCCCCAGGGCTTGAGGTTGTCACAGGTTTCAGCTGGAAGTGCTTCTAACGGCATTCTGGTGCTGAGTTTATGGCACATGCTTGCATTTGAGCCAGGGATTATGGGAAGGTCTGACATTTGAGGGTTGGTCAAGATTTGTACTTACAGCTTAGATTTTGGCTGGAAAAAATATTTTTCTCATAAACATAATATTATGATATTATTTAAAAATACAATGATGAGGCCGGGCGCCGTGGCTCAAGCCTGTAATCCCAGCACTTTGGGAGGCCGAGGCGGGTGGATCACGAGGTCAGGAGATCGAGACCCTCCTGGCTAACACGGTGAAACCCCGTCTCTACTAAAAATACAAAAAACTAGCCGGGCACGGTGGCGGGTGCCTGTAGTCCCAGCTACTCGGAGGCTGAGGCGGGAGAATGGCGGGAACCCGGGAGGCAGAGCTTGCAGTGAGCCGAGATCGCACCACTGCACTCCAGCCTGGGCGACACAGCGAGACTCCGTCTCAAAAAAATAAAAATAAAAAAATAAAAAAAAATACAATGATGAATGCTGGCAAAAATTTTACCTGATTATATTTATCCACTCACAAGTATTTGTTGAGCACCAGCTATGCATTTTCATGTTTTTCATTTAATGCTCACAGTAAGTTTTTAAGGCAAACATCAATATCTTCTATAACCTCACTTCATGGGCACAGAAACTGAGCTCAGAGAAGCATATAACTTGCCCTTAGTCATGTAGGTAGTAAGTAGCAGAGCCAAGATTTTAACCTAGGACTCTTGGACTTCAAACTAACACTAGAATAAGCTGACTCCCTAACCAGTTTGCACTCCAAAAGTGGAAGAAATAGCTCCTTGTTACGGGGCTTAAAGAAAGTCTCAGAGAATAGAATTTCAACCAGAGAAAGTAGGGTTCTCAAGGTAGAGAGGGGCAAGAAGGACATCCTCAGGAATACAAACAACTTGAGAAAAAGCACACAAACAGGGAAGCATGGGCCAGGCCCAGGAAACAATGATTTTGATGTTTGTGCACTGGGCTCTGATGATGGTGTGCTGGGCTTGAAAGAAGTGGGTTGGGGGATTGTTATGGCATCTGACTTCAGTCTTATGAGCAAAGAGGAGCCACTATGGGTTTCTGAGTAGAAAAACAATGCAATAAAGTCTATAAGTTCAAAATATGAAACCTGGGGGTAAAAAATATGAAGCCTTGAAGGAAGAAGACCATTTAAGAGGGTAATGTTTAAGGGGTAGAAAAGAGGGAATGAGAAGTTAGGCAGGGTGGTAAAGGGGAGAAAGAAAAAGGAAGAGAAGAAAGTGAATGATGTTGAAGAGTTTGGATCAGTGGATGAGTGTGTGGTTAGGTGAATGGATGGACAAATGAATGAATGAGTGAATAGGTGGGTGGGTTGATAGATGAAGGGATGGTTACTTGTGCTTGGGCTGGTCCTTCTCCAGAGAAATATATTTCCCTTAGCTGAAACTCCACCATCAGGGTGTGTAATGTGGGGTTTTTTCCTTCATGAGATCTCAGCCAGTATTATAGACCTGGCAGTTGCTACTCCATTTCATCTCTAGGTAGAGAGACCAGAGCACTAAAACTTCTCACTGTTCCACCCCGCACATCACAATCAGATTCTTCTGTCAAAACCATCATTTCATCATTTCCCCTACCCGAAGATACTTCAGGGACTCCCCATGGCCAATGTGATAAAAATACATTATTGGTTCTGCTACCCATGATGTTTACTGTATTAGTCCATTCTCATGCTACTATGAAGAAATACCTGAGACTGAGTAATTTACAAAGGAAAGAGGTTTAGCTGACTCGCAGTCCTGCGGGCCAGGGGAGGCCTCAGGAAAATTACAATCATTACAAAAGGAGAAGCAAACATGTCCTTCTTCACATGGCATTAGCAAGGAGAAGTGCCGAGCAAAGGGGGAAAAGCCCCTTATAAAACCATCAGATCTTGTGAGAAATCACTATTATGAGAACAACATGAGGGGTAACTGTCCTTCTGATTCAATTATCTCCCACCAGGTTCCTCCCACGACAAGAGAGGATTATGGGAACTACAATTTAAGATGAGATTTGGGTTGGGTGGGGACACAGCCAAACCATATCATTTACCGAACATGGTACTAAAAGTATGATACAAAGTCTGTGAAAAGCTTAAGCCTTGCTAAAAGATGTAATTTGATTTGAACCTGGTCAGACCATTTCCTAGATGTGTGGCCTTGGGCAAATGACTTAATTGCATTCAAATTTACCTATAAAATGGTGTAACACTTTCTTTTTTAGGGATGCTTTGGGGACTAAATTAGTTAATACAAAAAGTGCCCAGGCCACAGGAGGTGCTCAATAAGTGGAAACTACATCATTAAATAAGATCTTATAATCCTTGTATAAGGGCTCTTTTTAACATCTTCATTCTCTCAAGGATCACTGGGTATCTGGCTTTCTTTAAACAGAGACTCCTGCAATGGCATATTTTGTGCATCTGGAAGATTAACCATCCTCCCACCCCTACCACACTACCCTTTATCACAAATCCACAAATTGAGTGTCCTTTAGTCTTCAACATTTACCAATGGTTAGCTCCATCCCTCTTATCTTCCGGGTCTTTCTCTACCAAGTCAATTCTCATTGTTTGGTTAAGATGCTACTTGAGGCGCAATAGAAGAATTATACTTTCTAGCTTCAACATGTGGCATGGAATATGGTTCAGGCATCACAACTCTCTCCTTGGCACTGACATCAAAGGGAAAGTGCTACATTTAGCAGAACTTGCAAGAGGCAGTGCTATAATCAGGTATCCATCTGCTTGGCAAGGGCTGGCATTTTCAGCCTTTGTCTCCCTCCATCGTGTTGAACAACATTATGATACTGAAAAGGATAAAAAATCCTTTAAAGCATGGAAATATAAAGGCATCATAGACCAAGTGAAATTGCTTCCCTTTGCTCTTAATCTTCCCTCTGACCAGATGCCACTTCTCCAGAGTCTCCACTGACACCCTTTAGGAGTTCACAGGAAAACTAAAAAAAAAAATCCCTAATTATATACCCATTTTGCCCTTCCCTGTTTAATGCCTAGCTCCCCCACTGCTCTATGAGTCCATGAAGGTAGTAGAGACTGTGTTCATTTTGTTTGTTCTGTATCCCTAAGGTCTAGCACAATTTCCGGCACACAGTCCTCAGGATGTATTTGTTAAATGAATGAATAAATCACTGATGGAATAAACGAAAAAGTGATTAGTGAAGGAGTAAATAAGTAAATAGATAGTTCCAATACAAGGTATTAAGTACAACTCTTGCAGGAAATATGAGGTATAATAGGAACCAGCAGAGGATGAGGAAACTCAATCTAAAAGAACCAGGAAAGCTTCCTGTACTAGTCCATTGCTATAAAGAAATATCTGAATGGGTGTTTTATAAAGAAAAGAGGTTTAATTGGCTCGTGGTTCTGCAGGCTGTACAGGAAGCAGGGTGCTAGCATCTGCTCGGCTCCTAGTGGGGCCTCAGGGAGCTTTCACTCATAGAGGAAGGTGAAGCAGGAGCAGGCATATCACATGGTCAGAGCAAGAGCGAGAGAGAGTTGGGGAGGTAGTTGTATTAGTCTGCTCTCACACTGCTAATAAAGACATACCTGAGACTGGGCAATTTATAAAGGAAAGAGGTTTTATTGACTCACAGTTCCACATGGCTGGGGGGGGCCTCACAATCATGGCAGAAAGCAAAGAGGCATGAAGTCACCTCTTACATGGTGGCAGGGAAGAGAGTGTGTATAGGGGAACTGCCCTTTATAAAACCATCAGATCTCATGAGATTTATTCACTATCACAAGAACAGCATGGGAAAAGCCTGCCCCCATGATTCAATTACCTCCCACCAGGTCCCTCCCATGATATGTGAAGATTATAGAGGCTACAATTTAAGATGAGATTTGGGTAGGGACATAGCCAAACCACATCAGAGGTGTCACATACTTTTAAATGGCCAGATCTCATGTGAACTCAGAGCCGGAGCTCACTATCACCAAGGGAATGTCCCAACCCATTCATGAGGGATCTGCACCCATGATCCAATCACCTCCCACCAGGCCCCACCTCCAACATAGGGGATTACATTTCAACATGAGATTTGCGTGGGGACAAGTATCCAAACTATGTCACTTCCCAAAGGAAGTGGTAATGGAAGGGCATTCTGGGTAGAGGGAACAGCTTGCACAAAGGGCATGTGTGATACAACATGGCACATTCAGAGAACTACAAGTACTTCTTTTGACCTAGACAAAGTACCTTCCTCCGTCTTTCCCTGACCAACTTTCTTGCTTGATTCCACACAACTCCAGTTAGACACAACCTTATTCAGTTCTCAAAACACAGCAGGCCCTGGTCAGTCACCATGTCTTTGTGCATGTTGGTTCTCCTGCCCCTCTCTGCCTGCCTAAATTTTAAACAACTTTCATGAGCCAGTGCTGCTTCCCTTGCTTCAGGGGCCTTCTCTGTGGGCTCCATCCCTGACCAAGAGGCATGGACACTCCTTCACACTACTGGCTCCTCCACAGAGGGCAGGGCATGCTCTCCCTTTCGCAGTCTCTCCTGCCAAGTTCCTGCCACACCTCATTTATCCCCTGCTACTCGGCTGCCTTGGTCTCTCAGTCAGACAAGGATAGAACAGGAATATGATGCCACCAGCATTAAGCTGGTGTTACAAAAACGGTTTTCATGGAACAATGAGCTAAGCATATGATTTTTAAAAAGAGGGTTTCCAGATGAACTGTTAATTCCATTTTTAATTTATTTTAGGTTCCCTGGGGGGACTAAGTGATGGTGTTTTTCTTTCTGCAGGAAATGGAGTCTCTTCATCCTTGATCTAGGGAAGATGGGCACTGCCATTAAAATTGCAGTCTCATTCCAGGCCCCCATAAGAGCCTAAATCAGAGCTTTTAAATACAAAGGGAAAGGAGATTTCCTTGGATCTAAGCTTTTGCTCCCTTTCACTGCCCTGGGCCAGGGAAGAAAAGGAAGAGAAGGTAAACTTTGAATATCTTTTTCTGTTCCCCTAACTTTCTATATTTCACAGCAACTCCTTTCTGCAGGTTTTATCACCTGCCTAATTCATTCTCATGCTTCAAGGCCTTGCTCAGATGCCCCTACCTCTCTCCATCTTTCCTGGTCACCACACTGTACATTAATTGCCCCTTCTCTCTGCAGCCAAAGCCTTTTCTTTATGCCTCCATCTCAATGCCTCTCAATCTGATATTTATAAGAATCAATTGCCTACACTTCTCACCATTCGTGCCATGAGTTCTCTAAGGCAATGGCTCTCAACGTTGTCCCTAGACCTATAGCATCATCTTCACCTGGGCACTTACTGGAAATGGAAATTCTCAATGTTCCTTCTGGAGTGTCACTCTTCAACCAGACCTACTGATTAGAAACTCTGGGGGTGAAACCCAGCAATCTGAGTTTCAGTAGGCTCTCCAGAAGATTCTAAAGCACACTGAAGTTTGAGGGTCCATTGTTTTAAGGGTAGGAACAGAGAACTATTAGTCTGAGAAAATACACTTCACCAAATGTACACACATAGTAAGTCCTAAATAAATGCTTTATTGAATGGAAGTGTTTACATCATACAGCCCCTAACATGCTGGTAATAATAATCTATAGTGGAAAAGAAGATGCCTAAATAAGCACCCACTCAATAATGGAGATGAGGGATATATACACAACCAGCCAGCTAGCCACCCAGGAGTGTGTCTTAAACCAATATAAAAAATTACAAAAGATTACGCTACATAACAGCAGGTATTCAGTCCAAATCAGCTGATAACTGCTATGTTTCTGAGACATTCTTGAGATACCACCAGAAGTTCTTCATTATTAAGAATGGTGTGGTTGGACAGTTCTGAGATCTCTGTTTGCATCCAAAGCTGTTTCACAGATTTTGAGTATGGAGGCTACAGCGTTTGGGAGCCCTGGCAGTAGAGGCAGGCAATAATGGTGTTTATTATTGTATGGATTCAATATAAAGCAGGTCAAAATCCTGTACCTTGGAACACAAAAACTACCTAGAATAAAAGCCTGAAATAACACAACTGTCCTCTAAGCTGTTATTATTTTCCCCCAATAACAGCATAGCAAAGGGTTTCACTTTACTTACCTTACTCAAGAAAGACTCCTAGTTTCAAAACAAAAGATTACAGTCCCCTCATCCAGATCCTTTCTACTGCGTTTTTCTCCCCCTGACAGTACCATATATCTGACTGCACAAACAGGATGACGTCTTGTCAGAGCATTTATTTTACCCTTACTGCCTTTTTCCTCCATTTAATTCCTTCCTTCTGTTTAGTTGCATTTTATTTCTTTAAGGAGGGTCAGTACCTTTTAATCACAATGTACACTGGCTTGCTAGAGCTATTGATAGAAGAATTCAAAGCTCAACCACTCAGTTCATTTAGATAGAACTACCAAGTTCAATGAGAAAAGCAAAGGGTAAAATGAAATTACACAGCTTTTTGGCTGATTTCCCATTTCTGTGTATATAAAGGCATGGGATGGCCTTTGATGGCCCAGATCCTGAAACAATAATGCCCTAGGAGGAGTTCATATAATATTAATAGCATGCTATCGAAGGAGATAAATATAAAACCCATTTTTATTTTAAAAACTGACTTGGCAAGTAAAGATTATCAACAGTCCTTTCTTTCTTACTTCAAAATAACAATTATCACCAAAATAATGACTAACATTCGTACAGTGCTTTACAGTTTAGAAAATGCTTTTTACATCCATCAAGTCCATTAATCAGTATGGTCATTACTAATAGCTAAGATTTACATAGAGCTTACAATTCACCAGGCATTGTGCCAAGCACCTTACATGGATTATGTAACTTAATCTTCATAACAACCCTCGGGTATGTCCTCATTTTACATAAATGAAAACTGAAGTTAAGTGACTTACACTAGGTCGCACAGTTGGTAAGCTGTCAATCTAAGATGTAAACCCAAGCTCTGACTCTACCAGAATGAGTAGAAGCATTTTATAGGAAAGAATTTCAGCCAGGTTTGGTGATACACCTGGGGTCCCCGAGCAGCAGGCAGCAGAGCCTGAATGAGAACACAAACGTCCTGATTCCCAGATCAGAGTTGTGCCATGCAGCCTGGGCATACCATGTCCACACACAGGCCCACAAAAGACTAAGGCCCTTGTTGCTATTCTAGTCTGTCTCCTAGGCAGACAGAACTCCTTGTACCTAGTTTAATCTTCCTTCTATAGCTAACAAACAGTAAAACAGAAAAGAGAAAGAAGAATAACAAATAAGTGCTACTGAAAAAGAACATCAGATGAAGCAAAACATAGGCAGTCAGGGGATGGGGCTGCAAATGGGGCTGTGTGAGAATACAAAAAAGAGATGGAAACCTTTCGTACTTGCTAAATATTCAGAAAGGCTACATTGTACTTCATGAAAGAACCAGTCCAAACCAGCTTCACATGCCAAGGAATTCCACTGCAGACATGCTTTTCACAGTGAGGTGCCACCCTGCAGGAGGATGCGGGAATGATGAGATGGTAGCACAGGTCCCTGATGGGACTTTTTGGGGGCAATACCTATACCTGCAGGTGCAGTGCCCTGCAACATGCCTGGCACATTTGGAACTCCCAGAGAGTTTTGTTGAATTGAACTGGTGGCCATTATCCACAAGACATGATGCATCTCTGGCTCGGTTTCTTTTCTGTAAAATGGGAACAATATTAGTACTCCCTTCACATGGATGTCCTAAAGATTAAATACAATGATGAAAATAAGGCATATTATAGCATATTGTCTGGCCCACAGTGGATGTTCAATAACTGATGGTAGTGGTGGTTTTTAATACTGGCATCACGTGAAGGCATATTGCTAAATACTACAATTATTGAAATCATCCAGTCCAAATTCCTCATTTTACAGGTGGAGAAGTTGAGGTCCATAGAGGGAAAGAGCTTATCTCAGCAGTCACTCAGCTTTTATCAGGGAGATAAAAGAGCAGTCACTCAGCTTTTATCAAGGACAAAAACACAAAGCCAACTCTAGCTACTACGTCTACTGGTCCAGTGATTGTTTCCACCGACATGCGCTTCACTGACTTAAAGGGAAGAATTTAAGCAGGAATATCTTACTGCTGCTCTCAGTCTAGAAAGGACACACAATATGGGTTTGAACTGCATGGGTCCACTTGTACATAGATTTTCTTCTACCTCTGCCCCCCATGAGATAGCAAGACTAACCCCTCCTCCTCCTCCTCAGCCTCAGCCTATTTAACATGAAAACAGCATGAAGACCTTTATGATGATCCACTTCTACCTAATGAACAGTAAACATATTTTTTCTTCCTTGTAATTTTCTTAATAACATTTTCTTTTATCTAGCTTACTTTATTGTAAAAATATAGTACACAATCCATGTAATATACTAAATATGTGTTAATTTTTTAGGTTATTGGTAAGGCTTCTGGTCAACAGTAGGTTATTAGTAATTATGTTCTTGGGGAGTCAAAACTAAACTCAGATTTTGACTTCATAGGGGTTGGCTTTTCTAACCCTCACGTTGTTTAAGAGTCTACTGTACATAGACATAGTGAAGTAGCAAATTAACATATCCATCTATTCATCACCTCAAATAGTTACCTTGTGTGTGTGTATGTGTGTGTGAGGAACACCCAAAATGTACTGATAGTAAATTTCTAATATATAATATAATATAATTAACTAGTCTTCAAGCTGTACATCAGATTTCTAGAGTTATTCATCCTGCATTACTGCAAGTTTGTACCCTTTGATCTACATCTCTCCATTTCCTCCCCTTCCCACTCCTGGTAACCACAGTTCTATTCTCTGTTTCTATGTAATCTATGTTGTTTACATTCCACATATAATTGAGATCATGTGATATTTGTCTGTTTCTGCCTGGCTCTATTGCACTTAGCATAATGTCTTCCAAGTTCATCTGTGTTGGCACAAATGGCAGTACATCCTTTTTTAAGGCTGAATAGTATTCCATTTATAATATATACCAGAATATTCTATCATAAATGTAACATATAGCATATATTAAATGTTATATAACATATATTAAATGTTATATATAATATATATATGAAATATATAACATATACCATAATTCCTTTATCCACCCACCCATCCATCCATCAATGGATACTTAGGTTGTTTCCATATCTTGGCTCTTGTGTAATGCTGCAGTGAACATGATATCACCTCAAACCTGTTAGGATAGCTATTACCAAAAAGACAAGAAATAATAAGTGTTGGCAAGGATGTGGAGAAAAGGGAACCCTTGTATGTTGTTGGTGGGAATGTAAATACTATAGCCATTGCCTGGGTGCAGTGGTTCACACCTATAATCCCAGCACTTTGGGAGGCTGAGGCAGGCAGATCACTTGAGGTCAGGAGTTTGAGACCAACCTGGCCAACATGATGAAACTCCATCTCTACTAAAAATACAAAAATTAGCTGGGCATGGTGGCAGGCACCTGTAATCCCAACTACTCAGGAGGCTGAGACAGGAGAATCACTTGAGCCCGGGAGGCGGAGGTTGCAGTGAGCTGAGATTGTGCCACTGCACTCCAGCCTGGGCAACAGTGCAAGACTCTATCTCCAAAAAAAAAAAAAAAAAAAAAATAGTACAGCCATTATGTAAAATAATATAGAGGCTTCGTAAAAAAATAAATAAATAAATATAGAACTACCTTATGGCCTGGAGATCCCTCTGCAGAGTACATACCCAGAGCAAATAACTTTCATTGAGAGCTTATTGTGTGCGAGATATTCCCACAAATGCAATCTCATCTGACCCTTCAGTATAAACCTGCAGGAAGCAGGCATTATCATTAAGTCCATTTTGCAGTAGAGGAAACTGAAGATTAGAGATATTAAATTAAAAAGCTATCCTGTCAACCATCCAATTAGCATTGGAGCAGGAATTTCAATCCATATCTGTATTACTCTGAAGTCCATGATATTTTACCAAGACATACTACAGCTGAAGACAAAAAAAAAAAAAAAAAAAGCTTCTAAAGTGCCAAAGAAAGCCCTTGTGTTCTCAGTGACAAATAGAATTCAAAATCCATGAAACCAGGGAAAGCACTGAGGAGCCATCAAATCAACAAAATCTTCTCGCCAACATGGTAAGACTTCTGTTTTTAAGGCCAAGCTTTCTCTATAGCCTGACCTACCATCTGCAACCCCATCACCACCACTAGCCACACATGCCTTAGTCCAACTGGCAATTACCTACCACCAGGATTATTGTGCTTATCTCTTAACTGGCCTGTCTTCCACTGTCTCACCCCTACAGAGTATTTTCTACATGGCAGCCAGATTGATATTTTCAAAACACACACCACATCATACTATTTCTCCAGCTTGAAACTGCCAACAGCTACCCACTATCCTAGAATATATTCTGAACTCTTTATTGTGATCTGAAAGATGCTACATGGCTTGGCCTCTGTCTGCCTCTTGACTTTGCCAACTACCTAATTTATAAAGAAAAAAAGGTTTAATGGACTTACAGTTCCACATGGCTGGGGAGGCCTCACATTCATGGCAGAAGGCAAAGGAGGAGCAAAGGCATGTCTTACATGCTGGCAGGCAAAAGAGCTTGTGCAGGGGAGCTGCCCTTTATAAAACCATCAGAACTCTTGAGAATTTTTCACTATCATGAGAGTAGCACAGGAAAACCCGCCCCTCCGTGATTCAATTACTTCCCACCAGGTCCCTCCAACGACAGATGTGGATTATGGGAGCTACAGTTCAAGATGATATTTGGGTGGGGACACAGCCAAACCATATCAATCATCAAATAGACCGTGATCTCCCCTGTCTCAGGGCTGTCGTGTGAGTTGTTTCACTGCCTGCAATGGTCTTCACTCCAAGTTTTTTTTTTTTTTATTTTTTTATTATACTTTAAGTTCTAGGGTACATGTGCATAACGTGCAGGTTTATTACATATGTATATTTGTGCCATGTTGGTGTGCTGCACCCATCAACTCGTCAGCACCCATCAATTCATCATTTATATCATGTATAACTCCCCAATGCAATCCCTCCCCCCTCCCCCATCCCCATGATAGGCCCCGGTGTGTGATGTTCCCCTTCCCGAGTCCAAGTGATCTCATTGTTCAGTTCCGACCTATGAGTGAGAACATGCGGTGTTTGGTTTTCTCTTCTTGTGGTAGTTTGCTAAGAATGATGTTCTTAATGTGAATTCATGTGATTCTTCTTGCTTTTAAGGCCTCAGCTTAAATATCACATTCACAAACAGTTCTGCCCTGCTCACCCTACAACAGTGGTAATTTCTACCCCTTTCTCTGCATTCTACTGTCTCTTTTATTTTCTTCCTTGTACTTGTTGTTAAAAGTTTCTTGTCTACTTATTAATTTTCTGTCTCTCTCTTATCAGCAGATAGTAAGAACAAAGAGGTGTCAGTTTTATGAATAGACATGAACAAAAGATTCTCTTATCCTACTGAACAAGAGATTCTAACAGGGATGGCCTCCAAGAAGGAGGAAGAACATAAGTGTTGATTATTATCACATAATTATAACTAAGGGAGGTAGGAGGGCTACTATCTATGGAAAGAAGGAAAGACTTTATTTTGTCTTGAAAGTGGGTGGTGATGTGGGGCACTATTTTTAAGACTTTAGGGCAGGCATATAGCAGGAAGGCAGTCATCAACTGTCTACCCCTGGTGATAGTTACCCTGACAGCAGCTGCTATGGATATATTTTCTGAATACTAAACTGGGTTTATACAGGGCTTCGGATCCCAAATTTGACAAGAGTTATACTTGGGCCCTGAACCATCAACCTGACACAACTCAAACAGTTCCCCAGGGCAAAACAGCACCTTTGGAACCTTAAATTGACAACCAAGTGTTGAAACCAACAGCTGCACATACGCACACACACCTTGCTACAAGGTGGGAGGTATTTTTTTACCAAAGGGGGAGTTTTCACAAAGCCTTCTTCTCTGATCCACTACCCACCCCAATCACAGCCTTTTACTGATAAATATGAGTTCAATCTTAAAACACCACATTTTCATCTTGAAATCAAGGTAGCTAACATAAAGGATAACAGAAATAGGAAAAAAAAAAAACACCTTCTTTTATAATGATACAAGTCAGTTGCTTACTGGTGATGCTTTCAGTCACAAAGAAAGGTTTAAATACTCTTCAGGGTAAATTTTTATGTTACTCAAAAAGTAGGAGGGAGAGAGCCAATGACTACATTAGTTTCCATTCATTGAAAGCCTTCTATGTACCAAGTGTTTTAAATGTATCATCTCTAAGACTTACAAATCACTGCAAAGTAAGTGTTAGTATTCTCATTGTACAGATAAAGGAAGAAAACCTCAGAGAGGCTAATAAACTTACTCATACTTAATAGCCAGGAAGTTGCTGAGCCAAGATTTGAACCCAGGTATGCCTGGCCCCAAGGCATTCACATAGTCTCTACTACGTCTCTACTCCCAAATCTCTAAGGGTCAAGTCTTAGACTCACGGGTTCTATGTGCCTACAAAACCCAGAAGCAGCAGACAAATTAAATAACGCAGCAGTTTAAATAAGCATCTCCTTTGTCTGAGCTAGGCATTTCATAGCTCTTTCTATCCCCTCTTCACAGTCAAGCTTCTCCCCATCTGATAAGCACTTTACTAAAAATAACTGGAAGACAGGCTAAAATGAAAAAAGGAGCATAGATAAAATGTGGCAACTTGCCCCAAGGGATTTCCTCTTGGACTCACACTCTCCAAGGCAGTGAATTTGCATTTAGATAAAATATGAAGACTTGGAAGTCAAAAAAAAAAAAAAATTGGGAGCAGGGTGGGAGACTCACTTTGCTGTACCAAACATACTCAAGGTAAGTTCCACCAAGTTTTAATAAGACCACAGTTTTTGTTAAGTATTCTTCTCTAAGTCAACCAAGAAGTACCAATTATCCTGAAAACTTGTAAACCAGAAAACGAAATTGCATAGAAGGCTAATGCCCTGTGTTCTGCATACCCTGGCCAGAATGCTGCCTTACAGGCTCATTCATTCTTTTGTGCATTCATTCAGCAAATGGTTCCTGAATGCATACTATATGCAAAGTACCTGCTAGATACTGAAGATAAAGAAGGAAATAATTTGTAGCCCCTTTCCCTGGAGAGTTGATTCCAGGAAGGAAGAGAGACAAGTAAATAAAGTCTATCCATTGGAAGAACAGTTGAAGCAAAGAAGGAAACAACCAACTCTGTGGGGAAGAAGTTTCTTGAGCCAGGTTCTGAAGAACAAGTAGGTCTTTATCAGAGATTTAAGTAACAGAAGACTATTCCAGGCAGAGAGAACAAGATATGAAAAAGCACAAAAATCAGGAACAAGGTTGATTACACGGTGAAAATGAGTAAAAATATTAAAGGGTCTTGAGGTGGGGTGGAGAAAGAAGATCAGATACATCAGGCAAATATATGGCACAATCAGTATTTTTCGACTCATTTCCATGCTACTCAGTGATGCCCTGAAGAGGATACACATGGAAAGGGAAATACTCATAAGCCACAGAGAGACATACTATACCCCCCATTCCACAAGGTGGAATTTCATTATCCCTGGATGCTTGTCCATATATATGAAAGGCTGATTCTTGGGCAAGTATCTGCCTAATAAGATCCCTACTCCACTCCACCACTGCCTCATCAGAGAGAAGGTAAAGAGAAATGCCACAGTGAATCTGTATCCAAAAACAAAGCCATCAGAAGCAGTAAAGGAAGGGGTAAAGGGAAGTTTGAAGAATGACATTGCCCATTGGCACATCAGGCACAAGCCTTCCTCCTGGGCAGCTCCTCGCCCTGCAAATTGTGCACCTTAGCAATATGCATGCAAATCTCTGCCTCTCAGTCTTCTCTGCAAAATGGGGAGAATGATGCCTGTCACACAAGGTTATCATTAGGATTACATGAGCTCTATCATGTTAATCCATATCACAACATCACACATACACGATTTCCTTACTACACATTTAGTGCCCACTCTCTTATCCTTAATTAAAGAGCCATTCATAGCAATGACCATGAAAGACAATATTACCAGTTTTTCTATTATTCTCAACAAATCATTCACAACATACAAGTAGTAAGTTCCAGTTTTGAAAGCACTTCAACATCTGTTAGCCAATATAGTTATCTCAGTAACCTTCTGAGTTAGATAGAAAGAGCTATGTATAGGTGGGGAAACAAGTGGCCTGTCCAAATTCACACAGTCATTAAATGACAGAAAATGAACTTGAAACTTTATCCTTTGTCTTCAAAGCGCCAAATCTGGACCACATGACATTGCTTCTGAGTACTCTTCTGGAAAGAAAACAAAAATATTAAATTGGCAGCCTCTAGCAACCAAGCTCATCTTACTAAGTGTAATATTAGTGACAATTTCTTATAAATGTGTGAACCTTCTTTTATGGCATGGCAAGTATCTGTCAAAACCTACCTGTCCATCTAGAGATTCGAAAGACAGAGACCATGTCTCATTCATGCCTGTACCCCGAGTGCCTGACAATATTTCTATCATACAGGACAACTTTAGCATGTTTGCTGAATGAGTGGATGGATTTTACAGGCACTTACTGATTTACAAAGTACTTCCACATCTTTCGTCTTATTTGATTTTCCAAAAAGCCCTGGAACATAAAGGAAAGCTGATATCATTATCCACATTGTGCAGATGATGATGAGCAGGTCATACCCAGGCTGCTGTTGTTTTCTTTCTTTTAAGAATTATAATGGATTCTTACTCCCTCCTGAAATAGATTCCAGCTGAATTCTATACACTGCTAGTTGGCCCTGCCACACAAGTCTGCTTGAAAGCCAATACAGACACTGTTTTATTATTATCTTTCATATCTTATGAAATACATCAAAATCTGAAAAACTCTGTGATAATTAGACCAATAAAAGCCGAAGCTGAACCATTCAACCTGTAACTGTAATGTGGGGCGATTGTTACATTCCTATTCTTTCTTTTTCTCACCTCCTTTTGGTCTCCATTGTCTATAGGATGGAGTATTCATCTTCCTCCACAAAAAGAATCTGCTTCCTACAGAATAGAGCTGCCAGGATTGTGGGAGCCTTGTTCTCTGTGTTAACCCTTCCTGTTTAACAGCACACAGCTTCTCCTGAATGGCCTCCACCCAGTTTCTCATCTAGCTGAGGGCCTATTCCAAAAAGTGAAGCCTGATAATAACACTCCCTTACATCAGGACTCCCCCCAAAACTACTGTACCTTGTGTTTATCCTTCTTCTTCAGGGTGTCCAAAATCTATATCCTATCTACCTTGGAAATCTCATCTTTCAAATTTCCTATGTGCCCCGCCTTCTACCAGACTAAAATGGTCAGTGATTCCCTAAACAACTTATTTATGTTTCCTCATGTTATCCCTGATCCATCACCAAGGATGAAGCCTTCATTTTTAAAAACCCTCCCCATCCTTCAAGGGCTTTCCCTTGAAACCTCCTTTGGTTACCTTCAGCAAGTCATTCAACAAATATTCAGTAAGAAATTCCTTTGTACCCAAAACCTCTATCTGGAGGAGCTTAATATCTATTGAGCAAAAGAGACTCAGTTAGAAAAACCCAACACAATGGCTGTCATCGTTTTGGGTTGGCCACTGAAGGAAGTACAGTAGAGTCCATCCCAAACCTCACTGAGACTACAATCTAGGCAGAAGGTGAGGAGCAGAAAAATGCACCACCAGATCACCAGGCTTGAAACAGACAGGAGTCCTGTGTCATGCAGTTCTTCATTCATTCATTCATTCATTCATTCATTCATTCACAATGTGCAATGAATACAGAAAAGAATGTGATGTGGTTTCTGCTCTCAAGGCTTTATAACCTGGCAGGAAAAGCAGAGATATATATACAGGGCTCTGCCACAGGTAAGAAGCACCTGTACCAAGTACCAGGAGACTAAAGGAGAGTGACCACTCTGCCTAGTAGAGTCCAGAATGCTCCAGAAAAGGGGATTAATTGTCAGAGCTCTAAAAGACAGTAGGAGTTTACCAGGTAGAGAAGAAGAAAAGAGAATGGAAGGAGAGGAGAGAGAAGGAAAGGATTGGTGGGGAGAAAGAACACTGTATCAGTCAGAAGTCAGAGAAAATATCCCAGTTATTTTGGAATACAGACTTTAATGGACAAAAGTGGTAAGAAGGTATAAAATTATTAGCTAAGTAACTGAGAGATTTAAACTCTAAGGCATCATGAAAGTAGCAATTGCAAGAAGCAGCTACTACCCCTATAGGGAAGGGATTTTCTTAGAGGAGAAAATCCATTGGCAGGTGGTGGTGTTAAAATTAGATCTCAAAAAAAGGGCACGATTCAGCCAGGGCTGGTGTCTCAGCTCAGAAGAGGGCCTCAGCGCCGGCCCAGTCCTCTGAGGAGGTCAGCAGGTACTAATGTTACCTAATTGAGGTGTGACAAAGCTGTCTGCAGGTGTTGGAAAAGTGCAGCCTGGATTCAGCTGCTGCCAAGGGAAGGAACTGCAGTTGCCAAAGTGAAGAAGTATGTCTATATCTAGACTCTAGGTCAGTAATTCTAAACCCAGGGTGATTTTGCCCCCCAGGGAACATGTGGCATTGTCTGAAGACAGACTTAATTGTCACAACTAGGGGATTGGTACTACAATTTAGCAGGTAGAGGACAGGGTGCTGCTAAACATCCTACAACACACGAGACACCATCTCCCAACAAGGAATGACTCAGTCCAAAATGCCAAAGTCGAGAAACCTATTCTAAGTTAACACTGTGAAAAATGGGAAGCAAACCAGGAGCAAGTCCTGCCTGACCCCATCCAGCCATGGAATCTCCCTCTAGCACCCCCTATTGGCAGAACCTAAGAAAGAGCCAGTGGACAAAGTAGAAAGAAAAATTTCATCACAAAGTTAAGAACGAAAGGATAGGTTGTAGCTAAGTGCCAATAACTTAGTAACTGGCACAAACACTGCAGGTCCGGTTCTCAGAGCAAGCAATGACATGACCGTAGATATAGGAATGACATTTGAGAGAAAGACTCAGTAGCCAGGAGTGCATGAAGCAATGCCTGGCACGTTGCAGGTGATCAGTAGAGAGTGAAATTTGGCAGGCATGCGTTCAATAAATGACTTCATGATGAAAGATTTCCAAGCAATACTGCTTCCAAACTAACACTCCTGGTGGTATTTAAAATTCTTCAATTTGAGAATGAACACAATGCCTCCCAATAGTGAAATCTCTTCTGTTCATGAATGTGGAATTTTGCTTTCTGCCTGTCCATTGTCTTATGAGGAAGACAGTACTTTCTGAAGTCCAGTTTTCAGACTTTGTCAAAAGGGCAAGTCTTTTTGTTTCATAATTATTCTTTACGCAAATGAGATCACATCACTATTTCACTCATCAACAGTGTCTTGGAGATTTTTGTATAATACTAACAAAGATTTATTTAGTGCTATTTATGCCTTACAACATACTTTCCCACTCTTATCTCACTTTATCTAGCACTTTCTTCTCCATTTTTGAATGAGAAAATTGAGGCTCAAATGCGATGAAGTGACTGGGTCCCAAGCAGCACCTTAAGTGAAGAAGTGAAACTAGACCCCTCAGAGGTAGCAAAAAAAAGTAGCTTCTCAGTTGCTTTGAGGTGGCTGACGTTGCTGTGTATCTTAGCCCTTTCCAACCTGGACATGTTTCAAGTGTAGCTAGTTTCTTATGGTGTGCTAAGCCCTTAACTTTTTCCTCCTACACCCTCTATTCCCACTCACTTGTAGAATCAACGGAGCAATTCGGGGTGTTTTTTGTTCCCCAAGGAACCATAGTCCAGTGAGAAAGACAGAAGAGTTAATGCACAATTTCAATACAAAGTGCTAAGAACAGAGTGGACTCTGGGTGCATGGTATCATATAGACAGGGCAGGGTACCCAGTCCTGAGAGGTTAGGGAAGCTTTTCTGTATAAGGCAAGATCTGAAAGACAGGGAAGAAGTAGGTGAAGGAGGAGACAGACTGAACAGAAGGGGAACAGCACGTGCAAAGTGTGGAAGAAAGGAAGAACACGATGCATCAAAGGTCCACAGGGTGATTGTGGAAGGAGTTTAGACTGAGAGGAAAATCATGCTGCAAGAGGAGACTGAATGATAAGTAGGAATCAGAACAACAAGGGGTTGCCAACTAAGTGAGGGAATTTCAACTTTATAATGGTACTAGCTAATTACAAGAGCACAGCCATTTATCTTCTTTGAGTTTCAGTCTCCACATGTGTAAAATGGTAGTAACAGCATCTGCTCTGCCTACTGAACAGGGTCTGAGTTATTCAAATAAAATACACATACACAGAGTCACATGGTGATTTGCTTAGGAAGTTGTCACACATTATCACTAAAGCATCGCACGTCATCTGCAGAAAACAGAAGCAAAAGCCTTCCCTTTCCTCCCATTTCCCTCAACCCCTGTGGAGGAAAAAGCCCCCTCTGGAAAAGAAAGACTCTCCTTAGTCCTTTGCCAAAGCTTTTTCAGGCAATAATCCATAATGCAATCTTCATTGAAATTGTATTTCAGCCCCCCTCTGCTGAATATATGAATGCATGTGACTGTCGCCTCAGAATGGCCTTTGTGCCTTCCTGCCCCTGGTGTGCGCCTTCCTAAGCAGCTGCCCTCATTGTGGGCACCAGCCTGTGTGATAACATTATAATTTTGTGTACATTGTGCTCTCAGAGGCCATGCTGAGGCCAGCATGAGGAAATGGCAATTGACAGCAGGCTTAGGCTTCTTTGTGAAGATCTGTGGCTTCCTCGTCTGTGAGTTTACTGAGTTCCAGTCACTGGATTTGGGTGGCTGGCCCCAAGAGGCATGGGCACAGGCACCATGACGCCTTGTTTAAGTGCTTTGTAGAAAAGGAGACAACTTGAAAATGAGGGTGTTCTAGGCATAGAGAATGACTTGTGGTGGAAGGCAGTGATCAACTCAGAGCTTAATTATCTGGACCAGCTAAACACTGAGTTGCTGGAATCCAGAACCAAATCTGACAGGGCCTTAGAAATCACCAGGGGAGATGATCTGTATCATCTTTTTAGTCCGTGATCTTTCTACTACATTGCAACAATTCTCTACCCAAATAACTTTTATACTGCTAATGAACAACTCTACAAACATTTGAGAATATTTATTAAATGCCTATTATGAGCTAACACTTATGGGCACTGGGAATACAGTGATGAACAAGGAACAAATTTATAGTACATGGGACTTAACACACTGGGTAGGAATCAATTGTGCAATTACTGCAAATGCTGGTCGTTCCTGGTTAAGGAAAGTTACTTAGGGGAAACAGTCCACAAGGGGTTAAATGAAAAGCTACATTCTGCCTGTCCTAGTGACTCTAATGCCAGTATTAAAAAAAGTTCACCCACCTTCCCTTTTTTCCTTTACTTATTCTCTTCATTTGCATGGAGAAAGGAAGACCAAAGCCTCTTACAAATTACCTTATGCACTGAGCCACAGACCCAAACAGAGCTCAGATTATCTATTTAATTCTCCAGCCTGCAAGGGGGCATTTACCCATTGTCTGTGTCTTATCCAAACGTAATGGATTAGTTCAGAGCCCAGGGGAGACAGGCATGAATACTGTGTTTAGAAGGAAAGCTATACAGAGCAGAGATAAATTCAAAGGATGATTTTATGAAAGAGAAAAGTCAGGGTGAGTTTTTGGGAAACAGCCCAGGTATCAATCCTGGCTTGTTCAAAGCTAAAATCTCAGTCTACATCCAGGATGGTCCCCCACACTCTACCAAAGGCTGCTCTACCTCCAAGCTCACACCCCAGACAAGGGGTCATCCATCACCAGGGAAAGAAGGTGAGACTCGAAGGTGGGAGGACAGCAAGTCAGACTACACACACTGGAGAGAAAAATCTACTGCAGCTGGCGTTTCCTTAGAAACCCCCACAAGCTGAGAATGGGAAAGTAGCCACACAGTCAGACAGAGCTCTGTCTGATTCCTTCATCAAAGATCACACCCCGGAAGGAGGAGGAAGACATCGTTAAGCAGCTTAATCTTTCAGGCAAGGCCTGGAGAAAGCAGCCTCCTGCAGAGGCCAGAAAGGAGCAGGTCTGGATCCCAAAGCAAATGCAGGCACAGGCAAGGCAAGGTGAGTCAAATCTACACACATACACGTGCACACAAGCATGCACAGGTGAGAAACCCTAATGATTAAGCAGGGGAGAGAAAATATTCTGATAGAATATTCAAATGAAAGACGAGTTCCTATAGAGACCCCTTTGTGAATAACCACACAATAATCATATGACCTTCAAAACAGAACTAGAGACAAATCTGATTTAATCTAATTCTGAAAGCATGTCAAGTTCCTACCCTTGCTAGTGAGCTCAAGCTCTGTTACTCGAACTGAACAAGAATTCTGTCTTCAACATTTAATAGCTCTGTGACTTGAGGCAAATTATTTAACTTCTCTGAGCCTTACATAAGAAAGGAAAAGTTCCCTACCTTAGTGCTGAGAATTAAGTGAGATAATACATGTACAGCATGTAGGACAATGTCTGGCTCCCTCTAAAGACTCATTCAAGTCAACAGATAGGAAGGAACTGCAATCCAGGTTCAACATAGAATGAATCCCATCGAGTTTATCCATTTCCATAGACTGAAAGAAGCCAGAGGCAAAAAGAACATTCTATGTTATTCTTATATATGGGGCCCAAGAACAGGCAAAACAAATTGATGGTCAGAATTGTGGATGTCTCTGGAAGTACAAACTGAGAGGGGCATGAGTGAAATTGCTTGGGTGCTGGAGCTATTCTATATGCTGATATGGTGGTTATATGAGTGCACGCATATGTAAAATCTCTCTATGCTGTACACTAAACATTACTGCAATGTAACAGAGCCTATGGATCATCAGACTCCTCATTGGTCATCACCATCTGTGACAGCAGCTGCAGGAAGTGAGAACTGGGTTGCACCTGGGGTATGTGGTAGCTGATGCTTTCTGCAAGACATTATATGTAAAGGTTGATTATTAGAACCCTGATTCTTTCCAGCAGGACTCAGGTTAACTGTGAGTTTAGCAGAAAAGGCAAGCATATCCCCGTTGCTCACTTGAGGACACTAAGATTCAGGGTACCAGGGTCACTTGTCCATGAACACAGTTGGTGAAGATAGAGTTAAGGAGAGAAGGCAAGCCTTCATGCTCCACCATATTTCAATCTGTTTAGAGAATTCCCTTCCATCTACTAGAGACAAATTTCCTAGTCTTGAAGGAGGAAATAAAAGAAGATACCTTTTTTTTTCTTAAAGAGTTCTTCCACAGAGAAAAAGGCATTTCAAATACAAATGAACAAAAGTAAGCTATATTGCCACCTGCAGCCTCTGTGAGACCCAATGGCAGGTAGAAACAAGAGGGTCTGATTTGAGGTAGAATCGGGGTCACTGTTCCCACTACCCTAGGCAGGTGCAGTTGCACGTAAAGGCCAGGGGGTGAGGAGGGGTGGTAACAGCTGTCACCCAGTCTCTCTGAATGGCTCTGGGAGCTTCTCTTGGAAGGGAATGGACTCAGTTCTATCACAGAGTTTCAGCAGGTTTAAGAGCAGAGCAGAGTAATTCCCTGTTACTGCAGGCTGCTCTGGATAAGGAAACAAATTTGGGGGTCTCCTACCATGTACCTGGCACAGTTAAAGGGGCTGAGGATAGAGTAGTGCCCCTCAAAAAATGCAAATCCTATAAGAGGGCAATTAGGGAAAGCCCCTTCATGAAACTGATATTCAAAAGGCAACCTTTCACAGCATGAACTTGGACCGAGTTGCAATTCTTATGGGGAACAACCAGATATACATGGGCTGGGCCTCACCAGAACAAGTTTTCCTCCAACAACCTCAAACTAGATCATTGAAAATCAATCATGCTCTTACAATCCAAGCACAGTATTTGCTCCTAAATTGAAATCAATAGGCTATAAAAAAAGTTATATCACTTTGTTATAACATAGGTCCTATAGGCTTTAAATAATTTTGGGTACAGTTACCAGACTAAAGGGGAAAGCCTCTTTACAATAAAGCATGTGCTTGGAATACCAGGCCCCAAGACTCCTACCAATGCCAATCCAGTGCTTCTTCTGCTATGTCACTAATGTGTTGGGAGACTGGGAGGCAAATTAACAAGGCAGCTCCTGCCTTGGAAAAAATGCAGTCTAGTAGGTTGGCTAGTCACATGGACAACAAACCACAGTAGAAGGTAGGAAGTGCTGTAGTTGTACTGTATTACAGTTCTGAGCTGATGCAATGTAAGGAATACATAAGGGTCCATTGCCCATCTACAAAAGATGTTATAACCTAGGGAGGAAGATGAGACACAAGTAGAAACAACGCTCACCAGCAAAGGTAGAACCATAACACACAAGGAGTCTCAAAGAATGGAGTCTTCCCCTTTGTTCACTTAGTTAATGACATTTACTGAATGCCTGGCATTTAATGGGCACTGTGATAAACAAGCCAAGATCCTTGCCTTAGAGAGCTCAAGTTCAATTGAGAGGAAAACCTTATAAAAAAGACATTTCCGATGCATATTCATGAACATATCTACAGAGTAGCCTGGGAAGTGGAATAAAAGGATTTTTATTTCTAGGAATTGGAAATGCCTTAAGATGAAGAAGAAAAGAGCTCGGGCTTTGCATTTTAGGCAACAGGAACAGGATTATTTGGAATCACAAAGGTTTGGAAGAACAAGGTGTTTTACAAAACTATATTGTAGCTGAAGCACCGGGTAAGTAATTGAGAGTAGTGGAAGACAGGCAATAACACAAGGTAACATTTATTGAGTACTTACTGAGTGCCAAACACTGTTCTGTGATTAAACATACATGTATATGTATACATTTAAAAGATATATTATAGATACATGTTTTAAAGATATATGTGTGTGTGTGTATATATATATAATTTCTCAGTAATCATACAAGTTAATACTGTCATCATCCCCATTTCACAGAAGAGAAAACTGAGGTTCACTAACTTGTTCAAGGTCATTCAGTTAGTAAGTAGTAAAACTTGGCTATGAACTACAGAATTTGTTCCTTAACTACTGCATGGTCACCAAGAGCCTGGTTCAAGACTATTGACTTTATTACTTGTCAATGGAGATCCATTTAAGGCTTTTAAGCTAGGGAATGACATAGTCAGATTTACATTTCAGAAAGATTAGGCTGGCTGCAATATAAAGAATGGGATTTGAGGGGTACAAAACCAACAACATGATAACCAATTAGGAGGCTTTGCATTGGTCCAGAGAAGAGAAGGGAGGAGGTAACAATAGGTACAGAGGGACTGAGGCAGGTTATTTAGGGGGAAGAGGTAACAATGTTTGGTGACAGATAGCATGTAGGGCATGAGAGAGAGGGAGGTATAAAGGATAATTCTTCAAAGTGCAGAATCAGCCTTGACAGGCAGATCTTGCCCTTAAAGTAACGGGAAAAGAGGATATTCTTACCATGCCAAAGGACAGTGCTATACGAGACTGACAATGGTCCTGTCAAGCTTCTGCACCCAGGTGTATGAATTCAGAAGGCTGATCCAAATAATAGCTATTCTTAAGTCTCTGTCAGCCCATGGCAACGTGTTTTTTTTTTTCTTTATTCTTTTTTTCCTTCTGTTACTCTCTTCCTTCCACCTTCCTTTCTGCCTTTCTTTTTCTTTTCAATAAGTATAATTATATTGCTTTTCATTGTAAAATAACCTGTGCACATATAGAAAATTCAAGTAATTCAGAAAAACACAAAGAGAATAAAAGTTTCCTAAAATCTCACCTCCGTGAACACCTTGGTGAAAGTCTTTCCAGGCATTCATAATTGCACAGCATACACAAACACACACTCACAAACACTCACACTGAAACTCTACTTTTTTATTTTGGAAACCTGTTTTACTTTTCAATTATTCTATTACAGAAATCTTTTAAAGTCAATGAATATGGATCTAAGTCATCTTATTTAGTGGCTACATGGTATACAGGGTATGTATACATTATATAGTAAAGAATATGTATACATTGCCTGTATACATTATAGTCTATTACAAAAATGGATTCAGCTACTGCCAAGGGAAGGAATTGCAGCTGCCAAAGTGAAGAAGTATGTCTATATGTAGACTTTAGGTCAGTAATTCTAAACCCAGGGTGATTTTGCCCCCCAGGGAACATGTGGCATTGTCTGAAGACAGTCTTAATTGTCACAACTAGGGGATTGGCACTACAATTTAGCAGGTAGAGGACAGGGTGCTGCTAAACATCCTACAACACACGAGACACCATCTCCCATCAAGGAATGACTCAGTCCACAATGTCAAAGTTGAGAAACCTATTCTAAGTTAACACTGCGAAAAACGGGAAGCAAACCAGGAGCAAGTCCTGCCTGACCCCATCCAGCCATGGAATCTCCCTCTAGCACCCGCTATTGGCAGGGCCTAAGAGGGAGCCAGTGGACAAAGCAGAAATAAAAGCTTCATCATAAAGTTAAGAACAAAAGGATAGCGTTGTAGCTAAGTGCCAATAACTTAGTAACTGGCACAAACATTGCATGTCCAGTTCTCAGAGCAAGCAATTACATGACCATAGATATAGGAATGACATTTGAGAGAAAGACTCAGTAGCCAGGAGTGCATGAAGGGAAACAAAGTCTATTACAAGTTCCGAGAATAGCCAAGTGAAGAGATGGACAAATCCTCTCTCTCCACAACATCTATAAAGAGGAACAAAATTAGCAAAATCAACCATCCCAGAGTCGGAAGTTGAACAACAGCATATGACGAGCTAAGAAACATTTATGTTTGAAAATCTGCTGAACTTTGGGTCAGAACAGGGGGAATCTGGTGCCTGCTTGCCTGGGACTGCACTCCTTCCCAGCACTACTCAGGCTAAATTCACATGGAAGCTCAAAGAGGGCAGGATGAGCCTCAAGACCACAACTTTTCTGCCAGGTAAGTGGGGACTCACTGGGCTTAAAAAGGTGGGAGATGCCCATGCTCAAAGGTATTTTCAGCGGAAGTGATGACTCAAGGCAGCCAGCAGTGAGGGTCAATAACTCCACTGGTCTGACAGAGACATATTCCTGCCTGAGGCTGCTCATATGGCATAAGCTGTTTCACACATTCCTGGCTGATCTTGAGGCTGAGAACATACACATAGCTCACAAGAAAAAGCACAGTGTAAATTCAAAGCCAGAACAGCTTTGAAAAATACCCAAACTTTTAATATGCTTCTCTACCCGCACACAGTTCCAAGAAAGCCTTACTAGCTTGAAGTATTTGAACACAGCCTCTGTCTACTCTAACTGCTGAGCTATGCAAACACGGGGCAACCTTTAGGCTTAAGAATAAAAACATGAGTGAAAAAAACAAAACTAATCAGAGACATCAGCAGCCATGCACTGTGTGGGGAGGGAAATGAATTTCACAGATTTAGCCCATGAAAGCTACTAAACAACTCAAGAGAGCTCGGCTTAAAAAAAAAAAAAGAAGAGTGATCAAAGGTGAGAAGAGATGCTTTTCTGAATTCCAAATCTCATATTCACTTTTAAGGCTTTACATCACATCTCCAAGCAATAGTGGGTAGAGATAACTTTATTTCCACTTAAGGTCTCTATTTTGCAAAGTTGGCTTGAGAGATATTGAAATCAGTGGTGAATATGTGTCAGCAAAGAACATATCAAAATAGCTGATGGTATTTCTTCAAAAACATCTCTCTGATCTGAAGTACAGGTGAGCACATCCATTCAGAACAGGCATTTAATGCAAAGGTTTTTTCCAATCGGCTGTGATTTTTCAAAGCCCTTCTGAATTTTATAGCTTATAATAGCCTCCTTGTTTAAAAAAATGAAATCTGAACAATTATTAAAATGTAGCATGCCAGTGAAGGGAAAATTGATGTGATTCTCATGCACAGATTATAACACATTACGAAATGCTACCAGTGACATGAGTGTTGGGACAACCAGGATGTGGCTGCAGCCTCAGGCCTGGACACTACCTCCAGTTCTCTAACACAATAGAATAAAACAAAAAGGAAGAGTCCTCAATAATAAGCTATCCCACCCTTTAATAAATGCAAGAATCCCCTCCACTACATCCTCATGAGCTCCTTTCAGCATCTGCTTAACATATATAATGAATACAGAAGATTACTTTAGAGTAGGGGTTAGGTCTGGGGTTATATCTATTTGGTAGATGTATTTCATTTGGCTAACATTTTTTAAATGTTAGCAATATTTTAAAATTAGGAAATGTCACACAAAAACTTGATTTTCTAACTTGTAAAGGAAGCATAGTTCTGGCCACTCTAGGCCCCATTTCCACATGGAAACAACAGAATGAGGCTGATGAACAAATGCTCCTTTTGAAAGGGGCCTGGACCCCCTAGCTCACCAAGGTCCTGACCACTGCCTAATGTCCACAGGACCACATTAATCGCCACATTCACACTGTTGGTTTTTCTTAAAGACAGATAGATGTGTCCCAGAATTCTCTCCACTGAGGGGAAGCGAAAGGCAGACTGAACCCGCTCTGGTTTTCTACATCAAGATTACTCGCCAAGTGCCTGGCCCAGAGGGATGTGAGAGTGTGACTCCACTGTGTAAGGGACCCTCTAAGACCTCCTTCCCATTAGTCGCCTCTCTCCATCTGTTTGCCATATAATTCCTGCAAACCTCCCCAATTCTCTGTACGTCCTTTGTATCAATCTGCAAAAGGAGGCACTCTTCTCAGTCCTTGCTCCCTCCACCTGACAGGAATGCCTTAGAAGCCCTTGATAACATCTGAAAAAGGGTGGCAAGCTTCCCATATGTAAGTAGATACAACAGAGCATGCATGTTACCACGTTGAGTGTTATTAAAGTTGCTTATCTACCTCCAAGTGACACTCTCACATAAGTGGCTAGCAACTCATGTTCAGATAATGCTAAGCAGTATTCTAAGCCTAGACCACATGATAGACCTATAAACCAACTAAAATTTTGTAAAGAAAATCTCAGAGTCAGGGGCAGAGGTTTTGAGGAGCAGTGAAGAACAAGAGGAAAGAGAACTCTGTTTTAACCACTGCTGTAAAGATAAGAAATGGACAGACAGAAGGTCCTGGATCTGGAAGACTATGTTGCTGTCATTGATTGTGGGCTTATTGTATGCTACACATCTTACGTGTGTGGCCTCATTTAATTCTTTGTAAAACTCCATGAGATAGCTGTTGTTGTTTTCAGTTCACCATGAAGAGCCTGAGCCTTAGAGAGACTAAGTAATGTTTTTAAGGACACATGGTTAGTAAGTAAGTGGAAAGACCAGGGTTCAGCTTCAGGGCCTGGATTCTTAATTGCTATGCAGTTTTGCCTCTCTGTACTTAAAGAGGAAGAGAAGGAGTCACATTTATTAATAAATGACTATATATTAGGCTAGATATGGTTTTGTTTTTTTAAAGTCCTATTGAGATATAATCTACACACTATTAAATTTCCCGGTTTAAAGTGTACGATTCCAAGAGTTAGTAAATTTACATAACTGTGCAACTATCACTGCAGTCTACTTTGAGAATGTTACCACCACCCCCAAAAGATCCCTGTGTCTGTTTGTAGTCAATCCCTGTTCCCACACTCAGCCCCAGGCAACCACTAATCTACTTTCTGTCTCTATTGACTTGTTTTCCTGGATATTTCTTACAAATAGAATTACATGTGATGTTTTGCATCTGGCTTACTTTTTTAGCATAATATTTCTGCGGTTCATCCACGTTTCAGCATTACTAGCATTTCATTACATGCTATTCCACTGCATGGGTATACTATATTTGTATATCCTTTCACCAGTATGTGAACATTTAAAGTGTTTCCACTTTCTTGGATTCTATCAACAATGCTGCTACGTGCATTCCCAAACAAGTCTTTCAGGGACACATGTTTTCCTATATGTTTTCATATAGGCAATTCATGTTTTCATGATACCTGTGAGCAGAGTTGCAGGCTTTTATGGTAAACTCATGTTTAAAATTTGTTGTTGTTGTTGTTTGTTCTTTTACTTGAGACAGAGTCTTGCTCTGTCGCTCAGGCTGGAGTGTAGTGACATGATCACTGCAACCTCCAACCCCCAGGTTCAAGTGATTCTCATGTCTCAGCCTTTATATAGCTGGGATTACAGTCATCCACCATCATGGGTTGGCTAATTTTTGTGCTTTTCGTAGAGATGGGGTTTCGCCACGTTGACTAGGCTGGTCTCGAACTTCTGGCCTCAAGAAATCCATGCGCCTTGGCCTCCTAAAAGTGTTAGGAATATAGTATGAGCCATTGCACCCAGCCAACTTAAAAAAAAAAAAAAAAAACTGTCAAATTGCTTCCAGAATGGCTGTATCATTTTACATTTTCACTAGCATTATATGAAACAATGTATATTTTAGTTTTTGTATATCCTAATGAGAGGTGAAGCCATCTGGGCTTCTGGATCAGGTGGGGACTTGGAGAACTTTTGTGTCCAACTAAAGGATTGTAAATGCACCAATCAGCACTCTGTGTCTAGCTAAAGGATTGTAAATGCATCAATCAGCACTCTGTGTCTAGCTAAAGGATTGTAAATGCACCAATCAGCACTCTGTAAAAATGCACCAATCAGCAGAATGTGGGCAGGGCCAAATAGGGGAATAAAAACTGGCCACCCAAGCCAGCAGCAGCAACCCGCTCAGGTCCCCTTCCACACTGTGGAAGCTTTGTTCTTTCACTCTTCACAATAAATCTTACTGCTGCTTATTCTTTGGATCCACACTACCTTTATGAGCTATAACACTCACCACGAGGGTCTGCTGTAACACCCACCATGAGGGTTTGCTGTAACACCCACCACGAGGGTGTTCATTCCTGAAGTCAGTGAGACTACGAACCCACCAGGAGGAATAAATAACTCTGGATGCACCACCTTTAAGAGTTGTAACACTCACTGCAAACGTCTGCGGCTTTACTCCTGAAGTCAGTGAGATCACGAACCCACCAGAAGGAAGAAACTCCGGACACATCTGAACATCTGAAGGAACAAACTCTGGACACACCATCTTTAAGAACTGTTAACACTCACCACGAGGGTCTGCAGCTTCATTCTTGCAGTCAGCGAGACCAAGAACCAACTGGCAGGAACCAATTCCGGACACATTTTGGCGACCCAGATGGGACTATCGACTATTGTCAAGCAGTGAGAACCATTGGACCCCTTTTGCTTGCTATTCTATCCTATTTTTCCTTAGAATTTGGGGGCTAAATACCGGGCACCTGTCAGCCAGTTAAAAGTGACTAATGCGGCTGCCATACTAAAGACACAGGTATCAGGCTTTCTGGGAAAGGGCTTTCTAACAATCCCCAACTCTTCAGAGTTGGGAGCGTTGGTTTGCCTGGAACCAGCTTCCACTTTTTCTGTACTTCTGGGCTGAGCCGAGGGTCAACAGAGAGGAAAGCAATTCAGTTCCAGGGTCGCAACAACAAGTTGGTTGACCCTGCAGCCATGAGCGGAACTCTGAAAGTCATGTCGCCCAAGTGAAACTCGCCCATCTATCCTATTTATCCTGACGCTTGCCTCCTGGGTCCTAACACCCGTCAGACAAACTTCCTCTCACCTCTCTTCTCCGAGGCTAGTCCCACTTATAAAAACCACTTCCTGTCTCTGGTGCTTTTCTAGTTTATCCTGTAAGAATGATTTCTAGTATAAACTCCAGGACTCTATTCCCTTCTTTAGGCACCCAGGCTTACAAATCAGAAAGACATAATTTTTGCCCAAAGCCCTGTCATAGGGGAGACTTTCTGGAATTTTAGGATCCCTCCTCAGACAAGCAGGCCTAACAAAAACTAATTCTGAAGCTAGGATATGGGGAGCTTCAGAAATGATATCATTTCTATTCAAGTGAGGACAAAAGATGTCACTCTTCCAACCCTGGAGATCCCTTCCCTCCCTCAGGGTATAGACCTCCACTTCATTTTTGGGGCATAACATCATTATAGGACAGGGGTAAAGTCCCAATACTAACATAAGTATGCTTAGGACTCTAATAGGTTTTCAAGAATGCGTCAAAAAGGGCTACTAAATCCGATTTTCCTCAGTCCTCTTTGTGGTCTAGGAGGACAGGCAAGGTTACAGGTTTTCGAGAATGCAGTGGTAAGGGCCACTAAATCCAATATTCCTTGGTCCTCTTTGTGGTCTAGGAAGAAAACTAGTGTTTCTGCTGCTGCACTGGTGAGCACAACTATTTCGATCAGCAGGGTCCAGGGACTGCTGCAGGTTCTTGGGCAAGAGATGTTTCTACTCCTGTGTCGGTGAGTGCAACTATTCCAATCAGCAGGGTCCAGGGACCGTTGCAGGTTCTTGGGCAAGAGGTGTTTCTGCTGCTGTGTCGTCGGTGAGTGCAACTAATAAAATCAGCAGGGTCCAGGGGCCATTGTGGGTTCCTGGGCAAGAGGTGTTTCTGCTGCTGCATTGGTGAGCTCAACTATTCTGATCAGCAGGGTCCAGGGACCATTGTGGATTCTCGGACAAGAGGCGTTTCTGCTGCTGTGTTGGTGAGTGCAACTATTCTGATCATCAGGGTCCAGGGACCATTGCAGGTTCTTGGGCAAGAGGTGTTTCTGCTGCTGCGTTGGTGAGCGCATCTATTCCGATCAGCAGGGTCCAGGGACCATTGTGGGTTCTTGGGCAGGTGAAGAAACAAACAAATGAAAACCACGTGCGGTTTTGTGTTTGATGGGACACACTCAGGCAGCAACAGGCTCACCCTTAAAATGTATCCTAAGCCATTGGGACCAATTTGACCTGCAAACCCTGAAGAAGAGGTACCTCATTATTCTCTCCCTGATGGGGAAAAATAGCCACCTGAGGGACGTATAAATCACAATACTCTCCTGCAGCTTGACCTTTTCTGTAAGACGGAAAGCAAATGGAGTGAAATACTTTATGTCCAAGCTTTCTTTTCATTGAAGGAAAATACACAACTATGCAAAGCTTGCAATTTACAACCCACAGGAGGACATTTCAGCTTACCCCCATATCCTAACCTCCCTATAGCTCCCGTTCCTATTAATGATAAGCCTCCTCTAATCTCCCCCACCCAGAAGGAAACAAGCAAAGAAATCTTCAAAGGACCACAGAAACCCCCAGGCTATTGGTAATATCCCCTGCAAGCTGTAGGAAGAAGAGAATTTGGCCCAACCCAGGTACATGTTCCCTTCTCCCTCTCTGATTTGAAGCAGATCAAGACAAACGTGAGGAAGTTTTCAGATGATCCTGAAAGGTACACAGATGTCCTACACAGTCTAGGGCAAATCTTCTATCTCACTTGGAGAGATGTCATGCTATTGTTAGGTCAAACCCTGGCATTTAATGAAAATAATGCAACTTTAGCTGCAGCCCGAGAGTTTGGAGATACCTGGTATCTTAGTCAAGTAAATGATAGAAGGACAGCCAAAGAAAGGGACAAATTCCCTACCAGTCAGTAAGCCATCCCCAGTATGGATCCCCATTGGGACCTTGACTTAGATCATGGGGACTAGAGTTGTAAACATCTGTTGACCTGTGTTCTAGAAGGACTAAGGAGAATTAGGGAAAAAACCATGAATTATTCAATGACGTCTACCATAACTCAGGGAAAGGAAGAAAATCCTTCTGCCTTCCTCGAGCAGCTACAGGAGGCCTTAAGAAAATATAGTCCCCTGTCACCCAACTCACTAGAGGGTCAATTGATCCTAAAAGATAAGTTTATTACCCAATCAGCCACAGATATCAGAACAAAACTCCAAAAGCAAGCCCTGGGCCCTGAACAAAATCTGGAGGCATTATTAAACCTGGCAACCTTGGTGTTCTATAATAGGGACCAAGAGGAACATGCCCAAAAGGAAAAGCAAGATCAGAGAAAGGCCCCAGACTTAGTCATGGCCCTGAGACAAACAAACCTTGGTGGTTCAGAGAGGACAGAAAATGGAGCAAGCCAATCACCTGGTGGGGCTTGTTACCAGTGTGGTTTACAAGGACACCTTAAAAAAGATTGTCCAACAAGAAACAAGCCACCCACTCGTCCATGTCCGCTATGAGGAGGCAATCACTGGAAGGCACACTGCCCCAGAAGGCAAAGGTTCTCTGGGCCAGAAGCCCCCAACCAGATGATCCAACAACAGGACTGAGAATGCCCAGGGCAAGCACCAGCTCATGTCATCACCATCAAATGAGCCCCAGGTATATTTAACCATTGAGGACCAGGAAATTGACTTCTTCCTGGACACTGCCATGGCCTTCTCAGTGTTAATCTCCTATCCAGGACGACTGTCCTCAAGGTCAGTTACCATTCAAGGAATCGTGGGACAACCTCTAACCAGGTATTTCTCCACCTCCTTGGTTGTAATTGGGAGACTTTGCTCTTTTCATATGCTTTTCTTGTTATGCCTGAAAGTCCCACACCCTTATTAGGGAGGTATATATTAGCCAAAGCTGGAGCTATTATCTACAGGAATATGGGGAACAAGTTACCCATTTGCTGTCCCCTACTTGAGGAGGGAATCAACCCTGAAGTCTGGGCATTGGAAGGACAATTTGGAAGGGCAAAAAATGTCTGCCCAGTCCAAATCAGGCTAAAAGACCCCACCACTTTTCCTTATCAAAGGCAATATCCCAATATCTCTTAAAGCCTGAAGCTCATAAAGGATTACAGGATATGATTAAACATTTAAAAATTCAAGGCTTAGTAAGGAAATGCAGAAGTCCCTGCAATACTCCAATTCTAGGAGTACAAAAACCAAATGGTCAGTGGAGGTTAGTGCAAGATCTTAGACTCATCAATGAGATGGTAATTCCTCTATATCCCATTGTACTCAACCCCTATACCCTGCTCTTTTAAATGCCAGAGGAAGCAGAATGGTTCACTGTTCTGGACCTTAAGGATGCCTTCTTCTGTATTCCCCTGTACTCTGTCTCCACGTTTCTCTTTGCCTTTGAGGATCCCACAGACCACACATCCCAACTTACATGGACGGTCTTGCCCCAAGGGTTTAGGGATGGCCCTCATCTGTTTGGTCAGGCACTGGCCCAAGATCTAGGCCACTTCTCAAATCCAGGCACTCTGGTCCTTCAGTATGTGGATGATTTACTTTTGGCTACCAGTTTGGAGGCCTCATGTCAGCAGGCTACTCTAGATCTCTTGAACTTTCTAGTTAATCAAGAGTACAAGGTTTCTAGGTCAAAGGCCCAGCTTTGCCTACAGCAGGTCAAATATCTAGGCCTAATCTTAGCCAGAGGGACCAGGGCCCTCAGCAAGGAACAAATACAGCCTGTACTGGTTTCTCCTCACCCTAAGACACTAAAACAGCTCTGAGGGTTCCTTGGAATCACTGGCTTTTGCCAACTGTGGATCCCCAGATAAAGCAAGATAGCCAGGCCCCTCTATACTCCAATCAAGGAGACCCAGAGGGCAAATATTCATCTAGTAGAATGGGAACCAGAAGGAAAAACAGCCTTCAAAAACATATAGACTTCTCTTTATATGTCACAGAGAGAGCAAGGATAGCTCTTGGAGTCCTTACTCAGACTCGTGGGACAACCACACAACCAGTGGCATACCTAAGTAAGGAAATTGATGTAGTAGCAAAAGGCTGGCCTTATTGTTTATGGGTAGTTGTGGCAGTGGCTGTCTTAGTGTCAGAGGCTATCAAAATAATACAAGGAAAGGATCTCATTGGACTACTCATTATGCAAATGGCATACTAGGTGTCAAAGGTTTATAGCTATCAGACAACTGCCTATTTAGATACCAGGCACTACTCCTTGAGGGACCTGTGCTTCAAATATGTACATGCGTAGCCCTCAACCCTGCCACTTTTGTCCCAGAGAATGGGGAATCAATTGAGCATGACTGCCAACAAATTATAGTTCAGACTTATGCTGGCCGAGATGATCTCTTAGAAGTCCCCTTAGCTAATCCTGACCTTAACCTATGTACTGAGGGAAGTTCATTTGTGGAGAATGGGATATGAAGGGCAGGTTATGCCATAGTTAGTGATGTAACTGTACTTGAAAGTAAGCCTCTTCCCCCAGGGACCAGTGCCCAGTTAGCAGAACTAATGGCACTTACCCGAGCCTTAGAACTAGGAAAAGGAAAAAGAATAAATGTATATACAGATAGCAAGTGTGCTTAACTAATCCTGCATGCCCATGCTGCAATATGGAAAGAAAAGGAGTTCCTAACCTCTGGGGGAACCCCCATTAAATACCACAAGGAAATTATGGAGTTATTGCATGGAGTGCAAAAACCCAAGGAGATGGCAGCCTTATACTGCCAAAGCCATCAGAAAGGTGAAGGAGAAATGGTAGGAGGAAGCCACTGGGCAGATGCTGAGGCCAAAATTGCTGCCAGGTGGAACCTCCCATTAGAAATACCTATGGAAGGATGCTTGGTACAGAACAACCCTCTCCAAGAGATTAAGCCCCAGTATTCCCCAACTGAAACAGAATGGGGACTTTCATGGAGGCATAGTTTTCTCCCCTCGGGGTGGTTCATGACAGAAGAAGGAAAGGTACTTATACCCGAAGCCAGTCAGTGGAATTACACCCTACAACTTCAAACCCCAACTGATCATAGTAACTGCTGAGTCACCCAAACAGCTCCATTCAGACGGCTTGTCCACTTCTCAGGGCCTCCAAAAATCATCTTCTCCTCCCTGCTTAACAAACAGCCCAGATTTTGTCATGGCAAACATACTCCCTGCATGACCATTCACCCCTGAACCCCCTGCAGCAGTGCCCCCACCAGTAGTGAATGCCTTCTCATCCCCTCTTTTAATCACTCTCTTGAATGGTTCCTAGTAGATACAAAACGGTTTTTTCTCCAGTGGGAAAATAGAACCCAGGAAGCCACTCAGTTTGTTCCCAACACCCCTTTCCAGCCGCTCACCGGAGCTACCTTGGCAAGTACTCTAGGAGTAAGGGAAAGTGGAAACAACAAACTCACACACCTTTTTAACGAACACAACCAGTTCTGTCTACCCAGCCAAGGTATATTCTTTTTGTGTGGAATGTCAACCTATATCTGCCTCTCCACTAACTGGAAAGGCAACTGCACCTTAGTCTTTCTAACTCCCAACATTAACATTACCCCAGGAAATCAGACCCTATCAGTACCCCTCAAAGCTCAAGTCCGTCAATGCGGAGCCATACAACTAATACCCCTACTTATAGGGTTAGGAATGGCTACTGCTACAGGAACCAGAACAGCCAGTTTATCTACTTCATTATCCTACTACCACACACTCTCAAAGGATTTCTCAGACAGTTTGCAAGAAATAACGAAATCTATCCTTACTCTACAATCCCAAATAGAGTCTTTGGCAGCAGTGACTCTCCAAAACTGCCGAGGCCTAGACCTCCTCACTGCTGAGAAAGGAGGACTCTCACCTTCTTAGGAGAAGAGTATTGTTTTTACACTAACCAGTCAGGGATAGTACAAGACGTCGCCCGGCATTTACAGGAAAATACTTCTGAAATCAAACAATGCCTTTCAAACTCTTATACCAACTTCTGGAGTTGGGCGACATGGCATCTCCCATTTCTAGGTCCTGTGACACCCATCTTGCTATTACTTGCCTTTGGGCCCTGTATTTTTAATCTCCTTGTCAAATTTGTTTCCTCTAAGGTTGAGGCCATCAAGCTACGATGGTCTTACAAATGGAACCCCAAATGAGCTCAACTAACAACTTCTACTGAGGATCCCTGGACCGACCTGCTGGTCCTCTGACTGGCCTAAAGAGTTCCCCTCTGGAGGATGCTACAACTGCAGAGCCCCTTCTTCACCCCTATCCAGCAGGAAGTAGCTAGAGTGGTAACTGCCCAATTCCCCACAGCAGTTGGGGTGTCCTGTTTAGACAGGGGATTGAGAGGTGAAGCCAGCTGGGCTTCTGGGTCGGGTGGGGACTTGGAGAACTTTTTTGTCTAGCTAAAGGATTGTAAATGCACCAATCAGCACTCTGTAAAAATGCACCAATCAGCACTCTGTGTCTAAAGAATTGTAAATGCACCAATCAGCACTGTGTAAAAATGCACCAATCACTGCTCTATGTCTAGCTAAAGGATTGTAAATGCACCAACCAGCACTCTGTGTCTAGCTGAAGAATTGTAAATGCACCAATCAGCACTCTGTAAAAACGCACCAATCAGCACTCTGTGTCTAGCTAAAGGACTGTAAATGCACCAATCAACACTCTGTAAAAACACAGCAATCGGTGCTGTGTCTAGCTAAAGGACTGTAAATGCACCAATCAACACTCTGTAAAAACACAGCAATCAGTGCTGTGTCTAGCTAAAGGACTGTAAGTGTACCAATCAGCACTCTGTAAAATGGACCAATCAGCAGGACGTAGGTGAGGCCAAATAAGGGAATAAAAATTGGCCACCTAAGCCAGCAGTAGCAACCGGCTCGGGTCCCCTTCCATGCTGTGGAAGCTTTATTCTTTCACTCTTCACAATAAATCTTGCTGCTGCTCACTCTTTGGGTCCGCATTACCTTTATGAGCTGTAACACTCATCACGAGGGTCTGGGGCTTCATTCCTGAAGTCAGCGAGACTACAAACTCACCAGGAGGAATAAACAACTCCAGATATGCCACCTTTAAGAACTGTAACACTCACTGCGAAGGTCGGCAGCTTCACTCCTGAAGTCAGCGAGACCACAAACCCACCGGAAGGAAGAGAGTCTAGACACATCTGAACATCTGAAGGAATGAACTCCAGACACACCACCTTTAAGAACTGTAACACTCACTGCGAGGGTCCACGGCTTCGTTCTTGAAGTCAGGAAGACCAAGAACCCACTGGAAAGAACCAATTCCGAACACACTAACACTTGTTATTATTTGACTTTTTGATAATAGCCATTCTGTTCAGTATTTCATTCAGTGGTTTTAACTTGCATTTCCCTAATAACTGGTGATGTTCATACTCTTTTTGCATGCTTATTAACCATATTTTCTTTGGTAAAATATCTATTCAAAACTTTTGCCCATTTTTAAATTGTTTGTCTTGTGCTAGGTTTTACACATAAATTTTTTGCTACTGCATTGAAGTCAATATAATCCTCCCTTTTGCAGATGTATAAACTGAGTCAGAAAGTCAACCCAAATGTCCATCTGTGACAGACTGGATTAAGAAAATGTGGCACATATACACCATGGAATACTATGCAGCCATAAAAAAGGATGAGTTTGCATCCTTTGTAGGGACATGGATGCAGCTGGAAACCATCATTCTTAGCAAACTATCACAAGAAGAGAAAACCAAACACCGCATGTTCTCACTCATAGGTGGGAACTGAACAATGAGATCACTTGGACTCGGGAAGGGGAACATCACACACTGGGGCCTATCATGGGGAGGGGGAGGGGGAAGGGATTGCATTGGGAGTTATACATGATATAAATGATGAATTGATGGGTGCTGACGAGTTGATGGGTGCAGCACACCAACATGGCACAAGTATACATATGTAACAAACCTGCACGTTATGCACATGTACCCTAGAACTTAAAGTATAATAAAAAAAAAAGAAAAGAAAAAAAAAAAAGAAAGTTAAATAACTCTCTCAAGATCATCCTTCAAGTTAATAATGGCAGTAGTTCTTCTGGCTCCAAAGCCTCAGGTTATTATCTCTACTGAAGTTGCAATCTGGTGATCAGAGGCTGATCACAGCCCACAGATGTGTCTATATGCGTCACACCATAAAAAATATATAACCAAGGCTTTTAAAAGGAAGCATTCACATAGAAATCCAGGTTTCTGGCTTCTTGTGAAATGATGGAAGATCTAACAGCACTGGGCTCACATTCCACATTCTTAACGGAATTCCAAAAGCATTCTATAAGAGCTGGATAGCCATCACCCCCTCCAGACAGACCCTGTACATTGAGCCACATATAATCTGACCTCTATGTCATTCACTGATGTTCTTAACCCTGTAGGCATTTGAGTGGGAGTCATATCAACAAGGTGGGTATGCTCCGTGCCATCTTAGAAAGCACTTCTTTACATAGGTGAAGAAAACCTAGCTCACTTAGACTATATGCATGTAAAAAACAGATAAAGTACAGACTGTGGCAAAAAAGTCTGTAATTTAAAACAGTACTCACTATAGATAAAGCTTCCCTGGGGGCAGTCATGTAAAAAAAAATAGGTTTAATCCTTTCTCTTCAAATCCAATATGTAAAACGTTATTAAAAACTGGGGTTTCTCTGACTGAATAAAAGATGGAATTGGTCTCTTAGTCCATTTTGTGTGACTATAACAGAATACCTGGGACTGAGTAATGCGTAATGAACAGAAATTTATTGGCTCACAGTCTGGAGGCTGGGGAAACCAATAGCAAGGTGCCGGCCTCTACTGAGGGCCTTTTTGCTTTACCATCACAAGGCAGAAGGCAAGAGGGCAAGAGGGCAAGAGAACAAGTGGGGACCAGACTCAGCCTTTTATAACAGTATTAATTCCACCAGTGAGGGCAGAGCCCTCATGGCCTAATCACTACTTAAAAGTTCCACCTCGGGCGGGGCACTTTGGCTCACTCCTGTAATCCCAGCACTTTGGGAGGCAGAGGTGGGAGGATCATGAGGTCAGGAGATCAAGACCATCCTGGCTAACACGGTGAAACCCTGTCTCTACTAAAAATACAAAAAATTAGCCAGGTGTGGTGGCAGGCGCCTGTAGTCCCAGCTACTCAGGAGGCCGAGGCAGGAGAATGGAGTGAACCCAGGAGGCAGAGCTTGCAGTGAGCCGAGATCGCGCCATGCACCCAGCCTGGGCGACAGAGTGAGACTCCATCTCAAAAAAAAAGAAAGAAAGAAAGAAAAAAGTCCCACCTCTCAACACTGTTACAATGGTAACTAAATTTCAATATGAGTTTTTCAGGGTACAGACATTTAAACTATAGGAATTAGAGCCCTATTATTAATTGTATTTTACAGAAGAAGAAACTGGGGCTCAGATAAGTTCAATAACTAGCCCAGAATCACACAGCTGGCAGGAAAATGATACAGCTAGAACTCAACCTAAAGTCTGTGGGAGCCAAGGTCAGCACTCTACCTGCACCAGAGCTGCCCACTGTGGGCTGTTCTTCTCACTTAGAACAAAAGCCACCTTATAACTTTTGTGTGTCCAGTGCCACACACAATACCTGCCATATAAAAGATACTCTCTATTTGTTTATTTGATAAATGAATTAAAATGCTCCACAAATATTTGCGAAAAAATGTTACATTTTAATTTGGTTGCCAAAATTAAGGCTCAGATGAAAGAAAAAAATAAGTTTAATATAACTGTCTTAATATAGCGAAATATTCAAGTGTTATTGAGGGAAAAAGAATCATACATTAACTCAGCATTGTTTTACGTACAGGGAATTGTGCTTGCTGTTAGGAGAGAGTTGAGGGACCATAATACACAATGCCTGTTGTACCTTAGATTTAGGGAGATAATGAGGAAGCAAACTGATATGAAGTACCTAGCCACCCTACTTACTCTGTTTCCTTTAAGTCCCACAACAACTCTGCAAAGTATATACAAACATTCTCATCTCATTCCCAAGAATGAAAACACAATGGCCTGCTCAGGGTTACCCATACTTGATGAAACTGTCTGACTCCAAACCCATTTGTTTGCACTATATCACAAAAGATTTGAAAATTTACATTGGTGATCCAAGAATTAAATAAAAACAGAGAAAAACAGCATTGGAACTGTTACAAGCCAGTCCAAAATTCACTTCAGATGTGCTCTGACATAAAAGAAGAGTGATTCTCTTAGCCTCTATTTTTTCATCCATGAAATGGCCTCCCCACAGTGGGGTTGTAAAGCTCAGTTGCTTCAGTGGATGTAGAAGGGTCTTTGAAGTAGAAAGTATAAGGTTAGTGGACCTTAAGCCCTTGCAATACGGATTCTGTTCTCTCAGCATTTTCAAAACTGTTACTTCCAAAATCACCAGTAACCTCTTACTAATTAAAGTAGTAACCTTCTCTCAATCTTTTCCAATCACACTCACCCTGAAACCATTTGGACATACTTGCCTGTATCTGCTCCTCCCTTCCGTTCTGAAACCAATCCTTTCCATCTCATCTCTGTGTATCTGTCTCTGAAGCACAGAAAACACATACACACATGCACACATATGCTGTTATGGGCTGAACTGTGCCCTCCAAAATTTCAGATGCTGAAGTCCTGATCTCTAATACCTCTGAACGTGACCTTGTTTGGAAATAGGATCTTTCCAGAAATAATCAAGTTAAACTGAGTTTGCTTCAGTGGATGCGGAAGGGCCTTTTACATGGAAAAACTGTTATAAAGAAGAACTGAGAAAATGTATTTCCAGTGCTCAACACAAGGATGGGGACTGGTTTATAGTAAGCATGGTAAATGGCAGCTATTATCAGTAGTAGAAGCTTTCTGATGTTTTAGATAGTCAGAGATGAGCAAACTTTTCTAAAAAGGGACAGATAGTAAATCTCTTAGGTTTTTCAAGACGAAGTCTGTCACATTTTCTCCTTTGTTTCCTGTTTGTCTGCTTTTTTTGTTTACCACTATTAAAAAATGCAAAAACCATTCTTGTTTGTGGGCTGTACACAAACTGAATGCAGGCCAAATTTAACCCTTGCCAATTCCTGGCTAGAATCTCCAGTCCAGTGTTAAATAGAGATGGTGAGACCAGACTTCCTGTTTTGTTCCTGATCTGAAATGAAAGGCATTCAGTCTTTCACCATTAAGTACGACATTAGCTCTAGCTTTTAAGATAGAAGGTTAGGTTTTCTTAGATATGGTTTATCAGCTAGAAGAAGTTCCTTCTGCTCCTAATTACTGAAAGTTTTTATAATAAATAGGTGTTGAGTTTTGTCAAATACGTTTTTGGCATGTATTGAGATGATTATATGGTTTTTGTCCTTTAATTCATTCATATGGTATATTATATTAAATAATTTATGGATGTTAAACCAATCTTGTATTCCTGAGAGAAATTTCACTAGATCATGAAGTAGAATCTCTTTTTCTATATGTTTCTGAATTCGGTTTCCTAACATGATCTTGAGAAGTTTTGCATCCATATTTATGAGGAATATGGATCTATTGTTTAACTTTCTTGTAATATATTTGTCTGACTTTGATATCAAGTTAACACTGGCCTCATAAAAAGAATTGTGAAGTGTTTCCTCCTCTTCTAATATTTTGGAAGAGTTTGCAACCAATTGGCATTAATTCTTCTTTAAATATTTGTTAGAATTCACCAGTAAAGTCATCTAGACTGGGGCTTTTCTTTGTCAGAAAATCTTTAATTACTAATTCATTTTCTTTGCTTGTTACAATCTATTCACGTTTTCAATCTTTGAGTCAATTGTGTTAAATTTGTATCTTTCTAGGAATTTCTTCATTTCATGTAAGATGTCTAAATTTTTTGGCATAAAGTTGTTCACAGAATTTCCTTAAGCCTCGTAATTTCTGTAAGGTGGTTAGTAACATCATCTCTTTCATTCCAATTTTCTTCATTTGCCTTTTGTCTCTTCTATTCTGGATCAGTATAGTAAAAGTTTCATACATTTTACTGATATTTTCATTAAATTTTTAGTTTTGTTGATTTTCTCTATTTTTTTCTGTTTCCTATTTCACTGTTTTCCACTCTAATTTGTATTACAGTTGGTCCTTCATATCCATAGGCTCTACATCATTGGATTCAGCCAACTGTGGATTGAAAATATTTGAAAAAAGACAATAAAAAGCAATACAATTATAAAAATAATATAAATTTTAAAATTTACAGTGTAACAAGTATTTACATAGAATTTACATTAGGTGCTATAAGTAATCTAGAGATGGGTTAAAGTATATAGGAGGTTATATGCAAATGCTATGCCATTTTATATAAGGGACTTGGGTATCCAGATTTTGCTATTTGTAAGGGATCCTGGAAACAATCCCCCCCCCCCCCCCCCCAGATACCAAAAAACAACTGTATTTCCTTACTTCTATTTGCTTTGGGTTTGAATTGCTCTTATTTTTCTAGTTTTTTTACAGTGGAAATGTAGGTCACTGGTCTGAGATCTTTCCTTTTTTCTTTTCTTTTTTTTTTTTTTTTTTTTGAGATAGGATCACACTTTATTGCCCAGGCTGGAGTGCAATGGTATAATAACAGCTCACTGCAACCTCAACTTCCTGGGCTTAAGTGATCCTCTAACATTAGGCACCAGAGTAACTGGGACTACAGGTGCATGCCACCACCCCAGGCTAATTTTTAAAAAATTTTCACAGAGATGAGCTCTCACTATGTTGCCCAGGCTGGTCTCAAACTTCTGAGCTCAAGCAATCCTCCCGCCTTGGCTTCCCTAAGTGCTGGGATTACAGAGATGAGCCACTGTGGCTGGCCTCCTTTATTCTAATATAGGCATTAAAAGTTATAATTTTCCTCTACGTACTGCCTGAGCTGGACCCCACAAATTTTGATGTGTGATTTCATTCTTTTTCAGTATAAAATATTTCCTAATTTCCTCTGTGATTTATTAATTCACAGTTTATTTAGAACTGTACTAATTTCCAAATATTTGTGGATTTCCCAAATTTCTTTCAGTTGTTGATTTTTAATGTGATACTGGTTTTGTTGGACAACATACTTTTCATAACTTCAATTATTTTCAATTTATTGAGACCCCTTTTATGCTCTACCACACATCTATTCTAAATAATTGTTTTATGTGTGCTTGAAAAGAATATGTATTCTGCTGCTGTTGGATGGACTGCTCTACAGATACTAGTTAGGTCAAAATAATTGATAGTGTTCAAATTCTCCATATAACTGCTGATTTTCTTTCTAGTTGGCCTATCAATTATTAAGAGTATGATATGGAGATCTCCAACTATTATTACAGAATTGCCTATTTCTCCCTTCAGTTCTTCTGTTTTTAGTTCATGTATTTTGGGACTCTGTTGTTAGGTGCATATATATTTTAATTGTTCCGTTTTCCTGACACCTTGTACATCTTGTTTTTAGTAAAACTTTTTGTCTTAAAGTCTATTTCTTTGACATTAGTATGATGACTCCAGCTCTATTTGGGTTGTTTGCATAGTATATCTTTTTCCATTATTTTACTTTTCAACGTATTTGACTCAATCTAAAATATGTGTCTTGGATACAGCATATAGTAAGATCTTCTTTTATTATCCAGTCTGACAATCTGCTTTTTGATAGAAATGCTTAATTCATTTACATCTAATGTAACTGTTGATATGGATAGATTTACATCTGCATTTTGATACTTGTTTTCTGTATGTCTCAGGATTTTTGTGCTCCTCCTTAATTGCCTTCTCCTGTGTAAGATAGATATTTTCTACTGTACCATTTTAACTCCTTGTTGGATTTATTTATACATTTTGAGTTGTTTTCTTAATAAATTTTCCAGGGATTTCAACATGCACCTTAACTTTTCGTAATATACTCTGGATTAATACTAACTTACTTCTGCTAAAATATGGAAATTTTGTTAAAATATATCTCCATTTTCTTTTGCCTTCTTTGTGTTATTATAGTCATATATATCATATGTTATAAGCCCAACAATACATTTTAAGTTATTATGTCATACAATTTTCTTTTAAATCAGTTTTGAGGAAAGAAACATGTATTTATTGTCTTTTATATTTATCTACATAATTAACTTACAAGTGCTCTTTATTTCTCCATGAATTCAAGTTATCATCTAGTGTCATTTTCTTTCAGTCCAGAAAGTTTCTTTACTCTTTCTCGTAAGTCAGGTCTGCTAGCCACAAATTCATTTAGTCTCTGTTTATCTGAGAATATCTTTGTGAAGAACAGTTTTGCTGGATATAGAATTCTTGGTTGCTAGGTTTTTGTCTTTCAGCACTTTGAATATGTCACAATTCTGCCTTCTGGCCTCTATTTCTAGTAGGAAGTCAGTTGAAAATCTTATTTTCATTCCTCTGTATACAGTGAGTGTCTTTTTACTTCTTGCTGATCTTAGAATTATTTCTTTATATTTGGTTTTCAATATCTAAGTGTGATTTTTGTGTGTGTGTGTTTATCCTATTTGCAGTTCACTGAGGTTCTTGGATGTGAGGATTATTTTTTAAATTAAATTTGGTGAGGTTTTGGCCATTATTTCCTCAACTATTTTTCCCCCTTTCTTTCTTTCTTTCTTTCCTTCTTTTCTTTCTTTCTTTTCTTTCTTTCTTTCTTTCTTTCTTTCTTTCTTTCTTTCTTTCTTTCTTTCTCTTTCTTTCTTTCTTTCTTTCTTTCTTTCTTTCTTTCTTTCTTTCTTTCTTTCTTTCTTTCTTTTTCTTTCTCTCTTTCTTTCTTCTATCTTTCTTTTCCTTATGAGAGTCCCATGAAACATATGTTGCTGTGCTTAATGGCGTTCTATGGGTCTCTGAGGCCCTGTTCATTTTTCTCTATTTGTTTTCTGTTCTTCCAATTGGATAAATCCTATTTATCTATCTTCAGGTTTACTAAATCTTTCTCCTGACATCTTGAATCTGCTGTTGAGCCCCTTGAGTAAATTTTTTTGTTTCAATTACTGTACTTTTCAGCTCCAGAACTTCCATTTGGTTCTTTTTTTGTGTAATTTATATCTCTTTATTGATATTCTCTAGTGAATTATTATAATAATACTTTCCGTTGACTTTTTAAACATGGTTTTCTTTCACCTTTGAACAGATTTATAATAGTTGCTTTGAAGTCTTTTTCTGCTAAGTCCAAATCTGCATCCATCAAATATAGTATGTTTTGACTACTTTTTTTTCTGAGTATGGGTCATATTTTCTTGCTTCTTTGCACATCTTGTTTTTTGTTGTTGTTTTACAAGTGATATTTTAGATAACATATTATAGGAATTCTGGATTCTGATTCTTCCCAGACGTTGTCATTATTTCTAGGATTTTTATTGTTGTTGTTATTTGTTCAGTGACTTTGTTTGACTATTTCTGTAGAATTTGTCTCCCCCAGATTGCTCAGCCACTAATGTTTCCAAGCAATTTTTCTTTTACTCCTCTTTTCATTTTAAGCCTGGGTTCTAGAGATTACCCCTGGTAAGCATAGTGTAGTGATCATGTTGATTGGTCAGAGGTAGTACTTAAACACTGTGATTCAGTAACATTTCTACCCTTTGACAATGGATCTATATGTGGGTTGGAGAACACTTTCAACCTTCGGGAAATTTACAAATATGATGCAGTTTACTTTCTGATGTGCCTTCTTGCATCTCCTCTATACATTCATGAGGTCTCATATTCAGCCATGGATGAATAGTTAGTTAAGGCCTTCTCTGGTGTCTCCAGATTATGCACACAGCTGTGCCTATATGTGTAGCCTTCCAGAACAACAGCGATCAACAGGGATAGTGGCAGCTTATCAAGGTACACAATGGCTATCTCATTCTAGATCTCCCTGTTAAATTTTTGGCTAGTCTGTTGACTTGTGACTTGCAACCAGTATTGCAAATTGGCTTTTCCATTATTTGCCTTAGAGACTGCTATTGTTAAAAACAATAGCAGTCTCTAAGGCATGCACACACTTAAAATCTAAGGCATGTGTGGACATGCACACACTTAAAATCAATCCTGTTTCTTTAGCTATAGGGTTTCTGCTTCTTTGCACATCTTGTTTCTTGTTGTTATTGTTTTACAGGTGATATTTTAGATGACATATTATAGGAATTCTGGATTCCGATTCTTCCCAGAAGTTGTTATTTCTAGGGTTTTTATTGTTGTTATTTGTTTAGTGACTTTATTTGACTAATTCTGTAGAATTTGTCTGTCCCAGATTGTACAGCCAGTAATGCTTGGAATCAGTTTTTCTTTCATTTTTCTTTTCATTTTTAAGCCTGTTAGATTGCCCTATTAAATTTTTGGCTAGTCTGTTGACTCGTGACTTGCAACCATTATTTCAAGTTGGCTTTTCAATTACTTGCCTTAAAGATTGCTATTGCTTTTAACAACACCCCTGGACATACACACACTCCAAATCAGTCCTGTTTCTCTAGCTATGGGGTTTCTAACTTTTAGCTTGCCCAGCCATTATAGAAGAACCCTATATGTTTCATAGGGTCAGGATTTGCTTTTAAGGGAGTAGAGAAGTCCTCCACCAGTTCAGAACTGCCTGGGACTTAGATGAAAAGTCTTTCTTATTCTGTAATTCAGTATTTTTAAAAAACCCACTTGCCTACAGATATAAATCACATCCTTCAACAACAGTTTTATTATTAATAGAAATAAAGATTTAAAAATGTATATAATATATAATAATATATAATATGTATTTTTCCTACCTCTAATCTCTTAATTGATATTATAGATATCTTTCCTACCTCTAATATCTTAATTGATTTGATTAGATTTTAGGAAAATAAGCAGTCCTAATACCTAGGATGATAACTCCCACTCCCTGTATTTTAAATCAAACCTCTTTCAGCTGGACCATTCTGCCTCCTATTCAATTTTCTTGTTTTGAATGATGATGATAACCAATAAAATGGAAAAGTAAATGTCTCTGGTCTTCAGGTACACTATCCAAATACATGGAAAAGCTACTTAGTACAAACCATTTGAAATGCAGTGGAATCAGCTAAAACAGTGTTCTGTTCTTTAATCCAATCTGATGTGCCTCCTGCCAATTGGCTGGAACATGAATTCTAAGAAATCACTAGATGTTCACAACAGGTGCAAACGTAAGCTCATGTTCGGCGGGGGGGGGGTCCATATTTTCCTTGGGTAGCAGATGTTTTGCTAGATGACATTTAGAAATAAGTCAGTTGTTCTTTGTTGTGTATAATGTGACTCAAAGAATAAATGAAAAGCCTTTTACTCTAATTCAGAATGCATTTTGCCACTCTGAAGGATACATTGGTTGAGCTCTTAAAAGCTCAGGCATGGATACAAGAGATTGATATGGCTGAATACGTGTCTAAGAGAACAGTCAAAGAGAGCAGCCATGTCTAGCATGAGGAAGAGCAGACTGCACTCAAATCAACATGTTACACTGAAGAGTGGGAAAGACTCCTTACTGTTTTCTCAGCTGGATAAATACCCTTATCCCACATTCTGCAAAAACAAAACAAAACAAAAAACTCAGTTATCTTTTCTATTCATTAGAATAATATAAGCGAAACCACTACTAGTCTGATGAGAATTTCTACTCAATCAGCATATTCCAGTCTGGGTCCTACTCATCAATCTGTCTCCAAGGTAACCCTTCCTCTGGTCTAAAAATGAGAGGGAAGCAAGAGAAGGATGGATAAGATGTCATGGGTTTATGGTCTCATTATCTGCAGGCATCTGAAGTTTTCAGCTCTGTGCTGATGAAACGTACACAAATGGGACCCCCCGGAGTATTTTCCTGACATATCTGTAGGGCCTGCAGCAAATACATGCTGGGCAAGCATCATACTGCCATGTCAAGTTGTGGTCACCCAGAGGGAATCCTAGCCTGAAGCCCTATTGACAGTTCAGAAACCTGGAAGGCTTTCCTGATTAGACATCTGGGCTGGTTATAAGGTCTCATTTCATGCTGATTCCTGAAGCCCACCATAGGTTTTGTTTTGTTTTTAAAGACTTTGAATCTTTAATATATGATATCCCTCTGCCACTACTTCTGGCAAAGTGGCTTCATGCTGGAACTTTAGTAGTCTCCTGGAAGCTCAGACCAAGTAGCTGTTCCCCTCACCTCCCCAGCCAGCAATATCGCCTATGCCTAGATAGGCCACCCTCAAACAGATAGGGTAAGTTGTTGTGTTATAGAAGTAATGAAGCTCCTAATATCTAAAAACGTGTGTTAAGGTGGTACTGCTGTCTACAATCTATATGACCTTGGGCAAGTCATTGAGTTTCTCTGAACCTCCGATTGCTCATCTGTGGCATGTGGATAGGGCCCTTGGCCCTAAAGTTGTGTAGTGGATACTGTAGTTTGCCTCATCCAGTACCCATTTTAATCTCCTTCTAACTTACTTTCTGTTCTAACAGCAAAACTACATTTCCTGAACTTTCTTCCAGAAAGGGTATGGTCATGTGACATAATTTTCTCCATTTATACACAGCCACACAAGACTTCTAAACAGAAACTATCATGAGGAAGTGGCCACCCAGGGAGAGCAAATATTCTGGCAGGATCACTAGTAAGACTTCTGGTTCTTCTAGAGCAGTGGAGATAGAGTTCATGGCTTCAAGCCTGAGTGCAGCAGAGATCAAACAGCAAGCATCAAGGGCAAGAGATTTTTCACTAACGTGGGGCTACAGAATGAATGGAAGCTTTTCTTGCCCACAGTATTGTTAATGGTATAGCATCCAAGCCTGATTCTCTGCCTCTTTCTGAGATTTCGTGAGCCAATTCATACTCTTTAATTGATTACTTTTTGCTTAAATTGTTGCATTGTCATCTGCAACCAAGAAGCCTGGGAATAGCAGTTATTTTATTAATAAAAGTAAAGGTAACTAATAAATTCTAAAGGTTAGACAAATGGTAGAAAATTATGTTCAATAACTTTTTTTTCTTTTTAAAGATGAATACATTGCAGAAAATCTAGGAAAGGGAGTTGTTATTTAATTCTCAAAACAACTCTGTGGCAGGCATCTGTATTAGTTTTATTTTTTTGCAATAATGCTAAGTAACAAACAACCCTAAAACTCAGTAAATTATTTAGTTTAAGAGTCATCTACATGGTTCTTCTGGCTTATCCTGGACCTCCTCATACGTCTGAGCATTAACTGGATGTTGGATAACCTAGGCTGGCTTTGGCTGAGGCAACTGGGCCAAGTTTCCTCCTCTCTATGTCTTTCTCATCTTCCAACAAGCTAGACCAAGTTTGTTTTCATGACCATGGCAGAGGACCAAGAGTACAACTGGAAACACACTAGCATTACTTAAGCCTCTGCTTGTATCACTTTTGCTAATATCCTGTTGGCTAGAGCATACAGGATCAGAGTGAGATAGCACTACTAAATTACAGGGCAAAAAGTGTGAACACAGAAAGGAAGGGAGAAGCATTAGGATTATTTCTGCAATCTGCCACTGCACATATAACCCAACTTCATGGATTATTACAGAGGCTCAAAGAGATTAAATAAGCTGTCCTGCCTCCCAAATATAGTCAGTGATGGTAATGAAAGATTAATCCACTTTAATCTGACTCCAGCCAGGCATGGTGGCTCATGCTTGTAATCCTGGCACTTTGGGAGGCTGAGGCAGGAGGATTGCTTGAAGCCAGGAATTCAAGACCAGCCTGGACACCAAAGGAAGACCTTAACTCTACAAAAAAAAAAAAAAAAAAAAAAAAAGTAAAAGTAAAAAATAAACTTGCCAGGCTCAAAGGTGTGCATTTGTAGTCCCAGTTACTCAGGAAGTTGAAGTGGGAAGATTACTTGAGCCTCAGAGTTCAGGTTGTAGTGAGCTAGATCATGCTACTGCACTCCAGCCTAGGACCACAGAGTAAGACCCTGTCTCAAAAAAAAAAAAAAAAAAAAAACAAAAGAAGCACCAGGAAAATTCTGCTAAATACATGTGTGTGGGTATATTTAGATTTATGTATATTTTATATATTTATTATTATTATTATTATTATTATTATTATTATTATTTTGAGAAAGAGTCTCACTCTGTCACCCAGGCTGGAGTGCAATGGCATGATCTCAGCTCATTGCAACCTCCACCTCCCAGGTTCAAGCAGTGCTCATGCCTCAGCCTCCAAAGTAGCTGTGATTACAGGCGTGCGCCACCACACCGGCTAATTTTTGTATTTTTAGTTGAAATAGGGTTTCACCATGTTGGTCAGGTTGTTCTTGAACTCCTGACCTCAAGTGATCCACCTGCCTTGGCCTCCCAAAGTGCTGGGATTACAGGCATGAGCCACCGTAACTGGCCTGTTTTTTGTTTTGTTTTGTTTTTCTTTTGTTGAGACAGAGTCTCACTCTTACACCCAGGCTGGAGTGCAGTCCAGTGGTCTCAGCTCACTGCAACCTCTACCTCCCACGTTCAAGCAATTCTCCTGCCTCAGTCTCCTGAGTAGCTGGGATTACAGGAGCCTGCCACCATGCCCAGTTAATTTTTGTATTTTTAGTACAGAAGGGGTTTCACCACATTGGCCAGACTGGTCTCGAACTCCTGACCTGTAATCACAGCTACTTTGGAGGCTGAGGCATGAGAATTGCTTAAACCTGGGAGGCGGAGGTTGCAGTGAGCTGAGATCATGCCATTGCATTCCAGCCTGGGTGACAGAGTGAGACTCTTTCTCAAAATAATAACAACACATATATAAAATATATGCAAATCTAAATATACCCAGACACATGTATTTAGCAGAGTTCTCCACCTGCCTTGGCTTCCCAAAGTGCTGGGATTACAGGTATGAGTCACCATACCCAGCCAGTTTTTACATTTTTATAGTGTGTAAAATAAAACAAAAAACAAAGAATATGTGACAGAGATCATATGTGGCTAGTATTCAAAGCCTAAAATATTTGCTACTCAGTTCTTTACAGAAAATGTTTGATAGATAATGGATTTAATGTATGACTTGGTCCAAAATCTCCACTTTGGACTATCGTTTAGAATTCACAACATATTATATTAATGAGCGTTCTCCCCTAAGAGAAGTGACTGAGTGTTCAGGTACTGAGTTTCCCAACACTGTAAACATTCATCTAAAATAGCATGTTCCTACTCTGAGTGGAAGTTAAATCATATAACTGCTAAGGCCTGTCTAATACTAAGATCCCATGTTTATAATCATGGAGCTAGGATTTGATGCATTACAGGTGATCACTGGAAGATTCAGTTGTCCAAAGATAAAAGAGCCTCATTAGTGGAAATGTTATGGTTCAAAAATAAACAATCAAGCCATGATGTTTTAACAACTTGTAATTCATTCAGTAATATCAGAACTTGCTAGAAATTGATGGTGGTGGTTATGTATACTTGTCACCATCAAAGACTAGGAAAGGAGGTAACTCACTGGTTATGTTTTGTTCTTCTCTGTTTACACTTGTATGACCAAAGCTGAAGGTAGCTGAGCCTCCAGTAAATGGAAGTTTGCTTGTGTACCTGAATTTCATGGGTCTTGAATGTTCCACAAGGGAACCAAGCACAGCAAAAGTATTTATACACCACAGCCATTAATCAGGGTTTAATTAGCCTTATAATTAGAAGGGTAAACAGAAATACAATTCCCAAATTGCTCGTTGTTTTTTTTTACATGTCCATAGAGCACTATTTTATTTGCCTTTGCACTCCCCCAGCATTTTAGCACAAAATTAACCTTTAAAATGTGTTAACTATTGCATGGATTGCTTGCTTGCTTTCCACAAAATTCAGCTTTGTCATATTTGGTTAATTACAATGTTCAAACTTATCAACCACAAGCTTCTTCAACTCTGTGAATGTTACTGAAAGCAGGAAAGGATGTTTTTATTCCTAGCCATCCTTCGGCTGTTCCAATGCAAAATAGCAGTCCAGATTTGTACAGCCTGGGTGTCATTTAAGTAGTTTTTCCATAAGATTTATTTAATTTTATATTCAGGAAAGTGAGTTTAAATGTCATTCTATTAATTTTACAAATGATGAAACCGGTATGCAGAGAAGTTAAGTGGTTTGTGAAAGGTCCTTCTGTCTAGCATGAGTTTCTCAAAGTACATTCCCCAAACCACGCTCATTGCTATCATTTAGGGTTTAACCAGACACCTCTGATGTGCCACTCAAGATGCACTTAGCTTTGCCTGGCCCTCTGTTCCACTCCAGCATCCCTCTGACAACCAGCCCTGCCCACTGGTTGCAGGTCCCCACTGCCTTCCAATGCATGCAACCTGACAGTGCTTTAGTCACACCAATGGCCTGTGCCCTTATCTTTTGTCCTTACTACCTTGGCTGAGGCACAAGAAGTCACAGACTTGGCAACATGCATTTTCAGTCTGGAAGTACAAACAAGTAAATGCTCCGTGGGGCAAGCCTTTAACCCACGGGAATGGGAGATGGATCAATTCCTCTCCCTTCCTCCCCTGCTCTGACCATCCTGAGGCACAGTGGTCCATGGGCTATCGGAAGACAGTCTTGTGAGAAATTGGCTTCACCTGACATGAAGTAGTAGCCAGCTCAATGGCACACCCTTGTTTTTGTCCTCCTTTTTCCTTTCCTCACTCCCTCTTCCCCTCCTGGTATTTCTTTGGACTTTAGTCGACAGTAAGGTAGCAGGATTTGTAAGCTTTTGCCTCAGCTTCTGCTTTCTGAGACCCAGGTCAGCTAATGCTGGATTAGAACATCTGGGAGTGGGGCATTTTTACAGGTTTCCCTGGTGATTTCCAGGTACCTTACAGCCTGATGACCACTGGATCTAGAATCTGAACCCAGTGCAAAGGACTCTAAATTCATTACTCTTTCCTGACTAATATATGCCAGATAAAAGAAAGAATCTTGCCATTCTTGCGTTGGGTCTAAGATGGAGAAAGAAACCCCTGACTGACTGTACTACACCAGTCTGTGTTTCAAGGGGCTGCTGTGGGGTTCCTGACACTGACAACACCTGTCCCATGTGGTGAACCAGCTCACCTTCCCATCCAGGCAGTGGTCTAGCCTATCCCCACTTCTCTAATTTTTATGTCAAATAGGTTATACTCTGACTAGTTTCCTGCTCGCAGTCAGCCAGGTACACTGCGTGGATGTTGGCCACGGGTTCTCTCTCTCTGTCTCCTTTTCCGAATTCTTCTTTCTTTAAACAAACCACTCCAAGTAGAAAGAGCCTGATTACCATCCATTGTCTCTTTGCTGGGAAAATATCAGGTTAAAAAATAAATAAATAAGATCTAGCACTCTCTATCCAAAAGTGCTCAGGGGCCAGAGCCTCTGGGGCTCTGTTATAGCTGTTTTTACACTCTGTGTCATGTCTTTGAGGCAAAAGAAAAGGGACACTGCCAGGAAACATCTTTGAAAATGCTATAAATAGCAAATCGGCAAGATTGGGGAACAAAAGAGAAGTGCAGTCAGTGTAATTAGTTCACTTACTGAGCAAGTTGACTATTCCAAGGCAGAGGACCATGTTCTAGCTGATGAGACTGTGGGACTGGGGAGGGAGGAAAACTCAACTTCCTGCACAGGCGGAGGAAAGGGGACACACGCCGAGACACCCAGGCCCCACTGGGCTCTCACAGTCCCCAGCCCAGGTTATCAACAATAACCCACAGAAGAATGTGGGAAGCCAAGGGTCCAAGGCCTGAGTATATGTGAAATGTGAGACGGAAATCAAGGAGTTTGAGGTTGGAAAGCAAAGAGAAATATTAGATACATGGAGGATGGTGTAAGACCCAGGTCATCACAGGACAGGACTGAGAGATCCTCTTAGCCAGAGTTTTCCAAATAATAATGACAATAACATTAGCTAATATTTACTGAGTACTTACTATGACTATAAACACATTTAGTTCTTACAATAACTTTCTTAAGGTAAGTACTGTTATTATTCCCATTTTACAGGTGAGGAAATGGAGGTTTAGAAAAATTAGGTACCTTACCCAAAGGTACATCTCTAGTTGCAAACTTTTTAAAGCAGTGGAACATTTTTCCTTTTTTTCAATTGGAATCCCAATAATATAAACAGAGTAGTGAAGGAAAGAATCCTGGACCACTGAATTCCAGCACACCAGCGAACTCAACTGGAAAACTATTCCCTGAGTGCAAGCTGAGGGCCAGAGAGGGGAACAGTACTGTCCCAGGTCACTAGACTGGCTAACTGTGAAGCTGGGGAACACAGGTCTTCTGGAGCCCATTCAGGGCTCCTTCCAAAACGATGCTTTGCAGTTGAGGAGCCACTCCATTTAAAAGTTTGTTTCCCCTTTGAACCACCACTGGACTGAGACCTTAGTTCTGTGCATATAGCGCATACAACACCCACTGGCTGCTGTGGATCTGTGTCTCCTTTGCCTCTTAATTTGTCTGTGAAGTGTTGAGAGTAGAGTCTGTATCTTTGTGTCTTCCCAGGTGCCTAGCACAGAGGCTGGTACACAGAAGGACCTTGTTAAAGTTTATTAAGGGAATGAATGTTGTGATGGGTGGAGGAACAAATTAATTAATGCATAAATATGTGACCACCTGTAATAAAAATAACACTGAGGAGAACACAAGTATTTTCATGTCTAACACCACCTTTGCTTTGCAAAACCAGCTGAAAGGGAGTATTATTATTCCCATTTTACAGATGAAGGACCTCAGGCATTTAAAAGGAAAATTCTTTCTCAAAGGCACACAGCTAGGAAGCCAAGGAGCTAAGACTGCACTTAGATGTTCCGACTCCTAAGAATCAATAGCTAAGGAAAAATACTGCATGATTCCAGATATAGAAGGTACCTAGAATAGTCAAATTCCTAGAGATAGAAAGAGAAAGAAGATAGAATGGTGGTTGCCAGGGGCTGGCAGGGCTAGGAATGGGGAGGTGGATTTAAATTATTTTTAATTTTATATATTTAGGGGGTGCAAATGCAGATTCCTTACATGCATATATTGCCTAGCGGTAAAATCTGGGCTTTTAATGAACCCATCACTTGAATAGCAAACACTGTACACAATAGTTAATTTGTCAACCCTCAGCTCCCTCCCACCCTTCCATCTTTCATAGTCTTCTATGTCTATTATTCTACTCTATGTGTTCATGTGTATCACTGTTATCTCCAAGTTATAAATGAGAACATGGAGTATCTGACTTTCTGTTTCTGAGTTATTTCACGTAGGATAATGGTCTCCAGTTCCATCCATGTTGCTGCAAAATACATGATTTCATTTGTTTTGTGGCTGAATAGTATTCCGTGTGTGTGTGTGTGTGTGTGTGTGTGTGTGTATGTGTATGTATGTATATATGTTTGTGTGTATGTGTGTATGTATATATGTGTGTGTATGTATATATATGTATCTCACATTTTCTTTATACAATACTTCATTGATGAACATTTGGTTTGATTCCATATTTTGCTATTGTGAATAGTGCTGCAATAAATATACAAGTGTAGGTATCTCTTTGATATAATGATTTCCCTCCCTTTGGGTATACACCCAGTAGTGGGATTGCTAGATTAAATGGTATTTTTAAATAAGTACAGAGTTTCTGTTTTACAGAGGAAAAGACTTCTGTGGATGGAGGGTGGTAATGAACAAAACAATGTGAATGTACACTTAGAAATGATTAGGATGGTAAATTTTGTGTTATTTGTATTTTACCACAATTAAATTTCTTTTTAAAATTAATATCTAACATTTATTATTTGCTATGGTTTGAATATGGCTTGTTTTCCCCACCAAATCTCATGTTGAAATTTGGTCACTAATATTGGAGGTGGGGCTTAATGGGAGGGTGTTTGGGTCGTGGGGGAAGATCTCTCATGAATAGATTAGCGCCTTCCCTGGGAGGGGGAAGTGAGTAAGTCTCACTGTTCCTTTGAGAGCTGATTGTTTAAAAGAACCTGGTCCTTTCTCACTGTCTTTTGCTTCTGTTCTCACCATGTGATTTCTGCACGTGCTGGTTCCCCTTTGCCTTCTGCTATGAATGGAAGCAGCCTGTGGACCTCACCTGAAGCAGATGCCAGTGCCATGCTTCTTGTACAGCCTGCAGCACCCTGCCAAAGAAACCTCTTTTCTTTATAAATTACCTAGCCTCTGTTAGTCCTTTGTAGCAACACAAAACAGACTAAGACAGTACTGTCTACTATGTGTCCAACTACACTTTACCTTTTTTAATCCTCACAACAATTCTATGAAATAAGTACTATTACTATCTTTATTTACAAACAATAAAACTAAGTTATGGCAGGGCATGGTGGCTCACACCTGTAATCCCAGCACTTTGGGAGGCTGAGGTGGGTGGATCACCTGAAGTCAGGAGTTCGAGACCATCCTAGGCAACATGGTGAAACCCCATCTCTACTAATAATATAAAAATTAGCCAGGTGTGGTGGCGCATGCCTGTAATGCCTACTGCTTGGGAGGCTGAGGCAGGAGAATCGCTTGAAACAGGGAGGCAGAGGTTGCAGTGAGCCAAGATTGCACCATTGCACTGCAGCCTGGGCAACAAAAGCGAAACTCCGTCTAAAAAACAAACAAACAAAAAAACAGAGTTACAAAGATGTAAAGTAACTAAGTAACTTAGCCAAAGTCACATAGCTAGTAACACAAGAACCAAATTCAAAGGGTCTGCTCCAGCCACTACAATAAATGAACAAAGGGAAGAAGAAGACATTGGATAAAGAATTTGCTGCTGGAGCAGAAGTTAGAGATTAGTCATATGCACATATCTCTGTCTGAATCTGTATCTGTATTAAATGCCTCACAGTCATTCAACTGGGACATCTGAAAAAATGTTTTTGTTTTAATTTACTTCTCAGACTGAAAGACAGCATTCCAGTTAAGGGAAGTGCATACATTCAGAGACAGTAGCTTCACATTCAGATAGGACCCGAGTTCAAATTCTGACTCCAGCACTGTTTACCTATGTGATATTTGATATTTCAGCTGGCCTCTCTGAGCCTATAAAATAGAAATATTTACATTATCATGAACATAGTTATTATGAACATTAAATGTGATAATCTATAAAAGTAATAGTTTCATACCTGGCTCAATAAATGTTAGTTCTCATTCTCATAAAAACAAGTTGAGATGTAAAAATATCTTGTCCTCAATTTTTAAAACTTATCTAGCACATTCTTCAGCCTGTGAGTATGAGGATATTTTAACAGTTCTGGAAAGATTAATATTTATACTACTTTTCAAGATATACATAGTAAAATATTTCTCAATAAGTCAAAAGGTGGTCATGTGAAAGAAACTCTCTTATTTATAACCTAAATCCACGCTACCGCTGACTGCTGACTAATCCTTTCTGTGCTAAATGGCCCTTTTATAGGTTCTGTGTATCAGCTTCCTGCAACCTTTCATTCTTCAAATTGGATAACTCCAAGTCCATTCATCCTTCTCAACTTTCCATGGTATCATTCTAGCTAGCCATGGTGTTGTTGCAGACAGAGCCCTAAGAATCTGAGTGTCAGAAGATAATATTAAATTGCAATACATTCTGATTATTGTCCAGGCACAGCCTAGAATACTGTTCAACCTGTGGCCATACTAGTCTCTTGATCCTTTTCTAGGATCAAGAGGAAATGATGTACTTTCTATGTCTTTGTCTTTCCTTCAACTATTGAATAGCCTAACTCAAAGACATCAGGAAGAACACAATTTTGATTCACGCTTGAATCTTGTTTCAAGAATCCTACCTTCTAGTGGGAGAGATAAGAAAAGGGCACAAATATCAAAAGGAAACTTACAAGGGCCACCAGGAAAGGAGAGAGAGAGAGAGATCATGCACTGCTTATCTCACTGCCTAGCATATGGCATGTGTTCCAAGTATGATGGCTGTTGTATTTGTTGAGCCTATAAAATGAATGCAACAAGAGGTACTTTGAGGAAGAGGGTTGGAAATCAAGACAGCTCCAGAAGAAATATAACTGACGTAAGGATGAGCAAGAATTTAATACCAGAAGTAGACGATAGAATTGCAGAAATGGGCACAATGAGTGCAAAGACACAGAGGCACAAAGACAAAGTGACACAGAGAGGACAATGTTTTGAAGGAATAGAGGTCTGACAAAAAAAAAATGGGAAGAAGAAGGGATAGAGAAAAAAGGAAAGATTTAAGAACAGACACACAGGACAAAGGACACACCTGTTATTCACTGAGAGTTCTCTGGAGATATTTATCTTCCTTAAAATACAGGTAATTTGTGGGACACTAGCATAACTCATTCATTAACTTACTCATCTATTCAACAACATATTCTAAGGATATGATTCCGAACTGGAATATACCAAATATGAGTAAGAAGATACAGTTCAAGTTACTTACAGTCAATAAAGTGCAACACGTATGGAATAACAGCGATAGTAAGAGCTAACATTTATTGAGTATGTGTTATGTGCCAAGCACAAAACCATATTATTTTATTCAAATTTTACAATAGCCCTAACTGGAAATATTACTGCTATATCTGTTGACATGAACACAATAAAGCTTATAAGTGTTTAGTGACTTACCCAAGCTCATAAAGCTAGCATGCAGTGAAGTTGAAATTTTAATCAAACTCAGAAAACTATCTGACTCCTTTACTCTTAAGAATTATTCTTGGCTGGGCGTGGTGGCTCACGCCTGTAATCCCAGCACTTTGGGAGGCCAAGGTGGGCAGATCACAAGGTCAGGAGATTGAGACCATCCTGGCTAACACGGTGAAACCCCATCTCTACTAAAAATTAACCAGGCATGGTGGCGGGCGCCTGTAGTACCAGCTACTCAGGAGGCTGAGGCAGGAGAATGGCATGAACCCAGGAGGCAGAGCTTGCAGTGAGCCAAGATCGTGCCACTGCACTCCAGCCTGGGTGATAGCGTGAGACTCAGTCTCAAAAAAAAAAAAAAAAAAAATTATTCTCTCCAGCCCCTAAACTGTAGTATGTGTGTCATAGAGCTTTGGGCTCAGAGAAAAAGCAAAGGCATGAGTGGTTACTTCTACCTAGGGTCAGGGAGTACTGTAAAAGTCTTCACAGAGGAACTGAGTTGAATCTCAAAAGATATAGACAGCTATTCAACCAGCAGATGGGAATGCAAGCTGAGAAAGGTATTGCAAGCCTAGGGAGTAGCATGTGTAAATGCAGGAGGTGAAAAAGCAGCCTTGTGTGTTCTGGAGTCATAAGAAATTTAGAAAAGTTGGAGCACCGAGTATGAGGAAGGGTCCTCGGAGGAAACAGACTGGAGAAGCAGGGCAAGATTGAGAAGGCTTCTGCATGTCCTACTATATAACTTGAGTTTTCTCTTATAAGCTAAGCAGCTACTGAAATAGTTGGAAAACAGCAAGATGACAAATACACTTCGTTTACTTCTGGTGACAGTATGGCAAGACTGTAAGCTATGGGAACAGTTATCTTGGAGACTACTATAATATTCCAGGTATATTAATCCATTTTCACACTACTATAAAGAACTGTCAGAGACCTGGTAATTTTTAAAGGAAAGAGGTTAATTGACTCACAGTCCCACATGGCTGGATAGGAGGCCTCAGGAAACTTACAATCATAGCAGAAGGTAAAGGAAAAGCAAGTGGCTTATTCATTAGGCAGCAGGAGAGAGGAGAGAGCACAGGGAAAACTGCCACTTATAAACCATTAGATCTCATGGGAACTCCCTTACTACCACGACAACAGCATGGGGGAAACCACCCCCATGATCCAATCATCTCCCACCAGGTTCCTCCCTGACATATGGGGATTACAATTTGAGATGAGATTTGGGTGTGACAAAGAGCCAAACCATATCACTAGATATGGCAAAGAAGATTCCTTTTCCTCCTATGCACACAGCTACACTACATGTTTCAGCTTCCCTTTAGGTGAAGCCCATGTGACTTAGTCTTAATAAAATGAGGATGGGAATTATGCAAATTTCTTCTAGGTCCATATTCTGATAACCTCCCTTGATCTTACAGTCTCTATTTCTTATCTTCTAGCTATATGCAGAGGAGATGCTGCTAGATGATGGTGAGTCATACAACAGGAGGAACCTGGGTCCCTGAATGATAATATGGAGCAGAAACCCCCTGCAAGCTTCAGTGGCCTACAACATGAATGAAAAGTGAGGTTTTATTATATTAAACCACAATAAACCCTGACAAGATCTATTGAAAGCCTGGACCAGTACAGTGAGAATTAAATAGAATAGAAGATGGATATAACAGATATGCAGAAGGTAAAATAGACTAGACCTGGTCATAGACTGGATCTGAGATAGCCATTTTCTCTTTATGGTATTAGAAGAAACAAACACTAAGTAGAAGAGTTACACTTTTTTTTTTTTTTTTTTTTTAAGACGGAGTCTCACTCTGTCATCAGATTGGAGTGCAGTGGTGCCATCTTGGCTCACTGTAACCTTCGCCTCCCAGGCTCAAGCAATTCTCCTGCCTCAGCCTCCCGAGTGGCTGGGGCTACAGGGGCACGCCACCATGTCCAGCTAATTTTTTTGTATTTTTAGTAGAGATGAGGTTTCACCATGTTGGCCAGGATGGTCTCAATCTCTTGACCTTGTGATCCACCCGCCTCAGCCTCCCAAAGTGCTGGGATTACAGGCATGAGCCACCATGACCAGCGAGAGTTACACTTTTTTTTTTTTTTTTTTTTTTGAGGACAGAGATAGAACATACAAGAGAAGCATAAGCATAATCAAGGCCTTAGCAAAATTCAAAACTACATTTCAGTTGTACCTATTCCTTAGTTTATACTTACTAGCTTCTGAGAAAATAACTGTCTAGCAAAATCTCACTTGGAAATTGAACCCCAGGCATAATGTTAATTCAACATGAATGCATTAATACTGCTTTTTACTTGAAAGCTGTAAATGTAAATCTATTCCCATCATCACAAGTTTGATTGAGATTCCCAAGTACAATAGTTGACAGTTCCAACAGTATCAGTTACGAAGTGACTCTTTAAAGAAGGATCTGCCAGCATCATATCATGGTAGACAGGACTAAGCAGACATGCCATCATTTCACTGAATCCCTTATCATTGCTGATAGAGTTCATCAAGAAGTAGTGACAGTCCATCCAGAGGAGAGAAAGTCAGAGTACAGGGAGCTGTTCCAGCATCATAGCAGCATATCCCTTGAGGAACTCAAAGCCACCTTTTATAGCAAACAACAATTGCTCATTAATCTTCACACATAGTGTAAGGGGTACCGTGCAGCCCTGGAAATAGCCAATGGAAAGAGTATTAAGGTACAAAGTCAGAAGACATGGGTGTAAGTCTTAATCATGTAATATTCATTCCTTTTTTCATTCAAAAAGTGGCTGGGCCAGGTAGCAGATAGGCAAAGGTGAATAAGACAGATTCACTGTGGATAGGCTGTGTCATCAAGATCATTAGTTGTATGACTTTAGGGAAGTTCCTGAACCTCTCTGGGACTTGGGCTCCAATAAAGGTCATTAACTACATGTTGGCTGCCCAATGTTCATGCCTTCCTTTGGTACCTCAGTACATTTTCCTCTCATGACCAACCTCTTCTATATTATCAGTCATGTATTTCTGATAGAATTGATTCAGATCTTTGACTCCAAGATTAGACGTGTGACTCAGCCTGTCCAATTAGGGATTACAATTCCTTGGCTATAGTGATTGGTTCAGGATTAAGGGCAAGACTCAATCCATTGAGAGGCAAAACTTTCGTTTGTACTGTAGGAAAGTCAAAAGCTCTCTTATTTCTGCTAGCTTGGATGAATTTAAAGGATACATGCTGGATGGCCATGCTCAGTGGCTGACACCTGTAATCCCAGCACTTTGGGAGGCCGAGGCGGATCACCTGAGGTCAAGAGTTCGGGACCAGCCTGGCCAACATGGTGAAACCTCATCTCTACTAAAAATACAAAAAATTAGCTGAGCACAGTTGTGCATGCCTATAGTCCCAGCTACTGGGGAGGCTGATGCAGAAGAATTGCTTGAACCTGGGAGGCAGAGGTTGCAGTGAGCCAAGATTGTACCACTGTACACCAGACTGGGTGGCAGACCAAGACTCAGTCTCAAAAAAACAAAAACAGGAAACAAAAACAAAAAACAAAACAAAACAAAAATGTACTGGAACTGCCTGCAGTCTTACTGATCCTATAAGAAGCTACGGAAAGAGGCAGCCTGAAAAACAGGTGAGCCAAGAATGTGAAAAAGACCGGTCCTGATGATGTCTTTTAAGGTCCTGACTGGCTTTTTAGTTATGTGAACTCTTCATTACCATTTTGGCTTAAGTCAATTTCAGTCGGGTTTCTTAAAACTTCCAATAAGAAGAACTCTAGTTTATATATTCCTCATTCATAAATTGGAAGGAATAACAATGTTTGACATGTATAATTTCATAAAATTCTAGTAAAATAAATTTATGATCTGTACTAGCTTTGTAACCATGGGCAAATTACTTAATCTCTCTGTTTTTAGTTCCTTTATTGTAAAATTAGGAGAACAGCCTATAGGATTGTTCTGAGGATTAAATTAGTTTAACAACGTCTACTTCGTAGAACAGTACCTGACACATCATTTAAATATTTACTATAATGCTACTACTACAACTAATAGTATATTTTTAAATTATATTTAAAAGAAAATAGTATTGTTATCAAGAAGGAATTTACTGTAATTAGAATTGCCTCTTAAAGTCATGAGTTTCTCATCACCTTACATTAATTAGGATAGATTGACTGCTACAACACACAACCTTGAATTTTCAATGGCTTCACACCACAAAATATTATTTCTTGTTCATGTCTCACAATAGAATGCAAGTCAGTGGAATGGAGAAAACTCTGCTCCACTCAGTCATGCACAGACCCAAGTTTCTTCCAGGTTATGGCACTGTCCTCCTCTAAGCCCTAGGAGTGCTTTTCTTTCAGCCAAATGACAGCGAGAGCAGGGGTTGAAGTGGAGCTTCTATATGCCAGGCCTGGAATTTGGACATCACTTCCACTCATATTCCAATGGTCAGAACTCAGACCAACAGAGACATAAACAGAGACTTAGAAATTAAGTTTAGCTGTGCCTGAACGCAGTGGGGACCACAGACACTGGTGAGCACTGGCAACTCCTGACACATTTGAAAAGTATTCGAGGAGTGACCAAATGACCATCTCTCAGGGACTCGAACTGTTGCTGAGACTCAAAATGACGGCATTAGGAGAGATGAAAAAGCACTTGAAGACCACCAAGTCCAATCAACTCCCTTATATGAATTTGCCCAAGGTCACCCAGATAAATATTGGCAGAGCTGTAACTGGAACCTACTTCTAACTCCCATGCCATTCTTTTGTCCACCCGCTCACCTCCTCTCTTAGTTGTCCTTTCCAAATCTAATAAATTATTGCCTTTTTTGCTCCCTGGTTTAGCCAGTTATTTGCCTTTGCAAGATAATTTATTACTTCTTTCACATAGATTACTTATCCAAGAATCTTCATTACCTTATGCCATCTGCCTCCTTTCACCAAATGTGGGTTTGAAGGTAAGGAGACAACAAGGCAGAATGGTATGTGCCTCTACTCTTACCAAATTATCATGATTATATAAATCACTCAAGTAAGGTAAAATGCTGACTGTAGCACTAAAAACACTTGGCATATCTGGAAGGTGTAATTCAATTGATTATATTTTTTTGCATTGTTTTCACTTTAAGTGGCAGGTTCTTCAGTGGCAATGAGTGAATGAAATGTGTTGTTAGCCAGCAAATTAAGCATTTCACCCTAAGAACCAAGCTCCACTAATATATTCACCTACTGACATGTGCAACCAAACATGAGTTGTTTAAATTAACTATAATTAGCACAACTCAAACAACGACCGCAACTAGCAACAGAGGCTGTAATTTAGAATTTTGCCAATTTCTTTTCCAATTAGCTTGGTTTCATCTTTACTAGAGATATGGACTTCCTCAGCACCAGTCACTACCTATGAGTAATGTAGTCTATTTTTGTTTGTTTGTTTTGTTTGTTTTTGAGATGGAGTCTCGCTCTGTCGCCCAGGTTGCAGTGCAGTGGCGCAATCTCGGCTCACTGCAAGCTCCGCCTCCCGGGTAGCTGGAACTACAGGCGCCCGCCACCATGCCCGGCTAATTTTTTGTAATTTTAGTAGAGACAGGGTTTCACTGTGTTAGCCAGGATGGTCTCGATCTGACCTCGTGATCTGCCTGCCTCGGCCTCCCAAAGTGCTGGTATTTTGTTTTATTAATTAATTCAGTTGTCTCCTCTGAAGATTCAGGCAGCAAATAAGAAATTCCACTTGACCAGTGCCCTTTCAGAATACTGATCTCTTGACATAGTGTTATTTCTAAATTTTTGCCTCTGCTTTGCTGAATACCGAAGGTCCATAAACAGAAATGATGAATAATTCAACTGCCTCACCCCATGGGGAGAAAATATTAGGAAACACTGTCAAGGATGTCTATAATTTTGGAAGCTGACAAATGTATACTTAAAAGTAGATGAAGGACCCCAAGTCTCAGAGTTTCACAGAGAGTCTGTTCAACATTCTGTGTCCACTGTTAGCTGCAGTCCCAGAGGAAGTTTGCAGAAAAAAGACAGTTACCTTTCAGCAAGCACTGGGGGACTCCTGGCAGAATTCCATGAGGACTTTGAGCTGATATCTGACCTCCTGCTTTCTCAAATTTCTCAATCTTTAAACATTTTCTCGACATTTCATGGGGAAGTCCAAATTCACCCCATTTTAAAATATGGGACAAATTGTGCTTTAATTATTTGTTTTCATGGTAAGTACCCCCACCCTGAAATGGGAAGAGGGACTTGATGTACAGGTAACAAACCTGATAGGTAGCAGAGTATGGCAGTGAGGAGCACAGCCTAGATACCAACATCCAACCTGCCCAGTTCTGCTTCTATCATTCACTTGAGCAAGCTCCTCAGCCCCTCTATGCCTCAGTTTACTCAACGGTGAAATGGGGATGACAACAATCCCACCAACCTCACAGAATGGTTGTGAAGATTAAACAAGTTCATAAACATAAGAACCTAAAACACTGCTTGACACATAGAAAACACTTTATAAGTGTTAGCTTTAAAGATCAAAAAAGGACAATCTGGAAATTAGATGATAGCATTTAAGACCTCACAACAGTCAAAGTAGTTACTTAATAATGCCTACTCACTTTAATTGAATGTCTTTCCAAATAGCCATATGTTATGATCAGTTGTCCCTTGTGAAAATAAATCAAATGACTTCTCCATTGGTTTAAGACAGTAATTGCCACTGAGTACCTATCACAACCCTTATGATGTAGGTATTATTTGCACTTCACAGACAAAACTGAGGCTCAGCAAGATAAAGTGCCAAGGTCACTGTAGCAAATTAAAGATGGTGCAACTTTTTTGACATTCTCCTGAGAGGTAGGATTTATTTCTCCTCCTCTTGAAGCTGGGCTGGTCTGTAACTGCTTTGACTAACAGAGCACAGCAGAAGTGATGCTACACTGGTTCATGGCTTCCCCACCTAAAAAATAAGAATTCTAATAATACCTGTCAATTTCTGTTTCACAAAGTTGTGAGAATCACATGAGTTAATGGACACGAATGTGTTTTGTAAAACAGGAAACACTACACAGGCATTAGGAATTACTATCATTTGTACAAGCTAATTATACTTTATATTATTCTATAACAATAAAAATCACCTGCACTAAGGGGTTGCTTTGTCGATATGTGTACTTGAGACTCTAGGGACCACCAAAAACAACATGTAACACCCACACCTCCAAATCATTCTCCACAGGTAGGTTATGTCTCTGTGACAGCAAAACATCTGTTCGATTAAACTCAGTCATTTTCATTTACAATCACTTAAACCAAGTGCTTAGTGCCACATGGGCCAAAAGAAAAGAGCACAGACAACCTGCTTTGCACCATTTGTTCCTGGGAAATCAAGTGGAGAAATACTTTTAGAGCACTATGAACTGAGCATTGTGCTGGAGTCTTGGCTATTTAAAAAGGGAAAATCAGGTCACGAAGATCCTGCCCTTAAGAGTTTAAAATCATGATGCAGAAAAAGGGGTAAGGGGAAGAGAGCAGCATCACTTAACAGAACCCCCAGTGGATGCTTTGATAGAACTAAGGTTTTTCTGCCATATGTTCCTTAAATTTCCCATTCTATGATTATAAACTCTTTAAGTAATGATTTGTCTTCAACCAAGACACAATTGTGATCAAACATTTTATCTGTTTTGGACTCACCATTAGGAATATCTAGGCTTTAAATTATTTAGGTCATCTCAGGATGGGTTTGCACCAAACCAAGACATAGACAACACCCTCATATTTCTCCTTTAAGACTTACTTCAGGGTTCCCTAATCCAGGAAGCCTTCCTTGATTTCTCTTCCCTCTTCCCATATTCACCCAACTGTCTCCATATACATAAACACACACTGAGATGTATGTCAACTCTTCTATTTTCAGCCACAAAATCCTCTACTTCTTTCTTAGTGTCATAGTGGTTCGCAAACTTTAGGGAGCATGAAAATCACTGGGAGACTTGTTAAAACACAGATTGCTGGCCCCAGATTCAGAGTTTCTGATTTAGTAGATCTGAATGGGTGGGGCCTGCATTCCCAAGTTTTCTGGTGGTGCTGATGCTGCAGGTCCAAGGAAAGCATTATGAGAACTGCTGCTATGTCATATAACATTGATCACACTGCACTGCAATGATATTTTTGCATGTCTCTCTCAGTCTAAAATGATGTATTATGTGTTTATTGTGGCTCCCAGTTGACTATGTAGAGCTTTTTAAATGCCCATGAGGCTTGCAACTTAGCTCACACCTGACCAATCAGAGAGCTCACTAAAATGCTAATTAGGCAAAAACAGGAGGTAAAGAAATAGCCAATCATCTATTGCCTGAGAGCTCAGTGGGAGGGACAAGGATCGGGATATAAACCCAGGCATTGGAGCCAGCAATGGAAACCCCCTTTGGGTCCCCTCCCTTTGTATGGGAGCTCTGTTTTCACTCTATTTCACTCTATTAAATCTTGCAACTGCAAAAATAAATAAATAAATAAATAAATAAATAAATAAATAAATAAATAAATGCAGGCATTTGTCTTCAGTTTTATAAGACCAGAACTCAAAGCCTGGCATATAGTAGACATTCACTGGTGAATATTTATTGAACAAATAGCTAAATGAATATTACATCTTGAGGTCAAAGAGCATGCATACAGAAGGCATTTGAGAACAACTCAAGGGTTTAGCCAGTGGCATTAGAACATGGCCATGTATCTAACTGAACTAAGGACTTAAGACATTACCTATAATAATTACCCCACTACCTGGCCACAGAGCAAGCATCAAGTTCATTACATGGTTCAGTTTTGAACCACCATTTTTTGATCACATCTATGTGAACACATCTATGTGAATCTAGGATACAGAGAAAATCTGAAACCAAGTCATGAGAGAAAAGTGTGAAAGAATTGGAAATGCAGCTTTTGGAGAATAAGATTCGGTTGGTTGAGAGGGAGTTAAATAAAAGCTACATTGGCACAAAGAACTGTCATGAAAGTAATAGCATCAACTTATTTGTCAGAGCCCCAGAGGGTAGAACTTAAATTCAAATTTCCTTTCGCAAACATGCATCTGTGCCCACTGCATCAAAATGCTAGTATTCAGAAATGAATCAGACACAGTCCCTACTGTGTTATGGAACAAAAATTTTAATCTAAGTGGCTTACTTGGGAGATATTCCCCAGAAGCACCAGTAGTGGGTAGAGAAGTGAGGCGTGGAAGGGCAGAAGCCCAATATCGGGGTGATTATACGCAGATTAGCTCTGTGGGCAGCTGCAGCTCAATCCTATCAGAACCCCCAGGAGAGAATCAAGAAAGTTCTTCAGAGTTGTCTCACCCAGGCAATGAAGAAGCTGAGGTATTTGTCCATCAATTCCTTTTTGTAATTTTTGAAGGCTCCTCCTGGGGGACATTAATTCCCATGCACAAACTTCCAGCCTGCTGTATTTGCAGGCCAATGCATCAAGAAGCCTTTGCCAGCATTACAGCATAGGAATGAGGCACCAACGGCATCTGCTACACCTGTCTACAAAATGTGCTCATAAAAACAGAGAAGCTGTATATAAGCCATCATGACGTAATTCCAACTAAGAGTTCCTATGAACCATGAAAATCTAATGTTTACCATGATAATATTAATAACTAACATCAGCTTGTGTTACATGTGTGATAGTATTAGTCTGCTAGCAGCTGTGTAATATATATGAGAACTATAATATTATAATAATAGTATCCATTTCACTGATGAGGTAACTGAAGTCAAAGTGGTTGAAGCCACTTGCTCGAGGTCACACAGCAAGTAGGATTACACAGGAGACTGCCTGGCCCCAATCCCAGGTTCACAGCTCTGCAGCCAAGCAGCATATGCTAGAATCCTGAAACTTTTTTAATCATTATGGTTTTATTTGTATATATTACTTCTGTGAACCCTAAGTATCTGAGATAGTTTTCAGTCAATTTAGGAAGTTTATTTTCCCAAAGTTAAGGACACGCAACCATGAGACAGTCTCAGGAGGTTCAATGACATGTGCACAGGGTGGTCAAGGCACAGCTTGGTTTTATTCATTTTAAAGAGACACAAGACACCAACCAATATATATAAGATATACACTGGTTCCGTCCAGAAAGGCGGGACAACTCTAAGTTGGGAGGAAGCTTCCAGGTCACAGGTAGATTGCATTTTTTTGAGTTTCTGATTAGGCAATCAGATATGCATTTATCTCAGTGAGCAGAGGGATGAATGAGTTTTGTCTGTCCTTTGTCCACAAGAAAATTCACTGGGAGGAGTATGTAGCTATTTTTAATCTTAGTTGCTATTTTTTTTAAGGAATAGAATGGGAGGCAGGTTTGCTCTAAGCAATTCCCAGCCTGACTATTCCCTTTGGCTTAGTGATTTGGCGGTCCTGAGATTTATTTTCCTTTCACACTTCCCAGTGAGAATGCTTTACCATTGTACTACCACTATGTTATAACCTCCCACAAATAATACATCTACCTGCTGCACAAGCTTCCCTCAATTTCTAGATAACATACCTTCCCAGATCTTGCTGTTTTTAGAGTAGTGAAGAACACACTTCCAGATATAGAGTAGGTACCTGATAATTATTTGACTTACAACAACTACTCTGAGTTTAAGCTTTTATTGAGCATTGCTTTGCATTAGGTTAGCAGTTGTGAAAGATTGTAAACATGGCCACAATCCTTACAGTTTTCCATGAAGTTATGCTCTTTGCTATGTGATTTTGCAGCTCAAACAGTGACATCTATTTCTCTTTTCCTCATATCTGGGCTGGCTTTGTGCCTTTAATTGGCCAACCATATGCAACAGAAGTGATGGTGGGGCTGTTTTTAGCCTAGAGGCCCTGCACACTTCTGCTCTCTCAGCACCCTGCCTCCACATGAGAACAAGCCTGGACCAGCCTAGTGGAGGATGAAGGGGCCACATAAAGCAGAGCTTGGGGAGCCAATTCATCTCAGCTGAGGCTCCAAACATCTGCTAGCACCCAGGCAAGATTAGAAAATTCAGCTGACTTGCCAACTAACCCTGCAGATACTCAAGGAAAACCATCCTACATGAGTCAAGCCCTCCAGTTAATTCACACTGTAATTAGCGAGTTAAATATCTGCTGCTATAAAATACTAAGTTTTGGAGTGGCTTGTTATGCAGAAATAGCTAACTGATACAGTGGTTTTCAAATGTAGTGAGGATGGAGGTTAGAGTAGAAGTATGAAGGAATCTCCAGGGTAGGAAAACATCTATGCGTGGTTGGGAAAATAGGAAGTTCCCTAGGTGATGCATGCCCATTAACCCTACTCCTTCTACTGTAAGTTGCTGCTTAGAAAGCAATGTGTTCAGCATTGGGAATATAAAGCCTAGAAGTCAGAGTCCCTACTTTTAAGTTATTTATGGCCCAGTGAGGGCAACTGTGATCAGCCATCCTGGTTTACCTGTGACTGTCCTCGTTTTAATAGTGGAAGCCACACATTCCAGAAATCCCCTCAGTGCTGGGCAACCTGAAATGGTTGATTACTTGAGGTCTTGCAAATACTTTTAATGTGGTATATACATGTTTTGATATAGGTAGTCAACACAGAGTTCCTTACTAATATTAATATCTGTCCTGAAAAGACATATTTCATGAAAAAATGCAATCTTAGAGAGTCTGTAACTTCCCCAAGATCACAAAGTTAGTAAGTAGTTGTATTAGTTTGTTCTCACACCGCTAGAGGGCCACACCTGAGGCTGAGTAATTTATAAAGGAAAGAGATTTAATTGACTCACAGTTCCTCAGGACTGGGGAGGCCTCAGGAAACTTACAATCATGGTGGAAGGGGAAGTGAACATGTCCTCCTTCACATGGTGGCAGCAAGGAGGAGTGTAGAGCAAAGGTGAGGGGAAAGTCCCTTATAAAACCATCAGATCTCATGAGAACTCACTATCGCATGAACAGCATAAAGGTAACTGCCCCCATGATTCAATTACCTCCCACTGGGTCCCTCTCATGACACATGGGGATTATGGGAACTACAGTTCAAGATGAGATTTGGGTGGGGACACAGCCAAACCATATCATTAGTGGAACTCAAATTCAATCTCAGGCTAAGTTTTAGAGTTAAAATTTCTTTTCCGTTTTTAGCATTTAAAAAAAATTAATTTAATGGGTTTTGGGGGAACAGGTGTTGTCTGGTTACATGGATAAGTTCTTCAGTTGAGATTTCTGAGATTTTGGTGCACCCATCACCTGAGCAGTGTACACTGTACTCAATGTATATTGTTTTTATCCCTCACCCCTGACACCTTTCTCCCCAAGTCTCCAAAGTCCATTGTATCATTTTTATGCCTTTGCGTCCTCATAGCTTAGTTCCCACTTATAATTGAGAACATACAACGTCTGGTTTTCCATTCCTGAGTTGCTTCACTTAGAATAATGGTCTGCAACTCCATCCAGGTTGCTGTGAATGCCATTACTTCATTCCTTTTTATGGCTGAGTAGTATTTCATGGTATATACATACTATGTTTTCTTTATCCACTTGTTGATTGATGGGCATTTGGGCTGGTTCCATGTTTTTGCAATTGTGAATGGTGTTGCAACAAACATGCATGTGCAAGCGTCTTTCTCATATAATGACTTCTTTTCCTCTGGTCGATCCAGTAGTGGGATTGCTGGATCAAACAGTAGATCTACTTTTAGTTTTTAAAGGAATCTTCATACGGTTAAAACTTATTTTCTTAAACATTAAGCTGAACTTCCCTCCACCCCTAAACCCACTCATTAAAGCAAAAATCAGGAATGGAATGGAGTTAATGAAGAGAAACCTGAACCAGATTAGGCCACTCAAGGAAGGCTTCTTAGAGAAAGTGACACATAAAATGAGTCTTGAGCGATAAGGAAGAGTTTGACAGGAGATAAGCGAGGTGAGACACTCCAAATATCTTAACTGAACAGCTTAGACAAAAGTGCAAGAACATTAAACAGTGTGGGGATCTAAAGGCTGACCATTGATGCATTATAGAATGTGAGCTGGGATTTGCTAGGAAATGAGGCTACAGGGACAGTTATAGGTTGGAGTTCTCCTAGTAGTCATAACCCACTAGAATCCAATGAAAGATAAGCTTCCTTCCATTTCAAAGCATTCACACATAGGAAACAAATTAATCCTCTTTGTTGTAGAACATTTTTCATGTGACAAACTGATTTGAAAACTAACACCATTCACTTGCAAATCTGAAGCAAAAACATTTTGGTATCACATGCTGAGAACCGGAGGCTAACAACAACAACAACGAAAACTACCTTATAAAAAGTAGTTGGCAAATATGCTAAGTAGCTATTTTCCAATGCAAATAGTGAAGAGCATTAAAAAAAAGTCACCATTTAGCCATTGCATAATGTTTTCTTAAAGACCAGTAATGTCAGCACTGTGCAGACCTTCCAGCACAAAGGCTAAATATGTTTGATTGCCATATATGCAAGACGTAAGCAAATTAAGGAGCCGATGAAAATATCTGATCTAATTTTTTTGCATATTGAGTGTATTTTTCTAACTGGTTCAGGATTAATTCATTTATTAATACATTGAAAAACTAGTCATGTAGCCCCTAGTATATCGGTATTGTCCTTGGTGCTGAGAATACACTTAGGGACTATTTGAATCATGTCTTTAAGAACATTACAATTAGATAAAAAATTGATATGCAGACAATTCAAAAATGATAAAAATATGTAGTATAATGCAGTGAATGTAAGGTGTGCTGAGAAAGTTTCCCTTATCTTGCCCAGGAGAAATGATCAAGTAAAAAGTCATTTGAAGCCTTTACCAACTATTCTCCTAATGAGGAGAATTTTACAGTAAGATGTAACAATAATAATAGTGCCACAATTTAATGAGCACTTATTTGCCACTCAAAGAAATAAACCTTTTGTGTACATTTTCAAATTTAGTACTTATAACAACTCTATGCAGTTGATATTATTACACTAATTTTTTAAATATAAATACCCTCAAGACGTCCAAGATCTAAGCAATAGAACCAAGATTTGGATCTGCATCTGCTTGACTCCATAGCTGGAGTTTGTGACCTTATTTTACATGTTCTCCCACTAGGGAGAGGCCTTCTAGGTGGGGGAACTGTACAAGCAAAGGCACAGAAGCTGGAATGGGTATGGCATGTTCATAAAACTGTCAGCAGATCTGCATTATAGGAGCACCTGCTCTGAATGCAAATTGGAGGAAGATGATCCTAAAGATTATGGAGCACTTGGTATGTCATGAGAAACATTTTGGACTTTTTTCTCCCCTCCTACTCCCAACACACAAATGAATTAAAGGAAAAAAATAATAGCAGAGCATTCTTCCTGATCAATGTCTTCTTTCTGAGCTGGGAAAAGTCTATTGCAATTCATATCCAGATAATTCCTACTGCCAGGATGAAGATGAGCAACATCAGACCCCTCTGGTCTAAAAGGCTTTTATTTGAGAAGCTGTGTTATTATAGAGAATTCATGTATTCATTTATTCCATAATTGTTTTTATTCCAGTTGTTGTTTAGCACCTATCATGTGCCAGATCTTGTACTGAGTACATGGAATTGTTGGTGAGCATAACTTACCTTCCTGTAAGAGAGCTCACATGAGGACAAGGTAGAAAATGAATCATGACCAAGTACTTAATGAGAAACTGAGATAAATTCTATGAGGGGAATGTGCTATGAGAGGCTAATAAGAAGGGAAGGAATCTGGGGGTTAAGACACTTTCTCTGAGAACATGTTATTTGAGGAGAATTCTGAAAAATAAGTAGAAATTAACAAGGCAAAGTTGGGGGAAGAGAGCATTCTAGGTAACAAGAACTGATCTTGCAGTGCGCCCCTGAGTAGTTTTCATAGCTTGATGGAGGAACAGCTAGAAGCCTGGAACAGAGAGATCAAGGTGAGGAAGACAGGAGATGAACCAGAAAGGCAGTTGAAGAGTCTCATGAACCATGGTAAGAACATGGGTCAGCTGCCTGGATCCTTGTAAAAATGTCTTAAGAGCTATCTATACATCAAGATTTATCTTGAAAAAGAAACATCTCCGCTGTCTGACACAGTCATCTGTGTAACTTATAGAATCTCCCTTTGTTCTAGTTGCTTAAAAAAATAACAGCTAAAATTATTTAGGCATTCCATTCAAATCAATATGGTAATATGTGGGTCTATTCAGTTCTTCCAGAAATTTTCTCTGAAGTGATATTGATTTTTCACATTTAGAAATTCATTCCAATAAAATAACTTATTCTGATGATCACACTGCACCTGCTCTTCACTTTGTGAGTTTTGCAATAGATTTTAGCCACTTGAAAATTGCTAGCAGTAACTCACACACCTACTTATTCCAAGCAACAAATGAAGGAGAAAGAGAAGGTTAATACAAAGAAGTGAGAAAAGACACAAGTTTAAATTGCTACAATCATAATAAGATAATGTTTTCCATTGCCTATGACTTTAAGGTTTAAAAAATATTCCAAGAAGAAAATATTCTCAGAGTGCTTTCTCCTGTATCTCTCTAATTCTGCCCTTAAAACAACTCATTATTTTCTCCTTTTTTGGATAAAAAACTGAGGCAACAAGAGGTGAAATCACTTTCCTGTGGTCTCATTGCTAGTGATAGTGGAAATGGGATTCATAGTCAGCTCTTATTCCAAAGTCAGTGCTCTTTACTCTACACATCACTGCCTGCAACAAACACATAGAAATGGTTTTCAGATGCTCTGTCCTTGGGGATGATCCACGAGGCCAACACAGGGAGTGCACAATCCTGGCATTTCACATTTCACAACCTTACAAAATAGCTGTGATCCCCTGGTCCCCAGATCCCACTCCAAACACCTCCCCTCCTGCTGGGTTAAGCATCACCTCACTGTGTGGCTCAATAAAGGAAACCCTGGGAAATTAATGTTCTTGTTACCTCCATTGGTGTTTAATGACCCTGAAGTTTCCTGCAGAGTGTATTCTCCTTGGGCCAGTTGTTAACGAACCGCTTCCTCCTTCCTTGGTTCCAGTGAAAGTCTCTTACAGCAGCAGAAAAGAACAGATTGAATACCCACTAGGTACCAAGTATTATATACTATGTGCTTTATATGGATTGCCTTGTTTATTGCTCATTTAATCCAAAAATGATCCTGTGATGTAGGCATAATTATACCCATCTTACAGATGAGTAAAGCAAGTCATAGAAAAGTGAGGTAAAATGTCAAAGACCACACAGTAACGAGTAGGTGAGGAACTGAATTCATAGAGGTGACCTGCAAAGTTCACATTCTTAACCACTACAGTATTCACATCCTCAGGTAATTCTGTCTGAGGCCCTGATATCCAGGCCATCTGGCTGGTTTACTTTAGGAAGGTTGCACAAATCTTCCTACCATTATTCCTTCACCTCTTAGGCATATTCAGTGTTACGGAAATACCATCTCCCCCACTCTTTAAGCTCTCTGAAATTAAGATAAATGCAGCTAGTCGGGGAAACTTAAACCCATCTTATCTTATATTAACTTAATGGAGTATTCAGCACTTCAAGACTTTCTGTTCTTCTCATCACCCTGCCCCTAATTAGGAGGAAAACTTCATGAAGACAGAAGGAGTGAACCAGGGTACATTTTATTGGAATGATTTCTAATTTCCTCTGATTCAAGTTCCATTTGGGAACACATCAGCTGGTTGTTAAAAACTTTTAGTTAAATAAGACAAATAGAACTGGTGGGAGGTGGTGGAGTTATCAGTGTTCCAGATCCAACAGTTAAGAAAACCTCAACCCTCACTTGGTATTTTGTTGCCTCAGAATGCTGGTTCTTAGAGCCCATTTAAAAAGCTAAAATCACTTCCAAAAAGGAAACAAACAAAATAGATGTAACACTGCAGCTGTGTTTTTCAGATCAGTATTTTCAGGTAAGGACTTGATGTTAGGAAGAATCTACAGTGATCTGAAAAAGTTAATGTGATCTGATTTGTAGAGGTCAAATTTGGTATAAGGAATAAAAGTAAAGAGTTACATGGCTTCAGGCAACTGATTCTTTTGTTTGCCTCAGTTTTCACATCTCTAAGAGGGTTTTGAGAATCACTGAGGCCTTTTCCAATCCAGACATTTCATAGAGAGAGATTTTTAAGTCTTATTATTAAAGGCAGGGTCATTGTATTAGTCTGTTCTCATGCTGCTAATAAAGACATACCCGAGACTGGGTAATTTATAAAGGAAAGAGGTTTAATTGACTCACAGTTCAGCATGGCTCAGGGCAGGGACCTCAGGAAACCTACAATCACAGTGGAAGGCAGGCACATCCTTCTTCACATGGTGGCAGCAAGAAGTGCAGAGCGAAGGCGGGGAAGAGCCCCTTATAAAACCATCAGATCATGTGAGAACTCACTGATTACCATGAGAACAGCATGGAGGAAACTCCCCGCCCCCCACCACCCCGGCATGATTCAATTACTTCCCATTGGGTACCTCCCTGGGATTATGGGAACTAAAATTCAAGATGAGATTTGGGTAGGGACATAGCCAAACCGTATCAGTCATATAAGTTTGGACAAAGCCAACTTCCTTTCTTAAATTACAGAAGCGTCTGGATCTGTAGTCTACCACTTTGTGCTTTCCTAAATTGGGACTTCAGTACCTATACTCCTCATTCAACAATATTTATGTCTGATGACTTCACCTCCTACTTATTTCCCATGCCTGGCCACTGGAATCCATCCACCCTTCTCTGTTTCTTTGCCATAACCTTAGGCCAAGCCATATCATCTCTTACCTCAATTACTCCAAAGGGCTTTTAATTGTAATCCTGCCCGAATCTTGCACCTACTTTATCGTTTACACTGCCTCTGAAAGGCAAAACATGTCACCCTCCAGGTTAAAACATTTCAATGTCTCAACATAGTTAAGGGGGAAAAAAGTCTTCATCTACCTCCTCCTGCTTGCCTTTCCACCCTTATTTTCTGCAGCCTCCTGTCATAAACTTCTGGCTCTGTGACATTCTATGCCCTGCCATTAAAGCCTCCAAGTCTTTGCTTGGGCTGTTCTGTCTCCTCCTTCAGTTGGGTAACTCTTTTTCATAAAGCTTCTGAACTAGACGCCTCACTGAAGCCCCATGTGAAAAAAGTTCCCCTGCTGTGTGCTTGTATATTACCCTATTCAAACCTTTTGCTTATCACTGGCTGACTTATGCTTAAGTCTCAAGGAACATCAGCATTTAGGGGCTGCACTTGGAGGTAAAAGCTGACAAAGGAGATTCAGAAAGATAAGCCAGGGAGGCTGCACATACCAGGAGAGTGTGGCAGAGAAAAGCCAAAAGAAAACAAGAAAGAGGGAGTGGTCCCGTATATTAAATTGTGCTTGGACATCTGGTGAAATGAGTTCTGAAAAGTGACCACTGGATTGAGCAACACAGAAATCCTGGGTGACCTCAGTAACAGCTTTTAGGGTTTGTTGAATAATGAATAAACACATGGATTAGTTTCTCTACTCCTCTCAATTCTTGTTTACAAGCTTGGTAGCTTTCAGAAGCAGTAGGCTTGTAGAAACAATATTTTTGCAACATTTCTTTTCAAATGAGATTATGTCTGACGTTAGATCATGGCTAAGCTTTTGACTAAGATCACCATTTCCAGACAAGCAAATTCAAAGTAACTGCTCTTGAGGCAGGCCACTGTGGCCTTATGGTGCTCTTTGGCCTCTACCTAGAGTGAGTGGGCAATCCTGGAAAATCTAATCACATGAGGTAAAAAGTCAGAGCTGCGGTTTTCCTTCCAGCAGTAGGATTTTCAGCATGGGCAGGTTTCAGAGGGCCTCTATCAGATAAGTCAATGCATCAAAGGGCAATTGGAGAGATGCTGTCCTCCCCTTGCCCATACATCTGCAGAAATGGGCCTTACTGAAACCATTAGCATAAAAACTGCATGCTTTATAAGGTTGACTTCTTTGACTCCCTCTTCTATCATCCTCTTGCTGGTTCTCTAGGTTATGATCATCCCAACCTTCTACGTGTCCCTTGCACACTTGAAATATTTTTGTACCTCTGGGTCCCTGTCTTTGTCCTTCGATTTACCTAAAATTCTTCCCCAAGATCCTTGCAAGGCTGGCTCCTTCTTGTCATTCAGGTCTCAGGTCAAACGACCTCCCTCCCTCAGAGATGCCTGAGCACATGGCCATGGAAAAGGCAGCCCTCAATCCTGGGCAACCTCTGGTCCATTCCGTAACAGTGTTTTTTGTTTGTTTTGGGGGGTTTTTTTTGGTTATTTTTGTTATTGTTGTTGTTGTTTTTACAACATTAATATTTCTAAAAGACATATGTGATATATGTGTTAGATGTTCACTGTTTGTCTCTCTTCATTAGATTGTTAGCCTCCTAAAGGCAGGAATCCTATCAGCCCTTGCACTGATACATTTTCAGCAACCAAACAGTGCTTGGTGCAGATTTTGCACTCTATTAAATGAGTGCATGAATAAAGGTTTTCAAGTGATTCATTCATAAGCCAAGTTCTGCCATCTCTAGCTGGCCTTTCAGTTACTTCTTGAGGGAAGCCTCAAGTTCAAGTTCTTTGGAAGGATATTGAAAATGCTCCATGATATAGTGGGTGATTTTGAAACTTAAGCTGCATAAAAGCCACTGAGATGCTGGTTTCAGCCCCAAAGATGCTTTTTCAGTACACTGGAGTGGGACTCTGGACTGTGCTAGAGATCCTAGTGCAACCAGCAGACTTCTTTTGAGAATGCAGTTTTAGAATTTAACCCCAGCACCCATCACACACTTACAGACCTTACTACAGCAACTCTGACCTCCTTCTGTTCTTCTGAATTGAATGAATGCATGGATGGATGGATGGATGGATGGATGGATGGATGGATGATTGGATAGATGTATGGATGGATCAACAGATGGATGGATTGCAACTCTTTTTATTATTATTATTATATTTTAAGTTCTGGGATACATGTGCAGGTTTGTTACATAGGTATACATGTGCCATGGTGGTTTGTTGCACCCATCAACCCGTCATCTACATTAGGTATTTCTCCTAATGCTATCCCTCTCCTAACCCCCCACCCCCTAAAAGGCCCCAGTGTGTGATGTTCTCCCCACTGTGTCCATGTCTTCTCATCGTTCAATTCCCACTTATAAGTAAGAACATGTGGTGTTTGGTTTTCTGCTCTTGAGTTAGTTTGCTGAGAATGATGGTTTCCAGCTTCATCCATGTCCCTGCAAAGGACATGAACTCATCCTTTTTTATGGCTGCATAGTATTCCATGGTGTATATGTGTCACATTTTCTTTATCCAGTCTATCATTGATGAGCATTTGGGTTGGTTCCAAGTCTTTGCTATTGTGAATAGCGCTGCAGTAAACATACGTCTGCATGTGTCTTTATAGTAGAATGGTTTATAATGCTTTGGGTATATACCCAGTACTGGGATTATTGGATCAAATGGTATTTTTGGTTCTAGATCCTTGAGGAATTGCCACACTGTCTTCCACAATGGTTGAAGTCATTTACACTCCCACCAACAGTGTAAAAGCGTTCCCATTTCTCCGCATCCTCTCCAGCATCTTTTGTTTCCTGACTTTTTAATGATTGCCATTCTGACTGGCATGAGATGGTATCTCATTGTGGTTTTGATTTACATTTCTCTAATGCAAGGATTGTAACTCTTACAGAACAATCAACTCAAAAGGAAAGCAACAGATCATTATGCTCTTTCAAGGCAGAAACTGCAGGAGAAACTGACACTGAAAAGATATTTTGAATGTCTGATTCAGGGAAAAATCAGAAGGCTTGATGGCTTATAAAACAGTATACATGTTTTTGCTTTTCTTTCTACACAACACAAAGGGGGCTGAATTCATATGGATGCTTTCAGGGCTCCCAAAATTGGGATTCAATTCTGGATAACTAGAATTGAAGTGTGATCTAAACAGTCATATTTTGGCAAAAGTCTTTCAGCAAGCATGTAATAATTAGTATAAGCATCTTGTATGTTTTAGATACTTTCTATACATTAATTCCCCCAAATAACCCCAGGTGTTTATGTCTGCATTTTACAAGTGAAAAAGAAAATGGAGGTTGGGAAAGGATAAGAAACTTGTCCAAGTCTACTTGGCTCCAAAGCTTGTGCTCCTTCGACTCTGTCCCTTCTCAGACTAAAGGTGAGTACTCAAGGGCCCAAGTAGGACCTGGAGGCTGAAGGCAGACCAGAACTCAGAAAGTAGAGAGGGATGAAGTCTGGTGTCTGCAGAGTAGAGTGGTAGGAGGTCCCAGGGGCAGCCCAGAGGACAAGGTCAGCAGGCCTAGCATTGGCTGGAAAGATACGCAAGCGGGGAGGAGGACATCTTTCATTCCTTTACCCACTTATTCATTTTCCTACACTCAACCCTTCATTCAGTCATTTACACACAGTTATTTGCTTCCTCACCTTGTCAAGTATTTCTGGAGGTTCCAATGTTTGCCAGCAGCCATAATAGGAACTTTACTGACTCATCTGATTTAATCTTTACAACTGCATTGGGATATTAGGAGTATTATTCTCCCATTTTAGAGATGAAGAAAGTAAGATACAGACCACCCACCTAACTTGTAGGCATCATGACTCATTCCATCTACTTTATTTTTTAACAAGCATTTATAATATGCTTATTATGTAGCATGCACTTTTTAAGCACTTTATGCACATTCCCATAGTACCTAACACAGAGCCTGGCACTTGGTATATGCTTCATAAATATCTGTTAATATTTGAATGAATGAATGAATCAATCAATCAATCAATCGATCAGTTAATAGAGGTACTACATCAGCTTTACAGAAAATGATGTAGTATAAATGGCTAATATAATTCTGAGGTAGTATTGTGTCTGGAATTGGACACATTTTGGCGACCACAAAGGGACTATTGCCTATTGCCAAGTGGTGAGACTACCGCCAAGTGGTGAGGCCATCACCTGTTGCCGAGTGGTGAGACTGTCGCCTATCACCAAGCAGTGAGTATCACTGGACCCCTTTTGCCTGCTGTTCTGTCCTATTTTTCCTTAGAGTTTTGGGGCTAAATACCGGGCACCTGTCGGCCAGTTAAAAGTGACTAGCACTGCCATTGGACTGAAGACACGGGTGTCAGACTTTCTGGAAAAGGGCTCTCTAACAACCCCTGACTCTTCGGAGTTGGGAGCATTGGTTTGCCTAGAACCAGCTTCTGCTTTCCTGTACTTCTGGGATGAGCTGAGGGTCCACAGAGAGGAAAGTCATGCAGCTCCAGGGTCCCGACAACAGGTTGCTTGACCCTGCAGCCATGAGTGGAACTCTCAAAGGCATGTCGCCCAAGCAAGACTCATCCATCTATCCTATCTATCCTGACCCTTGCCGCCTGGGCCCTAATGCCTGCAAGACAAACTTCCTCTCACCTCTCTTCTCTGAGGCTACTCCCGCTTCTAAAAATCACTCCCTGTCTCTAGTGCTTTTCTAGTTTCTCCTGTAAGAATGATTTCTAGTATAAACTCCAGGACTCTGTTACCTTCTCTGGCACCCAGGCTCACTAATCAGAAAGACACAATTTTTGCCCAAAGGCCCATTGTAGTGGGGACTATCTGGAATTTTAGGATCCTCCTCAGACAAGCAGGCCTAACAAAAGCTATTTCTGAAGCTAGGATATGGTGAGCCTCAGCAACTGCATCCTTCCTGTCCATATAAGTGAGGACAAAAGGTGTCACTCTTCCAACCCTGGAGGTCCCTTCCCTCCCTCAGGGTAGGGCCCTCCACTTCATTTTTGGGGCATAACATCTTTATAGGACAGGGGTAAGGTGTCAGTACTAACAGGAGAATCCTTAGGACTCTAACAGGTTTTCAAGAATGCGTTGGTAAGGGCCACTAAATCTGATTTTTCTCGGTCCTCCTTGTGGTCTAGGAGGACAGGCAAGGGTGCAGGTTTTTGAGAATGCATTGGTAAGGGCCACTAAATACAACATTCCTCGGTCCTCTTCGTGATCTAAGAGGAAAACCAGTGTTTCTGCTGCTGCATTGGTGAGCACAACTATTCTGACTAGCAGGGTTCAGGAACCATTGCGGGTTCTTGGGCAGGGGTTGCTTCTGCTGCTGCATCAGTGAGCTCAACTACTCCAATCAGCAGGGTCCAGGGACCATTGCGGGTTCTTGGGCAGAGGAAGAAACAAAACAAACCAAAACCACAAGCGGTTTTGTCTTTCAGGTGGGACACACTCAGGCATCAACTGGCTCACCCTTGAAGTGCATCCTAAGCCATTGGGACTAATTTGACCCGCAAACCCTGAACAAGAGGCAGCTCATTTTTTTCTGCACTATGGCTTGGCCCCAGTATTCTCTCCCAGATGTGGAAAAATGGCCACCTGAGGGAAGTACAAATTATAATACTATCCTGCAGCTTGACCTTTTCTGTAAGAGGGAAGGCAAATGGAGTGAAATATCTTATGTCCAAGCTTTCTTTTCATTGAAGGAGAATACACAACTATACAAAGCTTGCAATTTACATCCCACAGGAGGACTTCTCAGCTTACCCCCATATCCTAGCCTCCCTACATCTCCCCTTCCTATTAATGATAAGCCTCCTTTAATCTCCCCTGGCCAGAAGGAAATAAGCAAAGAAATCTCCAAAGGACCACAAAACCTCCCAGGCTATTGGTTATGTCCCCTTCAAGTTGTAAGGGGAGGGGAATTTGACCCAACCCGGATACACGTCTCCTTCTCCCTCTCTGATTTAAAGCAGATCAAAGCAGACCATGGGAAGTTTTCAGATGATCCTGATAGGTACATAGATGTCCTACAGGGCCTAGGGCAAAACTTTGACCTCACTTGGAGAGATGTCATGCTACTGTTAGATCAAACCCTGGCCTTTAATGAAGAGAATGAGTCTTCAGCTGCAGCCTGACAGTTTGGAATACCTGGTATCTTAGTCAAGTAAATGATAGAATGACAGCCGAAGAAAGGGATACAGTCCCTACCGGTCAGCAAGCCATCCCCAGTATGAATCCCCACTGGGACCTTGACTCAGATCACGGGGACTGGCGTTGTAAACATCTGTTGACCTGTGTTCTAGAAGGACTAAGGAGAATTAGGAAAAACCCATGAATTATTCAATGATGTCCATCATAACTCAGGGAAAGGAAGAAAATCCTTCTGCCTTCCTTCAGTGGCTATGGGAGGCCTTAAAAAAATATGCTCCCTATCCCCTGAATCATTCAAGGGTCAATTGATTCTAAAAGGTAAGTTTATTACCCAATCAGTCGCAGATATCAGGAGAAAACTCCAAAAGCAAGCCCTGGGCCCTGAACAAAATCTGGAGGCATTATTAAACCTGGCAACCTTGGTGTTCTATAATAGGGACCAAGAGGAACAGGCCCAAAAGGAGAAAGCAAGATCAGAGAAAGGCCACAGCCTTAGTCATGGCCCTCAGACAAACAAACCTTGGTGGTTCAGAGAGGACAGAAAATGGAGCAGGCCAATCACATAGTAGGGCTTGTTATCAGTGTGGTTTACTAGGACACTTTTAAAAAGACTGTCCAATGAGAAACAAGCTGCCCCCTCATCCATGTCCACTATGCCGAGGCAATTACTGGAAGGTGCACTGCCCCAGAGGATGAAGGTTCTCTGGGTCAGAAGCCCCCAATCAGATAATCCAACAACAGGACTGAGGGTACTCGGGGCAGGCAAGCACCAGCTCATGTCATCACCCTCACTGAGCCCCGGGTACATTTAACCATTGAGGGCCAGAAAATTGACTTCCTTCTGGACACTGGCACGACCTTCTCAGTGTTAATCTCCTGTCCTGGACGACTGTCCTCAAGGTCTGGTGGCATCTGAGGAATCCTGGGACAGCCTGTAACCAGGTATTTCTCCCACTTCCTTAGTTGTAATTGGGAGACTTTGCTCTTTTCACATGCCTTTCTTGTTATGCTTGAAAGTCCCATACCCTTATTAGGGAGGGATATATTTGCCAAGGCTGAAGCTATTATCTACATGAATATGCAGAACAAGTTATCCATTTATTGTCCCCTACTTCAGGAGAGAATCAACCCTGAAGTCTGGGAATTGGAAGGACAATTTGGAAAGGCAAAAAATGCCCACCCAGTCCAAATCAGGCTCAAAGATCCCACCACTTTTCCTTAACAAAGGCAATATCCCTTAGGGCTGAAGCTCATAAAGGATTATAGGATATTGTTAAACATTTAAAAGCTCAAGGCTTAGTAAGGAAATGCAGCAGTCCCTGCAACACCCCAATTCTAGGAGTAGAAAAACCAAACGGTCAGTGGAGACTAGTGCAATATCTTAGACTCATCAATGAAGCAGTAATTCCTTTATATCCAGTTGTACCCAACCCCTATACCCTGATCTCTCAAATACCAGAGAAAGCAGAATGGTTCATGGTTCTGGACCTCAAGGATGCCTTTTTCTAGTATTCCCCTGCACTCTGACTCCCAGTTTCTCTTTGCCTTTGATGATCCCACAGACCACATGTCCCAACTTACATGGATGGTCTTGCCCCAAGGGTTTAGGTATAGTCCTCATCTGTTTGGTCAGCCACTGGCCCAAGATCTAGACCACTTCTCAAGTCCAGGCACTCTGGTCCTTCAGTATGTGGATGATTTATTTTTGGTTCCCAATTCGGAAGTCTCATACCAGCAGGCTACTCTAGATCTCCTGAACTGTCTAGCTAATCAAGAGTACAAAGTGCCCAGGTCGAAGGCCTAGCTTTGCCTACAGCAGGTCAAATATCTAGGCCTAATCTTAGCCAAAGGGACCTGGGCCCTCAGCAAGGAATGAATACAGCCTATACTGGCTTATCCTCGCCCTAAGACATTAAAATAGTTGCAGGGGTTCCGTGGAACCACCGGCTTTTGCCGACTATGGATCCCTGGATACAGCGAGATAGCAAGACCCCTCTATACTCTAATCTAGGAAACACAGAGAGCAAATACTCATCTAGTAGAATGGGAACCAGAGGCAGAAACAGTCTTCAAAACCTTAAAACAGGCCCTAGTACAAGCTCCAGCTTTAAGCCTTCTCAAGGACAAAACTTCTCTTTATACATCACAGAGAGAGCTAGGATAGCTCTTGGAGTCCTTACTCAGACTCATGGGACAACCCTACAACCAGTGGCATACCTAAGTAAGGAAACTGATGTAGTAGCAAAGGACTGGCTTCACTGTTTATGGGTAGTTGCGGCAGTGGCTGTCTTAGTGTCAGAGGCTATCAAAATAATACAAGGAAAGCATCTCACTATCTGGACTACTCATGATGTAAATGGTATACTAGGTGCCAAAGGAAATTTATGGCTATCAGACAACCGCCTACTTAGATACCAGGCACTACTCCTTGAGGGAACGGTGCTTCAAATACACATGTGTGTGGCGCTCAACCCTGCCACTTTTCTCCCAGAGGATGGGGAACCAATCGAGCGTGACTGCCAACAAATTATAGTCCAGACTTATGCCGCTCAAGATGATCTTTTAGAGGGTCCTCTTAGCTAATCCTGACCTTAGCCTATATACCGATGGAAGTTCATTTGTGGAGAATGGGATACGAAGGGCAGGTTATGCTATAGTTCGTGATGTAACCGTACTTGAAAGTAAGCCTCTTCCCCCAGGGACCAGTGCCCAGTTAGCAGAACTAGGGGCACTTACCTGAGCCTTAGAGCTGGGAAAGGAAAAAGACTAAATGTGTATACAGATAGCAAGTATGCTTACTTAATCCTACATGTTCATGCTGTAATATGGAAAGAAAGGGAGTTCCTAACCTCTGGGGGAACCTCCATTAAATACCACAAGGAAATTATGGACTTATTGCACAGTGCAAAAACCCAAGGAGGTGGCAGTTTTACACTGCCAAAGCCAACAAAATGGGAAGGAGAAGGCAGAACAGCAGCATAAGTGGCTGATAGAGGCAGGGAAAGACTAGCAAAGAGAAGGAGACAGAGGAAGAGACAGAGAGACAGAAAGTCAAAGAAGGAACGAGAGGAAGAGACAAAGAGGGAGTCAGAGAGAAAGAGAGAGACAAAGGAGATGTCAAAGAGAATGAAAGAGAGAGGAAGAAATAAGAGAGACAAAGAGAAGGAGATGGAGAAAGAGACGGAGACAGTCAAAGAAGGAAAGACAGAAAGAGAGTCAGAAAAAGAGAGACAAAGAAGAAGTCAAAGAGAAGGACAGAGAAATGGAAGTAGTAAAGAAAAATCAGGGTACCCTATTCCTTTAAAAGCCACCAGGGTAAAGTTCTAAATGTCTACCCAGCCAAGGCATATTCTTCTCATGTAGAACATCAACCTATATCTGCCTCTCCACTAACTGGACAGGCACCTGCGCCTTGGTCTTTCTCCATCCCAACATTAATATTGCCCCAGGAAATCAGACCTTATCAGTACCCCTCAAAGCTCAAGTCCGTCAGTGCAGAGCCATGCAACTGATACCCCTACTTATAGGGTTAGGAATGGCTACTGCTACAGGAACCAGAATAGCCAGTTTATCTACTTCATTATCCTACTACCACACACTCTCGAAGGATTTCTCAGACAGTTTGCAAGAAATAACGAAACCTATCCTTACTCTACAATCCCAAATAGACTCTTTAGCAGCAGTGACTCTCCAAAACCACTGAGGCCTAGACCTCCTCACTGCTGAGAAAGGAAGACTCTGCACCTTCTTAGGAGAAGAGTGTTGTTTTTACACTAACCAGTCAGGGATAGTGTGAGATGCCACCCAGCATTTACAGGAAAAGGCTTCTGAAATCAGACAACTTTCAAACTCTTATACCAACCTCTGGAGTTGGGCAAAATGGCTTCTCCCCTTTCTAGGTCCCGTGCAGCCATCTTGCTGCTACTCACCTTTGGGCCCTGTATTTTTAACCTTCTTGTCAAATTTGTTTCCTCTACAATTGAGGTCATCAAGCTACAGATGGTCTTACAAATGGAGTCCCAAATGAGCTCAACTAACAACTTCCACCGAGGAACCCTGGACCGACCTGCTGGTACTTTCACTGGCCTAGAGAGCTCTCCTCTGGAGGACACTACAACTGCAGGGCCCCTTCTTCACCCCATCCAGCAGGAAGTGGCTAGAGTGATCATCGGCCAAATTCCCAACAGCAGTTGGGGTGTCCTGTTTAGAGGAGGGATTGAGAGGTGACAACATGTTGGCAGCCCTCACTCACTCTCAGTGCCTCTTCGACTTTGGCATCCACTCTGGCCACACTTATGGAGCCCTTCAGCCTGCCACTGCACTGTGGGAGCCCCTCTCTGGGCTGGCCGAGGCTGGAGCCAGCTTGCTCTGATTGTGGGGAGGTATGGAGGGAGAGGCATGGGCAGGAACCAGGGCTGTGTGCAGCACTCACGGGTCAGCGTGAGTTCCAGGTGGGCATGGGCTCGGTAGGTCCCGCACTCGGAGCAGCCAGCTGATACCACTCGCCCCGGGCAGTGAGGGGCTTAGCACCTGGGCCAGTAGCTGCAGAGGGTGTGCCAGGTCCCCCAGCAGTGCCGGCCCACCAACACTGTGATCGAATTCTCACTGGGCCTCAGCTGCCTCCCTGCGGGGCAGGGCTCGGGACCTGCAGCCCACCATGCCCGAGCCTCCCCCCTACCCCTCCCCGGCCATGGGCTCCCGCATGGCCTGAGCCTCCCCAACAAGCACCGCTCCCTGTGCCGCGGCGCCCAGTCCCATCATCCACCCAAGGGCTGAGGAGTGCAGGTGCATGGCGCAGGACTAGCAGGAAGCTCCGCCTGTGGCCCTGGTGCAGGAGCCACTGGGTGAAGCCAGCTGGGCTCCTGGGTCTAGTGGGGACTTGGAGAATGTTTATGTCTAGCCAAGCGATTGTAAATACACCAATCAGCACTGTGTGTCTAGCTCAAGGTTTATAAATGCACCAGTCAGTGCTCTGTGTCTAGCTAATCTAGTGGGGACTTGGAGAACTTCTATGTCTAGCTAGAGGATTGTAAACGCACCAATCAGCACCCTGTCGAAATGGTCCAATCAGTTCTCTGTAAAATGGACCAATCAGCTCTCTGTAAAATGGACCAGTCAGCTCTCTGTAAAATGGACCAATCAGTAGGTTGTGGGTGGGGCCAGCTAAGGGCATAAAAGCAGGCTTCCGGAGCCAGCAGTGGCAACCCGCTCAGGTCATCTTCCACATTGTGGAAGCTTTGTTCTTTTACTCTTTACAATAAATCTTGCTGCTGCTCACTCTTTGGGTCCATACCACTTTTATGAGCTTTAACACTCACCACAAAGGTCTGCAGCTTCACTCCTGAAGTCAGTGAGACCACAAACCCACCAGAAGGAAGAAACTGTGCACACATCTGAACATCTGAAGGAACAAACTGCGGACTACCATGTTTAAGAACTGTAACACTCACTGCGAGGGTCCGCAGCTTCATTCTTGAAGTCAGCGAGACCAAGAACCCATCAATTCCAGACACAGTATGAGTTGTTTCTTCAGCCGTTCAACATGCATTTATTATATATTTTTAAAATATATATTTATTATAAATATAATTATGTATGTATGTGTTGTATATTACCATGTACACTGTGCAGAGTACTGGTGAGATGGCACAGGGATAAAATACTCTAACCTTGCCTTCTGGGTGAGCTGGTCTCTAGTCCAGGAGGGGGACAGAGAGAAAGGCTGACATATGAAAGAAGCCGAGACTTGGGCAGCCTATGAAAAGGGGATTCATGCACTCAAGAGAACAAGACCATGACCAGATGACACCACCTGCTTAGGAGTCCAATTCCTGGAACTGGGATGAGGGTCAGAGCAGGAGCCCCAGAAGCCGGGGGTAGGACACCTTATGCTCTAACGTGGGCATTCCAGAACCCCTAGGTTCAGGGTTGGGCCAAGCCAGGGCTGAGGGTGAGGTTAAGAAATTACAGCTGTGGGGAGCAGAAAGTTTTTGAGACATTACATCAGGTCAGGTGAGGCATGTTTTGCTTCCTGAAGGTACAAGTTGTGGGTATTTGGTGTCTGCATGTGTATATGCAGGAGAGTGAGGAGGCCAGTGGATACTTGTACATGAGTGTGTTTATGTTTTAGACCATGTCTCTGTGGGTACCTGCATCTACTGGTCTCTGCCCCTGAATCTGAGATTGAAACCTGGGCTAGTACCAGTGTATTGTCTGGTTAGGGGGGAGGGTGCTGAGAAATGAAGAAGAAGGGAGAAAAAGCTAACAGAGTCAAATATTTAAATTAAATACTCAAGGACCACAATCTCTGCATCTTTTCCAGAGGGGGGCTTCTGTGCATGGCATTTTACACATAGAGAGAAAAGTTCATTTCCCCAATTTCCTGAGAGACGCACATCCACACTTCCCAAAAGCAAATTCTATCAACATGCAGTGCATCAGAGACTCCTTTTAGATTGGGGGTGGTTTTTAAAAAGGTATTTAAGACAGGGTTATACACACTCTCCACATAGTTTTCTAGGGAGTAACCCCCCCACAATTCTGGCCATTCTCTCTCTCTGTCTCTCTGTGTGTTTCAATTTAAAATACAGATACATTTTTTCTTAAAAGCATAAGAACATAGTGATATGAGCACTAGAAGAAAGAGAAAAGGGCTCTGAACCCACAGCCCAGCTTCCCAAGGCTCCTCCTCTGTCTACGGGTTTCCAACTATGTTCCTCCTCTCCTCCCCTCCTCACACAGAATGGTCCCACTGGAAGCTGTTGATGCATCCTCTTGTTTTGGTGTGCCCTTCAGAGGACATTTTTAAAGGAAAGAAAGAAGGAAATGCTTCTTATGTAGAAAAGCAGACAGTTACGGGATACGGGAAGAAGACTCATCCACATCTCCAAGCTGAGCTTCATCCTTGACAAGCAAACATCTAGACATGCAATACCTCTGGTTAGCATCCAGCAAAGGCTTCTCTGGTCTGAATCATCCCAATGATTCAGACTGCCCAATGATTCTGGTCTGCCCAATCCCTACTCCCACCAACCTCTAGGCTCCTTCTCCCAGGGTTGGCAACTGGCTGGCCACTTTCCAGTTCCTCCAAAGCACTGGGCACTTTCCAGCCTCAGTACCTCCTGCACACAGCTGACTCCTTCCATGCTCCTCACCACCCCTTCCTTAGTCAATTTCTACTTGTCCTCCACAGCTCACTAAGATGGGTGGTCCACTGAGGAAATCTTCCCTGGCCTCACTGTACATGCACCTGCACACACACACCTGCACCACACACCCTCGGCCAGATCCACCTGTTACAAATGATCACTGCATTCTGCACTTCACCTCCATTGCACCCATCACAATTTGTAATTGATTAGCTGTGCAATCTAGTTTTTAATAACTGTCTTTCCAACTGATGAAAGCTCCCTGAGGGCCAGGGCCATGCCAGTGTCTGTATATGCTTATAATAGGCTTTTCATTTAGCACGCGTACAGTCAGTACTTTTTTGTTGAATGAGGCATAAATGATCCTCAGTTTCCTCATCTCTAAAGTTGAGACAATAATAAAAAGCCTGTGTGTATTAAATGAGGTAACAGAAGTGATACTGCCTGATCAATAAAAAGGTTTTGTTTTTGTTTATTTGGGTTATTTGTTCCCTGAAAAAAGAAGCTGATAAATACAATTAGCTGTCTCTTAGAATGGTAAGCTTTTTGTCACTGGGGGCCTTCTAGCAAAAGAAGGTTGAAAATTTTGCAGGGATATTGTAGAAAGAGTGATCAGTGAATCACAGTGGGTAACTCTCTATTTTGGCTTCACATTAGAATCAACTGAATATTTAAAAAAAATAACCGATGGCCCCAGAGATTCTGATTTAATTTGTGGGATCCAAGCACCTCAGGTGTGAAGAAAGCACCCCAGGTATTTCTAACATGATCATGGCCATGAAACACTGGTTTAAAATAGATAATCTTTACATTTTCTTCTAGTCAGGAGATGTCATTCTAGGAAAACAAAGACTATTTGTTTCTTCTGTGAGCAAGGGGTTGGGGGGAAAATGGAAGGTGGAAGAGAGCCCTTTAGCATAGTCATTTTTTAAATTTTAAATAAAAATTTACAAATGTATAACTATAGAGCCAGCCACATAACAAGTTAAAGAGCAGTGGCTGTGGAGTCTCTGATCCTCTGTACTGAAGAACTTAGAGCATTTCCAGCTATGCAGTTTGGGGTAAATCACTTTGTCCCACTAAACCCATTTTCCCAATTTAAAATGGAGATAATGTTACCCTTATTATAGAGTTTCTGGGATAATTCAATAAAATAAGACATAAAAAGCAGTGCAGCAAGTGCTAGCAGAAGGTAAGTCCTCTTTGGTAAGAATTTGCTATATATATACGTGTATACACATTTATACACATACATATATATACACACACACATATATATTATCAATGTGAATACATTTTGCAAACTTAGTGCAGTTATAAGGCATTATCATTGTGATCATTGGCTAGCCCAGGTGGAAAGCTATAAGATTGATTTTTTTTTTTTTTTTTACCCCAGGGACATTCTTAGAGAGCTGTGGTTTTCCCTAGTGTACTGTTGTTGATGGGTCTTTTAGAAATACACATACATACTCACACATACAAATGTGTACACACACATACACACATGCACATCTATATATGCATATTTCTTTTCTTTTTCCTCCAAGTCCCCACTGAAATACAGCTTGCCTGAGAAAATATGAATCAGAATTTATCGTGTTGTGCTGCTTTCCCTCTGGAGTAGTAGGGTCAAATATATATTGCTAGAACTGATCCGCCCACTCGTTGCTCACAGGGTCCTTACAGAACTGAACACCTGACTCTAAACAATGGGGAAAAGATTCAAAGAGCTGTATTGAAAGAAATAGAATTTTAAAAGATCCTTGGTATCAGCTTGTAAAACGGTAACAGTTCCTGAGCAGGCCCGTCTAAAAGAACAGCCACTGGCACATGCTTGCAAGCAAACCATGTCAGATTTCATTGCACTGCCACAGCCTCTGCGGCAGAAAACATGCCCAGGACACGGTGGCCTGGAAGCCTGCACACCAGGTGAGTGCTAGCTGTGCCCCTCACTGACTCTGTGAACACCAGGAAGTCCCTTAACGTCTCTGAACCTCTCACTTTATCTGTGAAATGGGGGCAATGCTATTTGCTCTGGTGACTTAACAGAGTTCCCCAAAGGTCACTGGCATAGTATGCAGGCAGGTGCTTTGTGCCCCTGGGGAGCTATGCAAATGCAACAAAGCATTCTCAGCTCTCTGCCAAAGATGGCCAGGACCACCATTGGAGACCGTACCTCTCCAGGTCTTACGGCATCTTCAGCTCTAATGGGACTCTGAACATTATTTTGGGGTCATGAAAATGTCCCTGTTCTGTAGGTCTGGCAGGTTCCATAGTCCTATAATTCAGATATCTAAATGTTCCTAAGTTTTAAAATTGCCCAGCTGGCAGAATACTGGCTGAACACACAGATAGAATGCTAGAAATGAAGAAGCCATATCTGGAAACTAAGTATTTAATCCATTAGAATACGCTTTAGGCAGAGAGCCAGGCAAATAGGCTAAAATGGTGATGAAAAGAGTTAGAGAGATGGGAGTTTATCATCCAATGGGCTTTTCAATACTTTCTGAAACTGTGGAACTTAACTTTAGGAAAGAGCAGTGGGTAATCACCTTTCTATAAATATACGCCACCAATGCCCACTGCAGATTCTGACAAGCCTTGGGCAAGAGGGTATGTGGGGTGGGTTGTGTATGTATATATATACATCCTGAAAAAAAAATCCCTGGGTAATTGTTACATGTCTCTCTCCTCCCATCCTCTCATGGTTAAGAATTTGTGCTTAAAATCATGCCCTACAGATAGACGCTCATTGCACCAAGCCTGAGGCTTGTTTAACCTCCAGTTCACTTCCTGGGCACCTAACAATCCATCCCTTTCTGCAGAACTGCCTTTCCACATTATTTAGACCTGTAAGTTATGATGATAATAGTTATAAGACAAATTCCTTCAAGAAGCACAACACCTTACAATCTGTGAAGTTCCTTGCCATTTAACTATCTTCTTTGATCTTCCTAACCTTTTCTCCATCAGATGGAGAAGAAGCCCAAGGTTCACAGAAATGATGTGATTTGCCTAAGGTCACACAGCTAAGAAGAGGCAGAGCCTAATGCAGGGTCTAATGCAGGCCACCCAGATCTTTATCCAGACTGCTTTCCAGTTCTTTCATACAAGTAAAAAGGACTATTCATGTTATTGTTCAGCTCCTTGTGTCCTTTAAATAATACTAGTTATTATGTGGTAGACTTCAGGCTAAGCATATGGTATATAGTACAGTGTATTTCCCAAACAGCCCTTCAGGGTGGGTATTATCCCATTTTACAGCTGAGGACAATGAAGCCCAGAGGTGAAGGGACCACCATAAGGATGCATTCAGCTCAGGAATCCTTTCCTTGCAGATTCCTGCTCTGAGTCCCATGACAGGGCCAGGGGCCTCTTTGAGACCCCCCATTGCACTTATCCCATTTGTTGATAGCATGCATTCATACATGTCTTCTATCCACGAGATTGTGATCTCTCCAAAGGTAGGCCATGTCTTAATCCCAAGACCCACCAGCACCAATCTCAGGGCTGGCACACTCTCCATGTGTGAATAAATATCATAGAGCACAGAGAATAATTATAGAACTGAGATTTTGAACACAAATCTCTTTGAATCCTGAATATCTTATTTGGTTCCATCAAAAGTGGCCCACAAACAGGCCAGGCCATGTACTCAGTTTCTGTCCAAAGAAAATTCTCCTGTCTCTCAAGTGGCTCTAGCCATTTCTCTCAGCCAGGACCAAAGGTATAATTGAGTTTCTGATGAAAGAATGCTAGCCTTGTCCCCAAAGATCACAGTGCCTAGGTGAGACAAGAGCTAGCTAGGGTAAGCAACAAATTCTTCCTCTAGTCTCTGCTTAAAGAAGGTGACGTTCCAATTACAAATTTCCTGAGAAAATTGCTATTCAATTGCACAAAGCTGATTTTCAAGGCATTGACACCTTCTTGGCTTGCTTGCTTAATAGACACAGGAGTTGGGGAGGATGGAGGAGTATTTAAAAGCTGGTTTTCAGTCCAATGAATCTGAAGAAATTTTCTTTATCGGTCTGCAAGAGGAGGTGGGGGTGGGGGAGGCAGAACTAGATCTGATAAAGGAGATTAAATGGCCTTATACATCTGACAGCAAAGAACAGACCCCATGGGAATCCCCAATCCTGCTGGTGCTAATAAAGTGCACGATATTACTCTGGTAATACAGTGTACAATATAAGGCATCCAGATGCTCCGGCCAGAGCCACGACCTACATCTTCCACAAACCAATTTTCTGCTGGGTTGGATGTGTGAAAAAGAATCCAAATACATGTATTTTTCCCCTTGAAAGAAGAATTGCTTCCCTAGCTTTTTACCTTGGCCTATCTGCTCTTCCTACCTCCTGCGTTCTCAAAGTAGGAATGACTTCTAATCCACTCACAGGAGAAGCTGCTACCTCCCTCAACTGTGGGCTATTAAAGGACAATTGGGCTCCTTGCTGGATTTCTAGTGGCAGTGGGGTACGAGGCAACAAGTCTAGAATTTGCAATCAGACAAACCAGGTTCAAATCCTTATTCTTCCAATTATAGGGTGTTTGTCCTTGAGGAACTTTCCCCTAGGTCGTCTGAGCCTAGGTTCCACATCCACCACACAGAAGTGCTAGGAGTGCTAAAGATAATTCATATTAAGTGTCTAGCACAAGAGCTTAAATGTAGCAGGTGTTAATAAGCAGTAACATGTAGTAGCAGTAGCAGCAGCCTCAATGAGTAAAGCTTAAAGGCAACCTCACTAAAGGAAGAGCACTTTTTTGGCAGGGAATTTAGGGGGTGAAAACAATGACACTTATGGATAAGATGAACAGCAACAGTGCTTTATTTCTCCATTTCCAGTTATTGAGCATCTTCTCAGTAGACAGTAATATTGTAAGCATTGAGAAAATATAGACAACTATCAATCTCTTCCAAGATCTTGTAGACTAGTGGGGACACCAAGAAATGCCACAGAACATGTTCTGGGTCACAGTGTTCCCAACAATTTAACATTGTCATCTCATTTGACCCTCACAGGAACCTCAAAAAGGGGACAAGACATGAATTATTAATCTCCATTTAGTAGATTTTTTAAAACCCGAGGCTCAGAGAGATCATGTTGCTTGGCTAAATTCACAAGGGAGCTTGAGCCAGGATTTGGCCTAACTGCTCATCTCCAGCTCTTAATTGCATTGAGCCTGAACCACTCTGGGATACCTCTGGCTCTGCCAGCAACTGGAATTCTAGCTCTGGCCATCTTCAAGTCATGGTATCTCCATCAACCACAGCTATTCTGTTTCATGATATGTTGGGGCTTTCCTCAGACCCAGCCCAGTGTGGCACAGAAGAGATGCTATACAAATATTGCTTAGCTGATGGTGATAAGAGTAAAAACAACAAATATGTAATATCCTTTGTAGCACACTTTTTAGTTTAAACAATGCTTTCACATATTATGGCACTAGTTTTTTTTTTTTCAGCCCTTAAAGGTAGACATTACTATCCCATCTCCCAGATGATTAAAAAAAAAAAAAAAAAGAAAGAAAGAAAGAAGCTTCAGAGAGGTTCACTTTCTCAAAGTCACAAACTAAGGAAGGCACAAAAGCAGCGCTTGAGGTGGGTGTGTAGGAAGCCAAGTCTTGGGCTCTTCTTGCAACCTGGCATTCATTTGACCCATCAAAGGTGTGACATGAATCTACAGAGTAGTTACAAATCTCTCGACAGAGCAGCTAGAATGCAATGGCACTGTTAAGGATACAGACAAAATATCATCCACCTCCTCAAAAGTAGCTGATATTTATTGTTTGATTTCTCAGTACAAGACGCTTTGCCAAATGCTTTCCATGAAATATTTTGCATAATCCTTAGGAAGTAGGTTCTATCATCATCCTTATTTTGCAGATGAGGAAGTTAACGTTTAGAGAGGTGAAATAGTTTCCTCTAAGCACAGAGCGATGGGTTTTGGATTTGAACCCAGGCAGTCTGACCCCACAGACCTTAATGATGTCATCCTTTGTTGAATCGCTGGAACAGTCTGCCACCAATGTCTTCTGGAGGAACCCAGTGTTTATTGAGAATATTTATTGATTACCATTAAGTACCAGGCATTGCTCTCAATCCTAGTTATATTGACTCATTTAACTCTCAAAAGCACTCTATAAGGCAGATATTATTGTCCCATTTTATAGAAGAGGAAACTGTGGCTCAGAGATGCTGACTGCCCAAGATAGTAGAGCTGGCTAAATGTAGAATTATTTTCAAACAGAAATATCTGGGAAAGGATTGCTCTTCCTTCAGCAACTTTGGAATCTCCTGGAAGAGATCTGAAATACACACAGAATAAAGGTTCAAAGAAGGAAATGGGAGGCAATAGAGCCAAAAGACCAATTCTAGGATTCCAACCACAAAGGTTGCCCAAGATCAGGGAGTAGAGAGGTTGCAAAAGGCTGGATTAGTCTGGAAAGGCTGAATGGAGGAAGCAAAACTAGAGTGGGTATTGAAGACTGGAGGAAATTTGGTTGAGCAAGGCATTCCAGGCAGACAAATAACATATTTAAAATTTAAGTAGAGTCTAGAAACAGATTCAAGTAGCAAAGGGGAGCCTTGATAAAATGATATGAAGTTTAGAAAGGCCTACTTACTAGGATTCAGGCTGTGTGTCCAGCACTCTCCTCAAGCCCCATACCCACAGCACTCTGATGTTTCTTTGTTTTTCCTCTAGCGTGTAGCTCCTCAGGTGCCAAAGCTACAATAAGAAAGTCATGAAAGTTAGGGGAGAGACAATAAACCAAGAAGGAAAAGACACCACACATACCTCACATAAGGCCTCCAGGAAGGCAGGGAGAAGCAGGTCGTGGAGGGAGAAGAGAGCTTTGATTTGCCGACAGTGCAAGCAGGTCTCAGCTCTTCCACTCACTGTTTCTCCCCCTTCTCTTCCCTCCCCTCCTGTGTATTCTGCATGCAGCAGCAAATGTATAATGCTTGGATGGCTTGACAAAACAGTTTCTGAGATTTATTTCTGTTGGACAATTTTGCATTTCCCCCCCTCTGCTGACAACTCTGTTAGCAGCAAGCTCTCTCTATGAGCTGTAAATTTGGAGATCACATACCTGACATAGACATCGTTGCTTTAAAAACAGACCAAGAAAGTGGACTCCCTGAGATGAGGGTAAGCCCACAGCCGAACTGGTTTCAGAAGACTCGGTCCATTACCTGGGAGTCAGTGATAGCACAGAGCTTGGTATCTGAGATGGAAAAGACCACATGAGGTAAGAGATGGGGCAGTAGCCCTGTGCAGTACAGTCAGTTCAAGGCAAGGGTGCACAACCTGGAGATAGTTCCAGTAAGTCAAACAAGAAATCTAGTTGGATGAGATCCAACAGTGGCCTTCGATTGTTTTTAAAACCGAATACTGATAAGCCATTAGGCAGCAGATGTCAGGTAATAAATGTGGAAAATATTTTATCAAGCATGAATTTCTATATTCACATAAAGAATTGTAATTGTTTTTTGGGGGTGTGGGGGAACAGGGTCATCTTGCTTTCCTACTATTATTTAAGAAATTTTATTGCTCAGAACCTTCCCTCCCTGGGCAATGGCAAGAGCTTTTGAGACCAGCCCTCAGGGACAGAGTCAGAGGCACTGGGTGGAAAAAAGAACAAATGTATGGTACATTTAGTCCATTATCATGTGTGGATATGGCAGGGGGAGGGGGGACTCTAGGAAGCCCTGCATCTAGGCCTATCTTGGGACCCAGATACACCCCCCTGTGCAAGGTTCACATGTCAAAGCAAAGCAGATGAGGCCAGCCTGGCTTGGGATGAGGGCTCAGTACCTATTAGCCTTGCCCTGGGGTTCTTGGACCTTCCGGAAACTAAGCCACATCAGGCCCACGTTGATGGCATAGGTGGTTATGCAAACAAGACAGAAATCATAGAGCACAAAGAACAGGATCCAGTCCAGGTAGACAGAACCAGCAAGAGACACCAGGGAGCTCAGCACCAGCAGGACAGAGGCCCAGAGCATCCGCAGGCAACCTAACAACAGCTGTAGTGTGTAGAAAATGCAACCATATATGCTGCTGGATTGATTGAGGATGCTGTCCTGTCACAGCACGTGCTCCACCAGCCCAAAGCCCCTGTCCCGTCTGGGGCAGATCATGCATGCAGTGGCATGATCATAGCTCACTGCAACCTTGAACTCCCAGGCTCAACTCATCCTCCTGCCTCAGCCTCCCTGGTGCCTGGTACTACAAGTGCATATTACCGTGCCTGATTATTATTCTTTCTTTTATTTATTTATTTATTTTTTAGAGGCAAGGTCTCTCTATGTATCCCAGGCTGGTCTCATACTTCTGGTCCCAAGCCATCCTCCAGCCTTGGACTCCCAAAATGCTGAGATCATAAGCCTGAGCCACCCTGCCTGGCCTAAAAATTATAATTGTTACCTTTTTGTGAAAGAAGAAAACAGTATCTCTTTTGTGCATTTTGAACAATAGGTACCAATAAAGGCAAATACACTTAGAAGCACAGAATTTTAGACCTGGAAAGAAATGCATTCACTCCATTAGCAAGCATTTGGAGACTTCATCTGGGAACCAGATCCTGTGTAGGGCTCTGAGGCACTGGAGAGGAACCAGACTTAGGCCCTCAAGGACCTCACAGAGTGATAAGTGTAATGACAAGTGAAGTCACTGGGGGTGATGGAAATACAGGGATGGGGGGTATCTCAATCAATGGGGGGCATCGGGAAGGTTTTCCACCCAAAGGGAAGTTAGTACTAAATTCTAAAGGAGGAATAAGTGATTACCAAGGCAAAGGAGAGAATATACTTGCAGAGGGGTCTTGGGGGGCATTTGAAGCACTGGCTAAGCACAGGCCTGGCCTCCAAGCTCTTAATTTTACAGATGTGAAAGCTGAGCCTCCTACAGAAGAGTAACTAAGTTACCCAAGGAGGAAGCAGTATGACTAAAAATTCGTAACAAAGCTTGCTTTTAACTACTCCACTATATTGCTTACATTCTAAACATGGAACGTAACATCTTCACAAGGGTCAGCAACTGACTCAGGACCACACAGACAGATAGTGGCAGATCTGAGATGAGAATTCAGGTCTCTCTGCTCCCAGTCCCGTGCTCAACCCAGCATGCCATGCAGACTGTGCAACCTCCCAGTCTCACTGAGTCTTAAACCCTACATCGTGCCATTGCTCCTACGTCCTTCCCATGGCTACCTCACTATGGAACTCAGTCATCATGACTGATGCTTCATTTCTTTTTTATTAAGTTGACAAAAAGAACAAGGTCACCTTCCTTCCCTGTGGCCTTTCCCATCCTCGAAAACCACTGAGGTTAGGAAGGAAGTCGTCAGATATTCTCACTTCCAATCCATCCTCCTAAAGGACAGCTGGTCTGGGAATAAAACACCTCGGTGTCAGGCATTTAATTTTTAAAGAGAGAGCAAAATGGCGAGAAGACTTTAAAAATTGCTCTCAGCTTTGTGTGTAAGAGCCACCCAGGCAGGAGGTCATCACCAATCCCCATATCTCTCGAGACTCTCAGGCTTAGAGGAGCAGGAGAAGTATTTGTTCCTGGAGCCAGAGAAAATTGCAGACCTGACCCTGCCTTCCTTGTGCTTAGAAAAAACCCACCTCTACAACAAAGCCCAATTCCTTATTGAACGACAGTCAGCCGGCTTGACCACTAACAAAGAACTGATACAAAGCACAAAGTGGCACCCTCTTACAAGGATTCCTTAGAAGTAGAAGCCCCTGGTATATTACTCCTGACATCTCAGGTTTGCAGAAAAGCAACAGCTCCAGAAGAATACCTGGTCCTGAAAATCACTGCTTCGTCAGAAGCAGACATATGGCCAAATGCAGCAGCAAAGTAAGCGTTTATTAATCCTAAGTTGTGCTAAGCTTAATAAAGGTGTACCACAGGTTGAGCATCCACAATTGACAGACACTGTCTATTTAGTCTCTCTAAGCCTCACAACAGCTCAGCAAGGTAGGAATTACAGCACCATGGTTGGCAGTATGGCATGACGGTTAAGGCTGTGAGTTCTGGAGCCAGACAGACTGGTTCTGAATTGCACCTCTGCCTCTTATTAAATTAAATGTGACACTTATTAATGAAGCAAGTTGCTTAATTATGTATACATATGCTGTGCCTATGTATCTTCACTTTGCAATGGGGATGATTATAGTGCCAACTTCATAAGATTATTGTGAGGAGTAAATTAGTTAACAAATGTACTTAAAAGAATGCCTGGCACATAGTAAAATTCAAGATGCATTAGTTGTCATTATTGTTATCTTTATTGTATATATGAGGAAACTGAGTCGAGAGAGTGTGAGTGAATTAGCCAGGATTACCACTGCTAAGTGGTAGAGCTAGAAATGAAACTCAGAGCTCTTTCAGCTATACCCCAACGCAGATATAGCCCTAAAATATTCTAATTTTAAACTTATTACCCAAACATTCTATCATAGGCAGAGCACAGCAGGACTGTTTCAAAGACAATGAACTTGAGACTCAGCAAAGGGAAATGACTTGGACTCAGACCACAAACATGCAAATGGGCGAACCAGATGTTGAACTCAGGTCTCAGGACAGCTGGTTCCACTCTGCCACATGAGCAAGAGGGCAAGGGAGGACCACAGTGAACTGGACAAGCAAAGTAGATGAGAAACAAGCTGATGGACAGGCCACTAAGGTATGAGGACAGGGGTGCTAGACAAAGGTGCAGAGCTGTGGGCTAGAGACCCCACATCTACATTGCATAATAGCATTCTCCACTGTAGAGTAATGATTATGCCACTGAGTGAGAGCAAACCACAAGTTTAGAAGCAGGAGTTGCTTTGTGCTACGTGATGACTACCCTGTCTGAGTAACAGTACACTGACGATAAACTCAGGGTTCTTGATTGGAACATAACCAAGTGGGGACGGTTGGAGTATAGTCTCCAAAGTTCAAATTTAATTATGCACTATCTGCACATTTTCTCACTTGGTCTTCATAGCAGCCAGTGATATTGGTACCCATTATTCCAATTTGCATATGAGAAAATTCAGATTCACAGAGATTAAGTAACTTGCTACAGGTAAAAATAATAGCAAGAGGCAGAGTTTAGATTCAAACCCATGTTTGTCTAAGTATAAACCCATGCTCTTTCCTGTAAACTATTTTGTGCTATTTTGTTTTTCTGTTTTTTAACTAATCAACACCAATACCAGTCACTCATGGCTTCTGACCAGCAGGAGGTTCAAGAAACAGCACATTCAGTTGTCGCAATTCCAACCAAAATTCAAAATACCTGAGAAGTCTGCAAAGATTAAATAATTTTCCCAAAGACACATAGCTTCTAAAAGGCAAAAATGATTAAAGAGCTCTGGAAATATGAGAAGAGACTGTGCCTAATAGTTCTCAGTGCTGAACTTACATGGAACCGTCCATGCCATGGAGCTAGAAGCAGTCTTCCTTCAGCATGCCTAACTCATGGGAAATAGTGCACTACATTTCTGAGGACAAAGTACACATCTCAGAGTTGAGCAGACTTCCCCAGGACCAGCTCTGAGGTTACCTGCTCACTATCCCCAAATGTGGTCGGGATGGGCTAACACCTGAATACACACACCCACACACATACACACACACACACACACACACACACACACACACACACACACACACACAATTTGATAAACGAATTCTGTGCCTAGCACTGTGCCTGACACTGAAGCCTAAAGAAAGAAGGAGGGAGAAGGATGTTAAACATGGAAGATATTGACAGTAAAAGGGATTGTGGGAGCAGAGAAGCAGAAGAGACTTAGCCTCAAAAGGTGGGCAGAAAAGGCACTCAGAGATGGTGATGTTTGAGTGGAGTCTTGATGACAGGAGATTTGCTGATAGAGAGTGAAAGGGACAGTGGTGGCATTCCAGGGAGAGAAAACAGCAAGAACAAAGGCTCTGTTCCATCAAATGTCGCCTTCTCAGAGAAGCCATCCCTGACCATTCACATACAAATAGCACTCTGTCTTTGTTCCCTGCTTTTCTCTCTTCCCATTTGTTAACTATTGCTGATACCATGTTATCGATTTATTGTCTGTTTCTCCCAGTAGGTTGTTAGTGCCACCTGAACACGCTCACTGTTTTCTTCTATCCTGTATCTCTGTGCCTAGAACTCTACGTAGCACATAGTAGAGACTCAATAAATATCTGCTGAATAAATTAACAAGTGCCAGATAGGTGTGACTCAGAATACTGTGCTAATGCTTATATGCTTGCTCTTTAATGTGAAGCAGAAAGTAGGGGGCATTTTCTTAATCGCCTCTCTCTTTTTCTCCCCAATCTCCTAATGTAAATTAAATGTATTGACATGTAGAGAGAAGGAGGAGAAAGGAAATAACATTTATTGAGCATTGATTATGCTGATAGCTCACGTAATTTCAATCTCCATAACAACTTGATGAGTAGGTATCATTATCCCCAATTGATAGTAAGGGAATTCTAGAAGCACGTGATTTATGCAGTCTCCCAGATGGTAAGCGAAGTAGCAGGGCTAGGATTTGAACCCAGGCCTGCTTGATCCCCAGGGACCTCCAATTACCATATGGAACCCCTTTGGAGCACTGTCTACAATGAGATGCCTGAGGAACCTGCCTGCAGTGCGAGGAGCTGGTGAGGAGTGCTGCTGTTACCAGGGTCTGCCCTTTCCCAGGTCTTTTCATTCTCTCTCTAATTCTCATGATAATCTCCAATACAAAGTATTTACATCCCCCGTAACTGTATAAGAAAATAGTTTCAGAAACTCAGTAAACTGTGTCAAGGTCACCTGGCTAGCAAAGCAGGTGGGAAAGCAAAGAATTCAAACCTGGAGTCCAGAAGGTCTGACTCCAAAATCTGATCTTCCCTTCAAGCCACTCTGAGTCACAGACCGTAAGAATTTGAAATCAAAAAAGAAATCTCCATTTCAGCTCCTAGAACACATGACAGTTTCTCATCCCAGATTGTTCTCAGCTCAGTATGAAAACATATAACAGAGTATGAATGCCTGAGTGAAAGAAAGGCCTAAACTTAAATTATTCCAGAATGGCAAGCTATTGTCAGTGATTGACAACCAGTCTCGACTCTCACCAGTGACAGCCGCACACAAAGTCAGCCTTCAAAAAGAGCTCAGTTCTCTTCAATTAGCAGAGCTGAAATGAAACCACTTAGGAAATTATACTATTGGGTGACTGGTGGGTTTTAAACATAATGAGAAAAATAAAGGCTAGGCCCGATGTTTACTATCAGCTGAGCTAGAGACGTCAGATATACCAGGACTTGAGACCACACATTCTTTTCCCAACTCATGCTTGTCTGCTTCCCTGCCACTGATCCAATCCTGAATTCATTCATTCTTTCATTCATTTAGCAAATATCTATTGACTATTGACTGCCAAGGACTGGAGCTACAATAGGGAGAAAAACAGGTGTGATCTTGCCTTCTGGCACTCCCAGACAAGTGAACAGGCACTGGCATACCTTGAGTAGGTGACACGAGGGGAAAAATGCAGGATGCTCAGAGGCAGAGCAAGAGAGCCCTGCAAAAATGACATTTCACACTGAGTGGAAAACAGCCATATGGGGTAGAAATGCCTGCCCAGCAGGCAATGTGCTCAGCCATCAGAAGGACAAGGGTGGACAAGGCAGGGGACCAGCAACGTGGAAGGAGTGGGCCCTCCTCCTGCTTGGCCCACCTGCATATTCCCCTAGGAGTGCTAGAATCACAGCTCTGGAAAGCTGGAAGGGCTCTGAGTCACCCACCATCATTCACTCAAAAAACCCTGTCCCAGGATGTCAAAAGCCCAGAAGTGAACGAGAGCAGGGCACACATAGGAACTGCCAGTGCTTCCCTAGGATCAGACTGCCTGGGCCAGATCATGAAGGGATAATGCTTCATATTGAGGCAATGGAGAGCCATTGAAGGCTTGAGCTGGAGGAAGTGACACCCAGAGTCTACAACCTTTATGTAGCCTCGTATATGCGGATTCCTAGATTCTGTAGTTACAAGGTCTGGAGGAACTGGATAAGAGAAAACAGAGAAAGACAGGTATTTATCTGCTTGAAGGAAAAGTACAGGATAGACTTGCTTCTCAGATATGAGTAACAGTGAACTGGGAAGAAAATAAAGATTAGAATCTATTCCTGGCCTTGTCTCTAATTAGTGTAATACTGGACAAGTTAATCCACCCCCTTGCCACACATCCTACCTCAGTATCTTCATCTGTGTGATGGGAGTAGAGTTAGGTAGCTCATTAGAAATGGTAACTACTAACATTTAATGAAATATTACTCTGAGCTCTGAGCCAAGCGCTTATCTCCTTTAATGCCCATAGGCATCCTGTGAAGTAAGCCTGATTATTCTCATCCCCATTTTATAGCAATGGAAACTGAAATTTGAAGATGTTAAGTAGCTTGTTGAAGGTCAAATATTTAGTAAGAGGTGGAACTGGGATCTGAATGCAGCACTCGATTGCTGAACCATGAAAATAACCTATTTCGAGGCCCTTATATATTTATTTTACGAGAATTTTCTAAGCACCTGGGCTATGAGGGTAAAAAGACAAGGAAACAAAGTTCTACCAATGTGAGAGCCAGATACATATTCTCTTTTAGATTGGGAGCCCTGAACCCTAGTTCTGCTTATAATGTAAAGAGTGTGTGTGGGTGTATATACAGGGAGGGGTGAAGGAAGCAATTATGGCAAAATGATCTCTCTGGGTTTCTCTCTCTTGCACTTTGAAATCATCCTGTATCAACAGGGTATCACAAGAGACCCAGGACTGAGATGACCCACATCTGGCACAGACATAACAATAGCATCATCCTCTGTGAACCAAACTGCAAAGTCCACCAGGTACCCAAATAAAGGGCTAATTGAGCAGCTTGGCCCTTATTCAGGAGATCCAGTGTCTGCAGTCTGGAGAGAAGCCATCTCTTTGGCCCTTAGACCGGGCCACTGACAGCTCAGAGAGAGAGGTCTTCTTTTTAGAGGCCATAAGATCAAGTCAGACCTGGGGCCAAAATAAGGGAAAGCTGCCACAGGAGGCACACTTCCATAAGCCACCTCGGCCCATGTACAGCAATACACTTTCCAATTAGAGCTAATTGGCCACCTGTCGGTCAGGGGCAGCAGAAAGACGAGAGCAAGGCTGCAAGGATCCTGGGCCTACCCCTTGGCCCACAGCCCTGCCCTCCTCCCCCCTCCCATTTCTCCCACCTTGTACTGCTCTGACTAATGAGCCAAGGCCAAGGAAGGAGGGAACAACCTGCAGAGAAATGTATTCTCCCTTCTTCCAATAAACTTCCAAAAAGGTTTCTGAGATCCACGGTTGGATTCTCCCATGCATACAGCCCCAGGTGCTGAGGGACATAGGCACACAGTAACAGCTCATTTAGCAGGGAACAAATGGTCTCCTTTCAGGCCAACCAATAAAACATTATGCATGCAGTCAGGCTCTAGGACCCAAGACGAGAGTGTCGATCGGAAAGACACGTGGGGGATACAGCACCCACTTACTTAAGATACTCTGTGACTGCTTCAGGGCAAAAAACAAAAACAAAAACAAAAACTGAAAGGCAGTGTTTCCTTCAAATAACCCAGAAGGCCAAATGCAAAAGTGCTCATTGGAATAACATATTGAAATCAGGTGATTATTTACAGAAATAAGAGATTATATGTGTGCGTAAATAGTCCTTTGTTACTCATAATTCACTTTCACATGCATCGTCTCTTTGAAGCTTCACAACAACTTGATGCAGCGGGAAAAGCAAGAGGCAGCGTCCCAGTTCCATAGAGAAGGGCCCTGGGAGGCTGAAGCTCAAACCGAATACCACACAGGCCAAATGTCAATGCTGTAGTTCAAACCAAGCTCCTAATGCCAAATCCACTAGGCTTTTCACATTAACACAGCAAATCCAAACTTTATGTTGCTTTTGCAGTTTTTTGAATCATAATATATTGGGGCTGAAAGATTCTTGATAACTGCTGGAAACCAAAACCCAGAGAAGTTAAACAACATGCTCAAGATCATACATCAAATTGGGACTAGGTCCTTGGTCCTGATACTCCCTCTTCCCACTATACTTCAATATGGACCCCAATAACAAGAACTATTTCTACAAAATCAGAATAAAAAATGCTTATGCTGTTCCCATAGATGCCAGCTATTCCCATGTTGCCTTTAACACAAGCCTTTCCTTCTAATAAAGCAGTAATGTTAATGGAGGAGGAGAAACAGGCACAGAAGGAGAGAATCGGTAGAGTTCCTTGCACACAGTAGGGGTTCAATAAATGTTTGCTGAATTGAATGTAGTGAAATAAGTATGGACCCACAGGGAAAAGGAAAAAGAAGGTATTTTGCACGTACATAGATGAAAATGCACGTACTCTATGTAAGACACTATGCTGGGAGGTTGGCACGAAGAAGACATTTGCCATATTCCAAGCTGGTTTTCGACATCAACTTGAAGCTCCTACTGTGTTAACATTGCACAGGCACAGAGAGAACACAGCAGGATGTGTGCTTCCAGGCAATCCCTTGGCAAATGTTTGACCTTCACTGAAGTTTTGACACTGTTTTCAGTATCACCTCGGGGTCATTTTTTTCTTTTTCTTTTTTTAAGTGAAAAAAATATTTCTAAAGGAAAGAAAAAAGTATGTAAAGGAGGCAGAATTGTTCGTAAAATCCTGGTGACAGTACCATTACTGAAACCCGGTGTCAAGAGGCATTCTCTCACACTGTCACTGAAATGCTCCATCACAGATTTTGCCTGATAGTGACTTCTGTACATTTCTGTCTATTTTCATTCCTCTTCCGCAGCCACTGGTGGCTTCAACATATTTTGGTGTGGTTCTATAGCAAACAGAAATGTCGTAGATGACCACTTTACATGTTAGTCCAGAAAGTAGACTGGTGATCATTACCATATATTGAGCACGTGAAGTAATCATGATAATCTTATCATAATCAAAATAATAGCCAACTCTTATTGTTTACTATGTGTTCTTTGGCAAGCACTTCACATGTATTATTTCATTATATTTAGCCTTCACAGAACTATTATGTTTAACTTCTCTGAAGCTATACAACTATGTGGCGGCAAAGTCAAGTTCTAATTTCAAAGTCCATGTCCTTGGACAGTATCCTGTAATTCATTATTTTATTCATTTGCACAAACAGTAAGTACCTGGAATTGTGCTAGCTATTGGGATACAAAGATATAAACCATGCTCTCAGGAAGCTCACAGTAAAACAAGCAGTAGGATAAACCAAGGGTCTCAATGTTACATGCTAAGTTAAAAACAGAAGTGGTTGCTGGGTGCTTTGGCTACATCCAGGGAAGTCACCTCACCCAGTCTAGGAAGTAACAAAAAATGCTTCCCAGAGGAAACAATGTTTTCATCATGAACGGTAAATGTGTCAAATGACACAAGGCACAAAGGGCATTTTGCTCATAGTTGGGGGATAAGGGACAGCAGGTAGAGAGAGTAGCGACATGGGACAGCAAGAGCATATTCAAGTGACTTCCAGGTGATTTTTTTTTAATCTAAAACGAGATTTATTGCATTTCATTGCAGCTTGAAGTCCATGCAAAGGAGACTAGCACAGTTTTTAATGCATTTAAAAAATAAAGGGGAGGTGGGCAGCAAATGCACAAAGTCGTAGTCTCCTGGGTCCCTGGGAGAAAAGAGTGTGGCAATGAACCCACCCACTCTCCATGCAGAATAACTCTGTCTCTCAAATGCAAGGAATGTTTCCATGCCTCTGGATGCAAATACACAGAACTCTGGGGTAAGCGCAAGGGATGGGGAGAGGACCACGAGTGAAAACGCAGCTACACGCATTCACCTAATTCCATCTGAGGGCAGAACAACGTGGCAAGTCTTGGGGGTAGCAACTGTTCCAAGAGTCAAGAAATACCATACACCCCTGGGGAGATTTGCTCCTAAAAAGAAGTGGCGGTAACAAACAAACAAAAGAAAAGAAAAACAAAAGAAGAAATATTTCTACAACCACACTCTTCAAGACAATGCCATAAATATGCTATTTAATATTTTAACTTCATAGCATTGGACACACAGCTCAACATATTGAAATATTGATTCCTTGGAGAAAAAAAAAAGGAAAAAAAAAAAGAAACAAAAATACTGCATCTTTCTGCTGGAGAATCTCGGCCTCCAGGCATGGGGCATAGTGCACCAGTGTCCTAGATGGAGCCCAGAGGAGAGGACCAGATAGTAAACAGAAAGAATACTAGAAAGGAATGAGAGGGAAAAAAATGGGTAGGAGCCAAAGAGGGGCTTTTCTGCCATGCTAAGAAGTGTGGGATATCCTGTTTGCCATTGTGGCCCCTGACGGTTTTTAAATAGATGTGTGATATTCAATGGGAGCTTAACAGCCTACTTCCGCTCCAGTGCCCAGAGAGGAAAAGCAGGGCAGAGGTACTTGCAGCCTCTCTCTTCAAAGAAATGGGATTCATTTATCTTTTAGGTGAAATCAGGAAAAGAGCAAATTTGTATGGCTATAGCAGACATGATATAGGGTCTCTCAGCATCATCCTAGCCCCATTTTTGTGCTTCCTTATACTTCTGCATGGGAAACAGAAGTGACTACATAAAACTCTGGGGACACTAAACAGATATACTTACATGAGGCTTAGAAGGGCATGTTAAAAGATAGAAGGTATATACCATATGCATAGAGAGTAACTTCTGGAGCAGTTCAGATAAAAATCCTTCCAGCTGTCCCTAGTAACAGTGTTGTGTCCACTCCAGCAATCCCATGATATGACTGGCCATCTGTCCTAACATTCAAACTTGGCTTCCAGGACCCTCATGGAATGCTGTAGGCTACCCAACACCCCTTAATAAATCCCTTTCAGCTTAAATGATGTCATCTGCAACTAAGAACCTAATTGACACGATACAACAGCTCCTTTTCTTCTGTCATTCAGAGCTTCTAACCTTAGAAGATCTTCCTTCACTGCTTTCCTGGAGCTATCCAGCTCAGAGCAACCTAGGAAGCCTGCAATAGCTGCACAACCTAAACTCTCCAATCAAATTTTAACAGAAATAAGATACACATTTTCATGTTTATCAAGCTCCAATATTTATCTCCTATTTGGTTTTTAACTTGAAGGAAGAAAGGGCATGTTTAAATTTCATCCCTTGAAATCCTGCTTCCTAAAAAGAATATGATCACACTGTGCTTTGGAAACAGAGAACAAGTCAGAATCAGCTATTTGGCTACAGGAAACCCAATTCCAGAGCCTGTCTGGAGTAAGGAAAAGGATGCTTTCGTGTTAATTAGAAAGTCAATGGGAGAACATGCAGTGCAGAAACTTCAGCTAGGAGATGCAATCTGTTGATTACCAGGGGACCCTTTTGGCAAGAGGTCATAATCTCAAACCTTCAGCTCATTTATATTATTTGCAGGGGGTTGATTTTCCCCCTTGACTCTCACAGAGTTGTCCAAATACACCTGTTTCCAAAGCATGTGGTCTCCACACCTGAACCTCTCAGAGCTGAAAATGAGGAATAAATAAGAAATAAAAATAACCAACTCTGAGTGGAGCAACAAAGGACTAGGCGGCACATGAACGAAGTTACAGAAAAATCAGCCAAGAAGCCCAAAGGTTTCCAGTCCCGGAGCCTCAAGTCATTATCAAGCCAAATTCTCTTCCCTACATTTCCCCATCATTAAAACAAGAAGAGAAACATTAAATATAAAGTTGTCTTTGCTGAATAACTATTTTGCACTCCACACAACAGTAGGAGTGGCGGTAACAAACAAACAAAAGAAAAGAAAAGATGTAGGCGACTGCTGCCTTGTACTCCAGCTTACAAGCAAACCCAGGGAACACCAGAATGATGAGAGTAGGTGTGGCTGGTACTGCCATACTGTCCACCAATACCCATTCTTCCCACATTCCAAAAATAGAACCTCAACTCTGGCACATGGCCATGCAGAATAAATACAATATTCCTTAGTCTCCCTTCTGTTAGAAGTGGCCAGTTGACTGGGTTCTGGCCTATAAGGATATAAAATAAAATTATGGGTGCAACTTCTGATCATACCCTTAAAAGAAATGGGCAGGCCTTCACCTGACTTCTTTTCTTCCTTTCTGCCATCCAGTTAGAATAAGGATATGGTGACACATCATCATGGCTCATGAAGATAGAAAGCAACGTCCTAGGGATGCAGGAGAAAGAAGCTGGAAGAAATTTAGACCTTACACAACTTCACAGCTTAAACTTCTTCCCTAAACACTCAGACTTTTATGAGACTGAGAAACGTATTTGTACCGTTGTAAATGAACTCTTAAGTCACTTTATTTAAAATCTTGGTTACATGTAGTTAATTAATTAGGACCTATATCCTAATTAATTGAGATGGCATGCAACCACTTCACTTATCCAGCAACCTCACTTTCCCAGAATATAGTTGTAAACAAAGAAAGAAAACTAAAAAGACCCCTAAGCAACCAAAGCTATATTTTCACTGGAAGCTGATGCACTTTATTCATAGGAATGGCACCCAGGCCAAGACTTGGTGGTTGCTGACTCTTATCATATCCACATTTCCAATAAACATGGTTCCTGGTATATTAGTTCACAGGCAATACAAAGATGAATAGAAAGAGAAGAGGACTGCTTTTCTTTTCCTTTGCTGTTCGAGAGTTTGACAACATACAGGATAATTTTTAAAGGCAGATAAACTGATATTACCAAGACATGATAGCACAATCTGACAGTGAGGAGAGATGACAAAAGTATAAAAAATAGATATGAGAATTTTAAATCCACACATAAATATATGAGAATTTAAAATCCATATATCCATATGTCTGGAGCTACTCATACATATAGGGGCAAATAATCTCACGTATCTAAATAGTCCTAAGAGTATTCTTGATATAGCTCAGCACAATAATTGATGTTTACAATATTTTGAGTCATACTCTTAAAAAACAGAAAAGTATGTAATTCACTTATTATTTCAGAACATTAGTCATCTTGAAACTTTGCTTATTTGAAACCTTTTAGTCCATGTGATGCCACATACATAAATTATTTCCTACAATACATTGTTAAATGAAATACATTTGGATATCACACACAAATCATTTCCTACAATCCATTGTTAAATGAAATACATTTGGATAGTCAGGGTTAGAACTATTTATTCTGTACCTAACCCCCTTTGAGCCTTGCCCTAGATATGACGTCCTGGAGATGAATCACACACATCACTACTGTCAAGTAACTCCTGGTCTACTTTGAACACACATAAATAAAGAGATCATTATAACACTAGACCAAACTTTTAGGGAAGGAAAATCATACACAATGTAGATGAAAGAAAAAAAAATGACTATCTATAATCTAAAAGAAGCCTGAACAAAATAAGATAAAGAATCATCTAAAAAAAAATAGGCAAAATGATTAATTATCTGTCCAGTTAAAAGCAAATTCAAATCTTTTCATGACAAATGTGAAAAGATGCTCCTTCTTGGCAGACATCAGGAAAATACAAAGTAAAATAGCGATGAGATATCATTTCTTACCTATCAAATCAGCAAAAGTAAGAGAATGATAATACATGTTGCTGGCAAGGATATGGGGAAGATGTTACTACATATACACTAATGGAAATGTGAATTATTACATTCTCTTTAGAAAACAATATGGCATCATCTATTAAAACACTGAAAAGTGCATACACTCGAACTCAGAAATATTACTTTTGGGAATCTACCCATAAAAGTTAAATCATCCATTAAAAATGATAAATGTTCAAGGATGCTTATTTCAGTATCATTTATAAAAATTAGTGAACAAAAATCAATGCCTATCAGTAGGAAAATGATGGAAAAATCCATAGTACACTCGTTCCATCAAAAACTATACAACCATTGAAAATAATAACATATCTATACCCTGTGACTCAAGGAGAGCTGGATGACATGGAGAATAGTTTTCCGCAGTGTTTTAAGTGACAAATGCAAAAAATGTATACGTGATATCATATTTAAACCAATGACAAAAATTCTTGACTATGTATGTGTGTGTGTGAATGTACATATTTGCAAATGATTATAGGAAATTAGAAAATACAGAAGGCATCTGGATTGTTAGACCAGTTTGTAAACAAGCAAAAAAGCTGTATTAAAAAGTAGATATCCAGGATAAAAAGTAAACCATCTACATAATAAAGCAGAATATGTACAATTATATCCATAACAAGGCAGAGTATATAAAATTATATCCATCTACAGATGCTAGTGGTTATATATCTAAAGAGATAAGTGAAAGAATGGTCACCAAATTGTAGATAACAACTAGAATTTAAAGTGGTTTTTACTAACCCTTATATCATTTTATACTTTTTCATTTTTTACAATTATTTTGTATTATTTATACAATTTGGAAAAAGTTGATGAAGTGACAAAAACAACCAATGTCAGTGCTGGTCACTATTGAGTGAAGTCAACTAAGAAGAGTTCATATGGGACATAGTACCTGACCTCAGCTTTAAGAGACTATTGGATCTGGTGGAGAGTTGAAGACAGAGGAAGTGCCAGGCAGGAAAAACTGTGTAAGTAAAGGCATGGAAGTAGAAATGAACACGGGGAATTAACCCTGAGACAGTTCACCCTCATATGGAGAAGCAGAAAAATAAATAAATAAATAAGTAAATGGCTGATGTTGCGTGACCAGAATCAAACCAAGCAGATAGGAAGTGGAAATGGTCACATTATGACGCACTAAAATGTGATTTTTAGAGTTAACCTTAACAAATGAAAACAGCTTGGTTTCTTCAAATTCTACAAATTGACAAATATTTTGAGTTCCTAGGACTTTGTCCATGGTGACACCATGTGTTGCACTCAGATGTAAACTTCAGCTTGGTAACATTTTCATTTTAAACCCTCCTTCCTGTCACTTTCCAACTTGGCTGTAAATATTTGCTTGGAGAAAAAATGTCACCAAAGATCTAAGCTCAAGCTTCCAAAAAAGAAAAAAAAAATGGTCATTTTGAAATAAGAAGCTGTATTCTGCATTTTAAGTAAACAAAAAGCCTCAACACCTATGGCTCAGAGCTCGTTTCCGAAAAAAAAAAAATTGTTTTTATTTATTAAAAGCCTATGAATACAAATGAATTCTTTATTTGGTATTCATTCTGATGTAAGTCCGCCTGCCCCTTTGAGATGGGAGCCATGTGTGCTTTGCTAAATAAATTGAGAGGTTGTCTGAGTCACTTTCTCTTGTCCTCTGCAATATGGCTGGGTTTTCTTTAGTCCCAAGTGAAGAACTATTAATTATATAGGATTCTTGTACTATTGCCAACAAGGAAAGAGCCTAAATGTCACCAAGTAATGATCACCTTCTTGCCCAAACCAGCTAGTGTTACACAGTGGCCCAAGACAGTTTATTTCAATCTGAGAAACATTCTCTTCTATCTTTCACAAGGTGCCTTTCACTCTCAAAGTGCAGGTTCAAATCACAAGGATCACAACTTTACTATTCTGATCACCATATTACAAAACAAGGCAGGTAATATTATCTCATTTCCAGGGAATTGAAAAAGATACCCAGAACCATCAGGTAGCCCTTCTGATGCCTGATAGTAGAATGGAAGAAAAATTCAGGCCCCTGAAACGCAAACACTATGTCTTTTTAGACAATTATCCTTCTGCGCATAGGGTTGACCATGAAAAAAAACACACACACAAGAAAAATTTCATCATTCCATGCTTTGCTGAATTTTAAGAGCAGCAACAAGCATCAGTGAAAAAAAGAGTCTGAAGAAAGAAAATGAGAACAGATGTTGAGACCAGACACACAATGTCCCAATCCCAGTCCTTCTCTCACTTGCCTTGTGACTCTCAGCACTCATTTAACATCACTGAGTCTCAGTTCCCTTCCATGGAAATATGGGATTGTTTTGAAAATTGATGGAATAACATATGAAAAGTGCCCATAGGTACAAGGTAGACAGTAAAAACAGCAGATACAAAAGCATCAGCAATGACAATGATGACTATGGTGATGGTGATGATGGTTCTACTGTTGAGGAACTCCAAGATCTTACACAGGTCCCAGAATCTTATATAACGAAGTAGTAGAGGGCACAGGCTACTCATGCTCAAACCCTAGCTCTACTTTTAAGCTGTGCCTCATATTCCTTATTTATGGAATGTGAATATGAAACAAGTTAATGTATCCGAAGTGTTTAGAGCAACACCTTGCACATAGTAAATATCCCTCTCCCTTAAATAAAAGAGTTGGACAAAAGTTTTTGCAAGTTCAAGCTCTATTATGTCACTTGGTCAGGATTATCAATTTAGAAGAAGCACAAGTACTCAAAATGAGTAGTCTCTAGAGTCAGAAAGACTTGAGTTTATATCCAATGTACTAACTTGTGCCTAGGACATGTTACTTAATGTCTCTAATCCCTGGTTTCCTTCTCTAGTCATTAAAAACTCAGCAAATATTTTACTGATTTTTATTGTGCCAAGCATGTTCCAGGTGAGAATAAACTAAGAGTCATCACACTATTCTTAGGATTGTTAGAAGGATGAAACAGGAGAATACAGGTAGTGTGCTCAACCGAGTGTCTGACATACAGCAAGCCCTCAATAAATGAGAGTTGTAATTCCACTACTTACCCAGAGGCAGATGCTATCAAAGTCAAGCTCTGGAGGCCTCCAGTAACCACTGCCTCACTGACAAATTATCCCAACACCAATGTTTTTAACCATGCCATCAGGTTTTCCAGCACACCTACAGAACTAGGAACGATGTCCACAACTGCTTACCGAAGTAGCAAGAGACATACTCTGTCCATGGTTCTGATTCAAACAAGAGATGCAGAAGAACAGTATTGGGGAAAAGGGTATATCTTAATGAAACTGTCGCAGAGAACATGGATGCCGCCAGTGCTGTCATCCCTAGACATGTCAGCAAAACCCACCCCTCTCCAGGAAGCAGCTTCCATCTGCCCCATTCACCACTGTACTAAAGTGAAAGCAGAAGGTGGCCAGCTCCTTCCTGGGATCAACTCTTGCGTCTAAGGATACAGAATGAGCCCTGAACTCACAGACCTGAGTTCAACATCTTCCATTTCTTCCTGGCTCTGGGAACTTGACCAGATCACATTAGCTTATCACATGTGCCTCTGTTTTTCATCTGCAAAAGGACAAGGACACCTAATTGGAAGGGCAACTGTCAAGATGTGGACTAAAGAGCTCCATCAACTCTTAAGCTCTGAACAAATATCGGGCATATGAAGCTGAATTAGATGCCCTGCCTCTAGGTGCTCACAGAACCACTAATAGGGTAGAGTGGAAAAAACAGAGGCAACAAAATGAAGGAGATCTGGGTTTGAATCCATCTAGACACTACTATGTTTTTCTTTCTGACCTGACCATTTAATGTAACCTCTTGGAGCCTAGCTTTATCTGTAAAATAAAGATCACAACACCAGTCACACTGGGCTACTGTGAAGATTAAGGAAACAATTTTTGATGTAATTTAAAATTTAAACCCAACTAGTATTCGTGTTCTAGTGATTTAAAAATAAACCCAACTACCTAGTTATTTAAGTATAAACCGAACAAGTCTCTGTTCATTTATTCCATAGTTTTTGGGCACGTCCTGCATATACAGTATTGTATGAGGTATGAGGATGATGTACATGAATATATATTGCAAGTTTCCTGCATATAATCTAGTTAGGAAAATATTGTGTAAAGTAAAGGAGCAATGCCAACGCTTAGTAATGTATATTAAACATAGAAGATATTTAGGTGAGGTGGGGGAAGGGGTTGTCACTTTTTATTTTACACACTTCTGTATTGTTTGAATTTCTAAGAAAAAAAGTTTGTATCAGTATTGTTAACCAAAAAATGAATAAGAGAAAATAAATAAATTTAGAAGGTGTCAAAGATGTTAATCATCCTTTAGAAGCTCTTAAAATGAATGCAGTCATTAAACATCAATCATATGCTTTCGTGCAGAGGACTGTGTTATATCCTGAGATTGAATAGGGGAATGAGTAAGTCCCTGCATTGAAGGAAATTTCACTCTAATGGGAGAGATGAACACGTGGAGACTTGTAACACAGCACTTCAAGAAGGGCGTTTAAAGAGTACTGAGGGAGCATGAGCTTCCTGAGAGAAAGGGACCTCTGAGTGGAAGTCACTTTTAAGATGGATCCCAATGCATGAGGAGAGTCTACAAGACAAATGAATAGGAACACATTCTCCAAACAGGGAGTGAAAGTAGCATCTACAAAGGTATGAAAAGCACATGTGTGGTATGAGTAAGTGCATAGATGTAAGTGCACAGATGTGTGGTATGAGTGTGTAAGTGCATAGACATGAGTGTGTGTGAGGCTGCATGTGATGTTGTGTGTGGGTAGGTGTGCGTGTGTGAGTATGGTAGTGAGTGATGTAAGTGTAATGCTGTGTATATGTGTGTGAAGGCATGTCTAATGCTGTGTATATGTATAGAAGGCTGTGTGCGATGCTGTGTGTATGTGGGGGCTGTTTGTATTTATGAATGTGTGAAACTGTATGTGAGTGGTGTGAATGTAATGTGTATGCATGTATGTGAGGGTGTGTGTGATTCTGTGTGAGAAGGTGTGTATGTGCGTGTGTAGGTGTGTGGGTATGAGGGTAGTGTGTGTATGGTGTGAGTATGTGTGTGTGTGTGTTACAAGAACATGAGGAGGGAGTAAGACGGCTAGATAGTGAAAGGCCTTGAAGTCTATAGTCAGGAATTTGAACAGCATGCCTTGGGCAATAGGGAGCACTTTATGTTTTTGACCTGGGAGTAACATGATCAAAGCCATATTCTAGAAAGATGTGTTACATCTGTGGAAGGGTCCATAATGAAGGCCAGGAGATGAGCTGGGAGGCTCTGAGGATGGGCCAGAAGGGGGGCAAGGAGGCTGGAGAGGAGAAACTTAATTGAAATCATTTTGTCATCACTGCTAGTTCTGGGTGGCATGTAAGGGTGTTTACCATACATTTTTCATTCCCCCCCACCCCAGGTTAAATAAATAAATAAATGATACATGATTGTAAAAGTTGTCCATTCGATGGAAGACAGGTCTCAAAACAAAAACGACAAAAAACACCACCTCCAAAGTTGTTGAGAAACCCAGTCTGTCCAAATGGAGTACCCAACTTGATCCAAGCAAGAGCACACTCTCCAGGTTATACAAAGCATGTCTGCTAGGCAAACAGCTCCCCTCCCAGCACCAACACCACACCAGCAACTGGAGTCTCTAGTCATGGATGAATGGAGAAACCGAGTTCATGACTTTCTGTGGTACAATGTGTATTTCATAAATAATTGCCTTATTATGTCAAAGCGAAGTTCCAGGCTGTAAGTCTACCTGGAATGTGTCCTGTGCAGTTTGAGATTTTCCTTTACACTTTTTCTAAGCTAGGTGGTAAGACTGGTCTTGCTTTATGTGGGCTCTGATCGCTCCCTCTTAGGGCTAGTATTTCCCTCGCTGCTTTTCCTTCCCTTCCTGCATCTCTCCCTTCTTCTCCTCACCACCATCCTCCCCAATCCCCAACCCCCAACCTAGTTCTCTGTCTCTGCTTCCTCTTTCCCACTGTCTGGTTGCATTTGAAGACTTAAGCTATCTGTCTCTCTATATCTCTTAGCTCTGCCCCCCACTCACTCCTTCCTTTGCCTCTTCCCCTCTCTTTTTTCTTCTTTCCCTATATTCTCACCCTGCATCCCTTCCCGGTATGTACAAAAGATTCCATTTTTTAAAAGGAGCAAGGCTTTTGCTAGCACAAGTATCTGATCCACAAATGTGGTCACTGTAAGGCAACTAGCTGAGTCCAGATTCAAGAAAAGAAAAATCTTGTCAAAGAGAGAGTGCTGAATGGTGGCCATTCATTTTGAGGGAGGCGAGTGAATCCTGTGGCTCCCAGTTGTCCCCGCACACCAATATCACCAGGCAGTCTTCCAGCTGGGAAATCCCTATTTGCCAATAAGCCCTGGCCAGCCCCCATTCCTTTCCACTAGGAGCGAGGTGGCACTGTTGCTGTCACATTGCGTGTACTGCTCAGCTACTCCTTCCGCTCAGCTCAGAAAAAGAAAAAGCCATAAAATTCAGAACCAGCTAATGTCAGCACTGCAGGGGATTTCAGAGATCTCTTGGTTCAACCCTTGTCAGGTCACTTGTGGAGAGATTGGGGCCCCACATCACTAAATGCCAGGGAGATCTATTATTAGAAAACGCAGACCTAGGACCTGTTGCAAAAATCCCTCTGCCCTGGGAACACCTCTAGAAATTTGAACAGAATCTGAACAGAAATCTACTATCTGGCACCCGAATGTATAAACAGATAGAAGAAGCTTAAAATAGAGACAGGAAGCAGTTCAAATGCACATAGTGCAGGTACGAAATTCACTACATGTTTCCTGCAAGAAGGATTTGGGCAGGGAAGTGTGTGGAAGATGGGGCTGCAGTGGTGGAGGGCTCCAAGCTCTGAAGACCTTTTTAATATGGCTGTATTGTAATACTGCAGTGCCAAACCCCGCCAGTCATTCCAAAAGCAAAAGGAAGCCCCGCTCTGCAGCAGAACTTCTCAGCCCTGGAAACAGATTGTCTTTCTTTTGCACCCATTTAATAACCGCTGTATTTAACATGATCAGGGGAAATGTGCATCCTCGGAAGGCACAGTAAGGAACCTCGGTCTGCAGCGACGCGATTCCTCGGACACGAAACTAAAATGCATTCATTGGAACACAGCCTCCCAAAGCAGAAGCAAAAACACTGCAAGGCGATTTACAGGCAAGAGAACCTCTGAAAGAGGACAGGAGGGGGCTTGGAAAGCAAGGCGACACACCTTTTCTGAGCTGTTCGAAACAGGCTGCCTGCAAAGTCCACCCATACTGCGCTGCCAAGGGTTAATTTTCTCGGCAAAAATTGGTACACACACACACACACACACACTCCTACTGCACCCCCACAACCTCAGCCACCACCACATAGTTGGATCTTTTTAATCTTAAATTCCCAGGAATTCCCTGATCAGCCCTATCTTTTCGGAACAGCCCCTTCACCTGGGCTGGATTCCCACCTCATCATCAGCGAAAGCCCAGACAGCCGGGCATAATTATTTTCCTACAAGGTTATGCCTAATTGGCCACTAACCTAATTGATTAATCATCTCATTTTTCAAAGCAGCATCAAAGAGCCAAGCTGAGAGGGCAGAAAGAAAGCATGCGTCCGGATGGCGCGAGGGTTAAAATTATAGTTTTCAGGTAAGACCCCTGGCCAGCTTGCCTGGTTTCTAGATACAGAAGTGGACAAAAAAGAAATGAAAACGCGGACTGAGCGAGGAAATGCGCAAGACCACAAAAGGACTGAACCTGCCGGGAGCCTCGACGCTGCCCAGCTAGCCCGAGTCCAGTCGTCGACGCGGATGAAGTTGTTTCCCCGGGACAGGAAGGGTTAAATGGCTGCGCGTCAACTCGGCCTCAGCTGGGGTGTCAGGGAGCAAGAGCCGCTTGGCTCGGGCGATTCCGCGTGGTGGGGGGAGCCCGAGGGTCGCCCTGGCGCTCCGGCCACAACTTGGGCGGCTCCGTGCGGCGGCCCTCGCCTGCGCCTTTGCGCGCCACCCAAAACTTTGCGCACACTGCAGCCGCCGCCTGCCCACTCTGCGCGGTGAGAAGCGCGCCGCCAAGTGCAGCGGGCAGCCCTCCGCAGCCGCCGCGGCAGCCGCTGCCTGGCTTCTGGCTCCAGACTTTTCCCCTGCTGCCTCCAGTTCCCACCCAGGAGGCTCTCTCGCGGCCGCGAGAGCGCGGCGCCCAACCCACAGTGGGCAGTGCGGGCGCAGCGTTGCAGACCACCACCTCGCCGGGTCCGGGCAGCGCCCACTGGACGGATGGGCCCCCGCGGCCGCCCCTACCCCGGCGCGCCCACCTCGAGCCTCCCACGCCGCGGCGGGCGCAACATCTTTTCCTACCTCCAGTCGCCGAGGACCACACTCTCCGCTCAGCCCTCTCGACTCATCCTCCGGCTGCAGAAGAGGGCGAGCGGGCTCCGCTTTTGTTCCCTGGGGCTGGCAGGTCCGTGTGGGGCCAGGGCGCGCGGGAGATGCCCCGGAGCTGGGTATCCCGGAGAGGGGATGCTCACTCCCAGCAGCTCAGCTGGCAGCAGTAGTGGCGGTAGCAGCTGAGGCAGCGGCAGCAACAGCAGAAGCAGCAGCAGCAGCAGCAGTCGAGATAGTGCCGGCTCTCTGCAGGCCACATCTTTCATACCTTATACATCACTACCGCATTCCCCCGAATAGGGGAGCCCCTCAGCATTTCGCCACCTAGCGCGGAATGCTGTTGCCCGAGAAGGTGGCGCGGCCTGACCGACCTGGCCTGAATGTGAGCTCTGAGTGGGAAGGACCTCAGCACCCACTCGCAGACTCCCTTCTCCGCTACGGTCACAGTGAGGTCTACAACTTGCAGGCATTCTGCAGTCTTCACCGTTTGCAGTTCTCAGTGTCTGCTCCCCTGGGAAGTATGGACTTCGGGTTAAGCAAAAGTGATTTACTAGGGAGAGCCCTCTCTGAGCTGCCTCTAGGGTCTTGGCCTGCATGTGCTTTTACACAGCCTTCTCCTTCTTGGGGTGTTCACAGGTGCAAGATTTTGCAGCAGCAGACACACACTCTCCTGCAGGTACATAAACCTCTGAGACATATTATGCACACCCCACAATCAAGTGTGTGGGCACTGAAGCAGACAGACCAGGGTTTCAGTTGTAGCTATGTGATCTTATGAAACGACCAAATGATTGAGCTTTCATTTCTTCATCTACAAAATGGGAACCATGTCTCATAGAATTGTGATAATCACATGAGACAAGCACAGAGCTTGAAACATGGTAAGTTATAGCAAAACATCAGTTTTTCTTCCTTCATCCGATGCAGGTCTGCCCTTCTTGAGGTAATTATATATCAGTAACAATTCACTCATCAATAAATATTTTTATGTGCTTACTACGAGCCAACCTCTACTTTATGGAGACGGGCAGAACATTCAAAAGAACACAGACAAGCAATTTTTATTATCTTGTAACCTGCTCTCTAGTAAGACGGAAAATAAACAAGTAAATCAGCAAGAAGCTATTGGATAGTAATAATCACTATTGACCAAAATTTAAGTAGGTGACGACATGTGATAGAAAATGACTGGGGTAGGACATCAGGCTGGGCATTTGGGAAAGAGTCCTCTAAGCACATGACCACTGATCTGAGGTCTGTATGATAAGGAACCAGTCATTAGAAATAGAACAAGTGCCAAGGCCCTGAAGAAGGGACATGTTGAATGTGTTTGAATAGCAGGAGGAAGGAAGTGTAGCTAGAATGTAGCAAGAGTGATGAGTTGGTGACATGAGATGAGGTGGAGAGGGAGGCTGGTCTTATGGGGAAAGATCAGTAAGGGAAATTGATTTGATGCTAAGTTTGGAGTTTTGGGGGTTAAATAGAGATGTAACAGTTACAGGATTGGAGAGAGTGTGATTTTTATTTGTAAAAGCTCACTCCAGCTGCTGTGCAGAGAATGTACTGAAGGGGGCATGGGTGGAAGGAGAGGATCCAATCAGAGTGTCCCACAGTGCTGAATAAAAGTCCCTTTCAAGTCCCTGACCTCCATAACCACACCAACTTCCCCTCTGCCTGTAGTTCCACTAGGAAAAAAGGCCACTGGACAACTACCCTGGGAGCCTCATACCCTGGGAGGTATGAGTTTCTCCTACTACTCTCTGAGTATCCTTTTCCTTATCTGGAAAATATAAATAATAATATATATATTCTCATAAAAGTATTGTGAGGATGAAATGTGACAAGGAAGGCACCTAAGGTGCTAAATGACCATTAATTTCATGTTCAACATTTCTCTACTTTCAGGTTTTCAAGGAGCCTCTGGAGTGCTCCTACAACCCTTCTGTCCTGTCCAGGACCAGGCAGGGGTTGCCTATTTGTTGAATCCATGAAGAGCTTCTCTCAGCATCTGGGATGCTTGCATTTGTAATGCCAGCCCCTGAACACATCTGTCTTTTTCTCGAGCAGGAAACATTTCATTTTGTTTAGGTCCTTTCGATTTTTTTTCTGTCTGCCACCCTCATCTAGTTTGAAGCATGCAGGACATCATCATATAAACCACTCAAGGTATAAAAATAGAAAGGAAAACAGAGCTGTTGGGGGATGTGTAGAGCCAGAGATGGCAAGCAAGGAAAACAGTCCTTTCTCTCTTAGCAACAGGAGGAAAGGTTCTCAGCTGAGACACGTGATAATTTCTGATATCAGTATAGTGTAACAGATTCCAGAGGCCTCCAGGATCCTGCTCCCCACTGCTACCACAGAAACTCAATGAGATAAAGTAGGCATGATTTGATATTGCCCCACTTTGACAGATGGGAAAGCTAAACCCCAGACAGGTGAAGTAGCAGAGCTGGAACTTGGACCCAGGTGCTCTTGACTTGCTCCTTCTCTATGCCCAGGTGCTTCAAATGACCCCGACCCTAATGGTGTTGCCTAATTCTCAGGGCCCCGAAGCACTTATCCAATTGAGACCCAGAACTGTAGATCTCCAAGACAGTCAATTCATTCCCTTGCACCCAACTCAGTGTACTGCACTTCTCTCCATCTTTCTCCGAGCTAGTTTCTCCAACTCCAAAACTAGTACATTGAAGTCCAGATATGGATCTTAAATGTTAAGTGGTCATAGAAACTTGCTCACTATTGCTTGGTTGGAAATCAGGGAGAGAACAGATGCTAATTGATGTGCCTTTGGGTTGCTGCATGGGAATCAGAGAGAGTGTGAGATCCGACTTCGAATCTCTCCTGTCATTTATTGTGTGTTTCTAAGCAAGTTATGAACCTCTCGAAGTTTTAATGACCTCATCTAAAAAGTTGAATCACTATCTGCCCCAGGAGCTGTGAAGACTAAAGGACATGTTCTAAGGATTTGCTCAGTTATCTGTCTATATTCTTAAATATTAGTATCATTTTCTCTCCAGCCATCCCCATCACCACGGGCAACTGGTTAACAACTGACTCTGATTATTGTTAACAAGCCTGATTAATAATAAAGCCCTGAGTCACAGCATTTGCCAATTTCCTGAGTATAAGTATCCTCACCTTGGCCGATTTCAAGTTACCAACAAAGTGTCAGTGAATATGGAATTAAGAAGAGGTGTGCACGGTCAGTTACTGTGAGCCTGTACTACTAGCTGGACCCAATACCTCACCACTGATAAAAATCAGCCTCAAATAGTTGGGCTGCCTTTGACAGTTTAGAGAGCCCTTTATTTTAGATTATTTCCTGTGATATTCACAAGAATCCTTGAAGAAAAATTATCATCCCTATTTCCCCAACTGAAAGAGGGTAAAAGTGAGAACCAGAGAGACTGACTGACTTACTCAAAGACAGACAGCCAGCTAGTAAGAGTTAAGATTCAATCCTGAGCCTTCTGGCTCCAAATCTAGGGACCCTTCTATGCTCTGTACCGTACATTAACTGGGTGATCACTGCACAAGCTCTGCAGATGTCTTTCTCTTTCGGGCCATGATACTAGGACCTGAGCTTCTGTTTTTCAATTAGATAGGCAGGAATAGTCATCCCAGCCCTTCGCAGATACCCTGAGAATCAAATGAGATAATGCAGATGAAAATAATTTGCAAAGCACCCTACAAGGATAAAAGTATGAATATTATAGTTAGTGGCTGGAGAAAAAATATGGAGACAACAAATCCCAAGCCCTAGAGGAACTTACAAACCACAGAAGAGGCAGGACCACCCTGCACACATTCACCACGCTCACTTCAGATCCACACTCAAGGGGAAACATGCAATAAGATATTGATTCAGTCCCTTTTAAAATGTATATTATTATAAAGACAATGGGAATGTGAAGGATAAAATGATGTGATTTTAATTACAGGCATAGCCGGAGTTGTTTTTCAGAAACCTTGTTGCTTTTCTCTCTTGCTGTTTGTAGAAATACAGTCATTTCCTACTCCAGTGCTGCCCCCTACCCCACCCACCTCCTTTGAGAGAGGTGGAGATCACCAGCTTAAGGCAAAGGGAATTTGCCTTAAGCAAATTCTGTCTTTGCAAAGGCAAAGACAGAGGCGTTTGTCACTTGGCAGTCCAGAGTGAAGCCAGCTTGTTTCCATCGATGATGTCATCATGTCTGTGAACTCTCTTGCTTGCTTGTTCATTCTCTCTCTCCCCCTCCCTCCTTCTCCCCCCCCCTCCCCGCCCCCATTTCAGAAAGCTTTCTTCCTGTAGGAAGCAGGAAGGGTCATGGCCACCAAGAGCTCTAGGCTTCTATCATCTCAGGAAAGAAATATTCTCTCTCCCAGTCTTAAATTTATACAAAAACTAAAATGTTTGGCTTGTCCTGGATTGTCATGTGCCTAATCTCTGCTAGAGGGACTACAATTGACCAAGTCTGACACAGAATGAATCTTGTGGCCAAACTTTATGGAGTGGAGGAGAGGTGGTCCCCCAAAGGCAAGAAAGTCCTTTTACCAGATAAAAGGAAGGAGTACTGGGGAGATAAAATTAACAGGCATCCACTGTGGTGACAGTCAAAACTCAACTACTGCTTGTTAAATGCCTCTTCCACTTTCATTTAGTTTTCACAATAAGCCTGTGAGGTAAGAATTATTATGTCTGTTTTGCAAATAGGGAAATTGAGACCTGAAGAAATGAAACTAATGTGCCTAAGCTCCCCTGTTGCAAGGTACCAAAGTCAGGATTCGATTCTGACACTTCTTGGCCCCACTGCCTGCGCTCTTTCTACTGCATTTTCTGCAGGGCCTGTGGCCATGGAGTTCAGCTCTGGGGTCTGTGAAATGAGGGTATCCCTTCAGACTCAGCCCTTCTGAGAGGGAGAGAGGGGACCAAGAGCCGTGTACTACCTCTCAGACAAGGCGTGTTTTCTCCCTCTCCAGTGCAAGTTTCAGAGAACACTCTTCACTATCATTGGCATTGTTGCCAGAGTCTATGGGTGCATGGTTGCCAGGGTGATTAGAGTGATTGCAGTGAAGATGGATCCTTCAGAAAAGGCACCATGGCAGCTCTGTGGAGTACTGAAGCCAGTGTGTGCCTGCCCTTGCAACTATGAGCTTCTGTCTCCAGTCTTGTGTGCCATCTACCCATTTTCCAAGGGCCAGCAGCCAGCCAGTGCAGTGCCTTTACAGGCTTCTGGCAGAATTAAGAAAAGAAGAAGGAGAGATACAGAGGGATGAAAGGTGGAAAAGAAATGGTGGGTGCTTTAGGGAATTAGCAGATGTTAAACTGTGGAGATTTATTCAGAAATGTGTTCAGATGATAATCAGAAGCATCCATACAATGCTGCAATTTATGATATATCTACTGTGTGCATTAGCTCATTGAACCCTCCCCAGGGTTCTTACAGTGTTATTTTAGCACCATGTTTATACTGTCTGTTTGTCTGTCCATCCCCACTAGTCTGGGAGATCCTTGCAGTCATGGGCTTTTTATTGTACATCTCTGTAGCCCCAAAAGTCTCTAGACTGGCTGGCACTAATATAGGCTTGGAAAACATTTGACAAATGAATGAACATGATGTATAAGTACATGATCAAGAACCCATACAGGATTTCTAATTCCAAGTCCACAAATTGATCTCCCCCACCTTTCTGAACTCCTATAAAAATTATGGTCGGGCAATTAATTTGACACTCATATGCTGACTTGCGCCATCTCTTGAGTTGTTGTATTGAACTATAACTTGAAATTTTTATTGTTATTAAACATTTCACAAGGGGATTTATGTCTTGTTTTCACAACTAGCCTGTGAGCTCATTCATTCATGCAATAAGCATTCACTGAATTATGCATTGGGCATTGTTACATGGGTTGTTCCATTTAACCCTTCCTTCTTCTCCAAGAGTATAATTATCCAGAGCCTACTGTGTGTCAAAGGCACTATGTTCAGTGTGTGATATCATATGTCCTGACAATTCAAAATCTTCAACCAAGTTGCAAACTCAAATACCTTTAAAGGCCACATTAGTAAGCTGAAGGAGTGAAGCAGTTGACAGCTAGGAGAGAGTGAGCTTATTTGGACAGGGCTTCTACAGATGACCTTGCAGCCTGTGCATCACACAAAGGTCCCCAGACGAAGACATGAGGATGCCCTAAAATCCAGCCTGCTCTCCAAACCATGCGTCAGGGTGTGGGGCTATGACTGCATGCAGGTATTAACACCTTATTATTATTTTTTTTTTTCCTGAAAAGCACTTTAGCTTGCTAAGCCCCACACCTGAGGCTGCAATTGGTCAAAAGGGCTACTCTCCTAATTTGCATGAGGGCACAGCATGTGCTAAGGGAGGACCTATCATTTATGGTGTGTGTTGGGGATAGGAAGGAAATAAACTTTAGGTTGCACCTCCCCATTAAGGTCACTAAAATTCAATTAAACAGATTGTTGCACAAATAAAATACTTCTGTAAAACATATTCCACTTAGAGCAACCCCTAGTTTCTAGTTGATTCTTTAAACAACTCTACAAAACAGACATTAGCCGTGTAATTTTACAGTTGGGGCAACCAAACCTCAGAGAATTGAAGTGACCCCTATGAGGTTATGGTTTATGATGTAAGGCCCCAAAAGGTTACGTGCATCTGGAGCTAGGAATGTAATTCAGCTTCTATCTAGTGACAGGACCTGGGCCCCTTACACTTGATCTTGATCTTCTTGCAGGATTCCAGGCTTTGAGTGTGGTGCTTAGTTGGTGCCAGGGAAGATGAAGACTTGTTTATTTGGATTTTAAATTTGTACTGTTGCCATGGGTGGGGAGGGAAGGTTCACCCCCAACACATTCCTTGTACACATGCACACAAATGCATTCAAGGATAATTTGGGGTTCCCCAGGACAGGCACTCGTCAGCTCTCCTGTCCCAGCGTTGCTATGGTGGGTGTCTTCACACACCAGGAGGAGTCTGAGAACCCCGCGAAGGAGCAGCTGTGTCTGTCAGCCTCACAGGCAGTGAGGAGTCGCTGCAGACAACAGACACGCCGGGGGCACCAAGGACCCATTCTGTTTACTTTGCCTCCCTACTGCTCAGTTGTTCAGTCCGATCTGTTTCAGGACTTCAGTCAATGAAAAGAGTGAAAAAGAAAATCCTTTTAAACCAACAGGCTGAGATATTTTGCAGGTCTAGCTGGGAGCTTCCTGGAAAAATGAACCAAATGTGGCTTTGAATGCCACAGACGAAATGAGGATTCTAATTCCAGCTCTGCTGTAAATCACTGTGTGGTCTTGGACTGGGCAGTTACCCTCTCTGGACTCATTTTTCATAAACACCAGGCACGGACGAGGTGGTCTCTGAGGTTCCCGGCAATGGGCTCTGGCTTGATAACTCTCTGCAAAACTGGACACAGAGATAACAGCCAATATCGGAGCAGAGAATGTCCACTGGAGAAAGAGGAAGGTTTGGCAGTTAGGTAAGGAACCCAAACCTCAAACACATTCAACACTGACATCATTAATTGAATTTCCTGTTTGTAAAGAAGCAGCACTGTCCTCTACTAACAGGAATAAGGACTTCAAAATCCAAGTGCCCTGAGTTCAATTCCTGCCTCTGCCCTTAACATTCAGTAGATAATTATTTAATGAAAGAGCTCACTATGTGTCCTTGGGCAAATTGCTTACCTTTCCTGAGCTGTGGTTTCTTCTATTCTTAAGTGAAACAATAATAATGCTGGTTTTACAGATTAAAATTTTACAGGATTATAAAATTAAATAAGGTGATATAAGTGACCCACAGTAGGCACTCAAAAGTATTAGCTTTCTTTCTATCTTCCCTTTTCTTGTAGGTATGTGCTATGAAACTGCAAAAAGTTTAAACAAACTGAAACAGAGACATAAGATCCAGAGATGGAGCAGTGTGCACATGCCCGAAGGTGATTTAGTGGGTCAGGGAGATAGGACAGGATTTCATGAGAAGTTCCTTACTCAGAATTCTCCAAGAGATGCTTGGAAGTTTGGGACATTCTACCTGTACTTCTTCTGCCTTCCTTCCCTATGCTCAGGCCTGTTGGTATCTTACCCATTGTTCAGGGCTCAGTTCAGAGACTACTTTCTCTTTGAAGATTCTCATGATGCCTGAGCTATATGTAAGCTTTTCTTCTCTGAACTTGTGCTTCAAGTGTACATCCATTCCTTTGGACTTTGTGCCATAGCCATTTGCCTCCAAATCTAACATCCCTATAGGCCATAAGTTCCTGTAGGTTAGAGACCAAGTGGGTCTCACTTATCTCTGTACAGATATATCCAAAAGATGTAGGGCCTGGCACAGAGAATAGCACAGTCAATGTGTGTGAAAAAACTGACCAGGCTACCTAAGAGGAAATTAGAGAGTGGATGGGAGAAGATACATGGTTTTGACAGACTCTTCCAAAGTCAATTAAAGAGTCCTAATTCTTTGTTCAAACTATGAAAAGCAGGCAAGATACAGCTTTATCCACAAAGAATGGTCTGGTTAGGAGCTGGGCTGGCCTAATTGAAATAATAAAGTAATGATGATAGATAACACTTACATAGATCTTACTAGGGACCAGGCATTGCTTTAAGTGCCTTATACATATTAACCCATTTAACCTTCACAATAACCCTATAAAGCTAAGACTATTACTAAACCTATTTATGACTTAAAAATGTGAGGCTCGAAGACTACAATAATATACCTGAGAACCCGCAGCTTGTAAGTAGGAGAGCTGGGATATAAACCCAGGAAGTCTTAGTCCAAAATCTGCATGGTGTTCCCTAAATACAGAAGGAAAATTCCCTGTGGCCCAGAAAACTATGAGATTATGTTCCCTGGGAACTCAGGCAAATCACTAATCATTGTTGGACTCTTATTTCCCCCCATCAGAAGGTGGTTTTAGAGCCGCCCTTCTCATCCTCGCAAGGCCCTTTACACAACGTCATGCATCAGCTTGAGGCACCAGTTTAGGGAGAGAATAGAAAGGAGACTAAAACTGGCCAGCATAGAGGGGAATCTGAGCCCCTTTCCTGTTTCTTGAAGGTGATCCTGTCTGCCTTCCAAGCACAGAGAGGCTGCGGCTGGGCCCTCCCACCACTCTCACCTCTTCTCCCAGCCATAGGCTAATAATGGAGCAACATACACATGGGGCAGTATGCCCATCCCTTTCTTCCATATCATCCTTATTGCCTAATCATAAGCCTAAAGTAATGCACCTGTTGTGGGCTAGCCACTGTTGACCTCCTCAACTCCAAGTCTGGCCACTCTCCAGCCGGCACACTCAGTCCAGTCAAACCAAACCCCTGCAGTTCCTCAAAAGTGCTTTTTAAAAATTTTTCTCATGCCTTCTATTAGAACATATGTGCACACTTTTTCTAATCACTATGTGTTGTCTCTCACCTGAATCTACCCCTCTGACTTCTGCTCGTCTTTGAAAAATTAGCTCAGGCATCATCTTCTTTAAGATTTCCTTGGGACTCAACCTCTGCCATGCTCTACCTCACACCCTCATCTGTGTTTCTTTATCTGTGATGACACAATATTGTCATTCTCCCTTTGCTTCCCTGGCTTCCCAAGAGTCCATAAAACCCTGAGGACAGAGACTGTGTCTTTTATTTCTATTCTTCAAACTGGGAGTAGAGGTGCTCAATAAATATTACTACATAAATAATAATTTACGTGCAATAATTTATCACATAATTGCAATGTATATAGCACTTCATACTTTTATCAGGCTTATCAGGAATATAAGGTAGATATTTGTGGGCATTTGTATCCTACAACAGAAACAAAGTTTGGCCATATCCCCGAGTTAAAAAATTAAACTAGGGCTGAAGCCCTAGTCCTATGTCTTTAAACTGCATTCAGTGAACCCCAAATAAATAAATTTTTCCCTGCCTAGGTTTTGGAAAAATTGAAAAATAAATAACAGTAAAGAGAGAGACCAAAGTGTCAACTATATTACTGCTAGAGGCCAAGTTGGAGGACATGGCCTTAGGTCCCTTAGCCAAGTGACTTGCAAATATCTAACTCTAGAACTGGACAGACAAGCCCACCAGTCCAAGGCATTCCTGAATTGCCTTACCTGATACCTGCCAAGGTAAGACCTAAGGAATGAGTAAGCAGAGAGGAACAAATGCTCTCTGCCGATAGACCTCTCCTGAGAGAGAAGGAAGATGGATCTGAGTGAGCGCACCTAGTTATTGTTTCCAAATTCATCAGCCAGAAAAAGTACTTTAATTCCCCCTGAGAAGGGGCAGAGAAAGGCCAGATTCATGCAAAGAGAAAATCCCTTCTCATAGAAAGCCAGAGTGAGAAAAAATGCTTGCATAACTCTAATAATAACCCAAAAGACAAGCTTTGAGAGCATTTGTTTTGTTTTGTTTTTGCTTTAGTAGAGGGTCGGTCTCCCTATGTTGCCCAGGCTGGTCTTGAACTCCTGGGCTCAAGCAATCCTCCTGTCTTGGCCTCCCAGAGTGCTGGGATTATATGCATGAGCCACCATACCCAGCCTTTCAGACCAACTTGAAGAAAAGTTCCATTCCTCAGATACCCCCATGTAGAATTTACCAAATCTATTCATGGATTTTTAATTTTTGCAAAAATAGTAAGTTTGCAATCTCTATAAAACATCCAAGCAATGGTGTCTGAGAGACAATTGAGTCTATATTCCCATAGTGCAGAAGTTAGGCCTGGGCTTAATCTATTATTGTAGGAGGCATCAATCTATAGAGGTAATTAAAAAGAGGAGAGTAATGAGACTCCCCAGAGAGAATAGATAAAGTGAGAATAGAAATACACTAAAACTCAGTCCCCTAGAACACTATCAGTTAAGGGACACAAAAAGAGAAGGAGCCTATAGAGGGCACTAAGGAGTGGCCAGAGATGTCAGAGGAAAGACCTGAGAAGAACTGGCTGTGTGAGCCCAAGGAAAGGGAGGTCACAATTGAGGAAGGGGCCGTCAGTGTCCTGTGTTCCTGAAGGATCAAGCCTGATCCTCCCTCCTCCAACAAAAGACCTCAGTTGGTCAGGAGATAGAGACCATCCTGGCCAACATGGTGAAACCCCATCTCTACTAAAAATACAAAAATTAGCTGAGTGTGGTGACACACACCTGTAGTCCCAGCTACTGGGGAGGCTTGGCAGAATTGCTTGAACTCGGGAGGCAGAGGTTTCAGTGAGCCAAGATTGCGCCACTACACTCCAGCCTGGCAACAGGGTGAGAGTCCATCCAAAAAACAAACAAACAAACAGCCTCAGTTTCCTCACTTGCAAACTGAATATAATAAATAACATCTTCCTAAAGCACTCATTAGTACTGGACTGTTAATGAGTATTTGATTTTCTTGTTTTCGGCACGTTAGGCACAATTATTCATCCCAATTAACATAGGCAAGGACCTCTGATTTGCTTAATCAAATAAAATATAGACAGAAGTAATGTGTAGCATTTCCAGGTAGAAGCTTTGGGAGTTAGTGTGTGCTTTACCATTTTCTCTTCCCTCTCTGTCATGACAATCTCAATGTTCCTAAGTAGCTTCCTTGTCACTCTGAGTCCAAGAGTGAAAACAAAGATAACATTGAGTAGAGTCAGCAGCCAACCTATGATGAATAAGTAGCATGAGCAAGAAATAAACCTTTGTTGTTTCAAGACACCTAGATTTCTGGAATGCTTGTTACTGAGTAATAATGTAACCTATTCTTACTGATTTACTACCTTGTAAAATTACGGCAAGAATTACATGCAAAAATATGTTATATGGCATAGAGAACAAGGTAATATGGAAGACAGAAGTCAATTAATAAATAGTGATTCCTTTTACTTTTGGGGAGCTGTAAAAAGTCTTGCTATTTGAATAAGAAATACTGGGAGTTTTTCGTAGGATGCAGAAATTGTTTTAATAGTAATCGATGATTATAAGTCATGCTGCTATAAAGACACATGCACATGGATGTTTATTGCGGCACTATTCACAATAGCAAAGACTTGGAATCAACCCAAATGTCCATCAGTGACAGATTGGATTAAGAAAATGTGGCACATATACACCATGGAATACTATGCAGCCATGAAAAAGGATGAGTTTGTGTCCTTTGTAGGGACATGGATGCAGCTGGAAACCATCATTCTCAGCAAATTATCACAAGAATGGAAAACCAAATACCACATGTTCTCACTCACAGGTGAGACTTGAACAATGAAATCACTTGGACACAGGAAGGGGAACATCACACACCAGGTCCTATTGTGGGGAGGGGGAAGGGCGAGGGATAGCATTAGGAGATATACCTAATGTAAATGATGAGTTAATGGGTGCAGCACACCAACATGGCTCATGTACACATATGTAACAAACCTGCACGTTGTGCACATGTACCCTAGAACTTAAAGTATAATAAAAAAATGTAATTGATGATAGCTGACATTTATTGAATCATTATTACAAGCCAGATTCTGGATATAGAAAAATTCCTTGCTCTTGCTAGCTTATTTCTCTGTCGTTTATTTTTCCTCTCCCCGAATCACTTCCAGTGATCCTTTTCAACCAACTAGATAATGTATATCTCAGGGCAAAAGGGGGCTCTGGAAATCATGTAGCTCAATGTCTGCCCAATGTCAGAGCTTCCTTTGCAATCTGCCTGGTATGTAGACATCCAAATTTTGCTAAATCAATCTCTATGGCAGGTTGCTTGCTACCTCATGAGGCAGTTGCTAGACTATAAGTTCTGAAATGTTAGGGCCCATATTTGTTGTGTTCACTTTGGAATTTCCTGTGGCCAGCATAGTACCTGGCAACATAGTGGAAAGTAAATAAGTATATATTAAAAAAAGAATGACCATACAAACCAACATTTACTTAGCTCTAATTTTTATCTTCCTTGTCTGTAAAAAGGTAGTAACAATACTAACCTCAGAAGACTTGGTAATGCATGTACCTGATATATCGCAGAAGCTATATTAGTATTATAAGGATATATCCCTTATCTCATTTCTTCTTCTGAAACAAAGCACAACATAAACGAATGTTGGAATACAAATTGAGCCATTCACTGGTCTTCCAACTAATATTTCATAGGCAAATTTCTGGGTAATTCCTGGAACAAAAGCATGATATATATAGTGTGCACTTATAATCATGTACTTGCAGATTTTGGAAGGCAGTGTAGTTCAACGATGAGAGACTCAAGCTCTAGAGTCTGACAAAATTGGATGAAAATGTACTCCTTGTGGATTGCCTGACCTTACAGGTTTCCTATACTCACCAGTAGCCATCAAACCTTCTTATCTTTAAATGAGGATACCTCATAGAGTTGTTGCAAGGTCCAAAGAAAATAAAATGACATAAAGTGCTCAGCACAGAGTCCGCAACATAGCAAACATTTATTAAATATGTGATATTGGTGTTATTCATGTAGGATGTTAAGAGACCTTAGAGACCATCTATTCTTAGAGACCCCCAATCAATTCACAAGAGCTAGATAATTAGATTCTGTCTATAATGTGTTGACTTTCACTACCTCTCACTTCCATAAATAGATATAGTCATCTTTGACGATTCTGATGTATTAGTTAGGGTAATAGTGGCCACTATTTAAATCTAAAGTGGCCACTTTAGAAATCTAAAGTGTATATGGCTCAGATATACTCATATAAGTTATTTTTCATTCAAGTTCAGACTTGGTTTTCCCAATTGGTTGGTGGCTTTCCTCCAAGTGATGATTTAGGGGCATAGGTTATTTGTGTCTTCAACACATGACTTCCAAGGACATCAAGCTTGCCTACATCAAACTATTAGGAAAGAAATGAGGAAGTGGAGAAGCTGTGTCTGTTTTTTAATTTTCATGCCATTGAAGTGACACACATCTCTTCTGCTCACACTTTTTTTGGGTGAGAACTAATCACATGGCACCATCTAAGTGAAGGGAGTGCTGGGAAATATAATAGCTATTTGGCTTGGTAGCTATTTCCCAGTGGCCACTCTATTCTATTAAAGGAGAAGCATGAATTTTGATGGTCAATTAGCTGTATCTCTCATAACTGATAAGCCTATTGTCATCTGTACTTTCTTTGCTATGATTTGCACAGTCCTAGAAGAAAGGTTTTAATTTTTTTTTTTTATTTTTTATTTATTTATTTATTTTTATTATACTTTAAGTTCTAGGGTACATGTGCATAACGTGCAGGTTTGTTACATATGTATATTTGTGCCATGTTGGTGTGCTGCACCCATCTACTCGTCAGCACCCATCAATTCATCATTTATATCATGTATAACTCCCCAATGCAATCCCTCCCCCCTCCCCGCTCCCCATGATAGGCCCCAGTGTGTGATGTTCCCCTTCCCGAGTCCAAGTGATCTCATTGTTCAGTTCCCACCTATGAGTGAGAACATGCGGTGTTTGGTTTTCTCTTCTTGTGACAGTTTGCTAAGAATGATGGTTTCCAGCTGCATCCATGTCCCTACAAAGGACGCAAACTCATCCTTTTTTATGGCTGCATAGTATTCCATGGTGTATATGTGCCACATTTTCTTAATCCAGTCTGTCACAGATGGACATTTGGGTTGATTCCAAGTCTTTGCTATTGTGAATAGTGCCGCAATAAACATACGTGTGCATGTGTCTTTGTAGTAGAATAATTTATAATCCTTTGGGTATATACCCAGTAGTGGGATGGCTGGGTCATATGGTACATCTAGTTCTAGATCCTTGAGGAATTGCCATACTGTTTTCCATAATGGTTGAACTAGTTTACAATCCCACCAACAGTGTAAGTGTTCCTATTTCTCCACATCCTCTCCAACAACTGTTGTTTCCTGATTTTCTAATGATTGCCATTCTAACTGGTGTGAGATGGTATCTCATTGTGGTTTTGATTTGCATTTCTCTGATGGCGAGTGATGATGAGCATTTTTTCATGTGTCTGTTGGCTGTATGAATGTCTTCTTTTGAGAAATGTCTGTTCATATCCTTTGCTCACTTTTTGATGGGGTTGTTTGTTTTTTTCTTGTATATTTGTTTGAGTTCTTTGTAGATTCTGGATATTAGCCCTTTGTCAGATGAGTAGATTGCAAAAATTTTCTCCCATTCTGTAGGTGGCCTGTTCACTCTGATGGTAGTTTCTTTTGCTGTGCAGAAGCTCTTTAGTTTAATTAGATCCCATTTGTCAATTTTGGCTTTTGCTGCCGTTGCTTTTGGTGTTTTAGACATGAAGTCCTTGCCCATGCCTATGTCCTGAATGGTACTACCTAGATTTTCTTCTAGGGTTTTTATGGTATTAGGTCTAACATTTAAGTCTCTAATCCATCTTGAATTAATCTTCGTATAAGGAGTAAGGAAAGGATCCAGTTTCAGCTTTCTACTTATGGCTGGCCAATTTTCCCAGCACCATTTATTAAATAGGGAATCCTTTCCCCATTTCTTGTTTCTCTAAGGTTTGTCAAAGATCAGATGGCTGTAGATGTGTGGTATTATTTCTGAGGACTCTGTTCTGTTCCATTGGTCTATAGCTCTGTTTTGGTACCAGTACCATGCTGTTTTGGTTACTGTAGCCTTGTAGTATAGTTTGAAGTCAGGTAGCGTGATGCCTCCAGCTTTGTCCTTTTGACTTAGGATTGTCTTGGCAATGCGGGCTCTTTTTTGGTTCCATATGAACTTTAAAGCAGTTTTTTCCAATTCTGTGAAGAAACTCATTGGTAGCTTGATGGGGATGGCATTGAATCTATAAATAACCTTGGGCAGTATGGCCATTTTCACGATAATGATTCTTCCTATCCATGAGCATGGTATGTTCTTCCATTTGTTTGTGTCCTCTTTGATTTCACTGAGCAGTGGTTTGCAGTTCTCCTTGAAGAGGTCCTTTACATCCCTTGTAAGTTGGATTCCTAGGTATTTGATTCTCTTTGAAGCAATTGTGAATGGAAGTTCATTCCTGATTTGGCTCTCTGCTTGTCTGTTACTGGTGTATAAGAATGCTTGTGATTTTTGCACATTAATTTTGTATCCTGAGACTTTGCTGAAGTTGCTTATCAGCTTAAGGAGATTTTGGGCTGAGACGATGGGGTTTTCTAAATATACAATCATGTCATCTGCAAACAGGGACAATTTGACTTCTTCTTTTCCTAACTGAATACCCTTGATTTCTTTCTCTTGCCTGATTGCCCTAGCCAGAACTTCCAACACTATGTTGAATAGGAGTGGTGAGAGAGGGCATCCCTGTCTTGTAGGGATGTTTTCAAAGGGAATTTTTCCAGTTTTTGCCCATTCAGTATGATATTAGCTGTGGGTTTGTCATAAATGGCTCTTATTATTTTGAGGTACGTTCCATCAATACCAAATTTATTGAGCGTTTTTAGCATGAAGGGCTGTTGAATTTTGTCAAAAGCCTTTTCTGCATCTATTGAGATAATCATGTGGTTCTTGACTTTGGTTCTGTTTATATGCTGGATTATGTTTATTGATTTGCGAATGTTGAACCAGCCTTGCATCCCAGGGATGAAGCCCATTTGATCATGGTGGATAAGCTTTTTGATGTGCTGCTGAATCTGGTTTGCCAGTATTTTATTGAGGATTTTTGCATCGATGTTCATCAGGGATATTGGTCTAAAATTCTCTTTTTTTGTTGTGTCTCTGCCAGGCTTTGGTATCAGGATGATGTTGGCCTCATAAAATGAGTTAGGGAGGATTCCCTCTTTTTCTATTGATTGGAATAGTTTCAGAAGGAATGGTACCAGCTCCTCCTTGTACCTCTGGTAGAATTCAGCTGTGAATCCATCTGGTCCTGGACTTTTTTTGGTGGGTAGGCTATTAATTGTTGCCTCAATTTCAGAGCCTGCTATTGGTCTATTCAGGGATTCAACTTCTTCCTGGTTTAGTCTTGGGAGAGTGTAAGTGTCCAGGAAATTATCCATTTCTTCTAGATATTCTAGTTGATTTGCGTAGAGGTGTTTATAGTATTCTCTGATGGTAGCTTGTATTTCTGTGGGGTCGGTGGTGATATCCCCTTTATCATTTTTTATTGCATCTATTTGATTCCTCTCTCTTTTCTTCTTTATTAGTCTTGCTAGTGGTCTGTCAATTTTGTTGATCTTTTCAAAAAACCAACTCCTGGATTCATTGATTTTTTGGAGGGTTTTTTGTGTCTCTATCTCCTTCAGTTCTGTTCTGATCTTAGTTCTTTCTTGCCTTCTGCTAGCTTTTGAATGTGTTTGCTCTTGCCTCTCTAGTTCTTTTAATTGTGATGTTAGAGTGTCCATTTTAGATCTTTCCTGCTTTCTCTTGTGGGCATTTAGTGCTATAAATTTCCCTCTACACACTGCTTTAAATGTGTCCCAGAGATTCTGGTATGTTGTATCTTTGTTCTCATTGGTTTCAAAGAACATCTTTATTTCTGCCTTCATTTCATTATGTACCCAGTAGTCATTCAGGAGCAGGTTGTTCAGTTTCCATGTAGTTGAGCGGTTTTGATTGTGTTTTTTAGTCCTGAGTTCTAGTTTGATTGCACTGTGGTCTGAGAGACAGTTTGTTATAATTTTTGTTCTTGTACATTTGCTGAGGAGTGCTTTACTTCCAATTATGTGGTCAATTTTGGAATAAGTGCGATGTGGTGCTGAGAAGAATGTATATTCTGTTGATTTGAGGTGGAGAGTTCTATAGATGTCTATTAGGTCTGCTTGGTGCAGAGATGAGTTCAATTCCTGGATATCCTTGTTAACTTTCTGTCTCGTTGATCTGTCTAATGTTGACAGTGGAGTGTTGAAGTCTCCCATTATTATTGTATGGGAGTCTAAGTGTCTTTGTAAGTCTCTAAGGACTTGCTTTATGAATCTGGGTGCTCCTGTATTGGGTGCATATATATTTAGGATAGTTAGCTCTTCCTGTTGAATTGATCCCTTTACCATTATGTAATGGCCTTCTTTGTCTCTTTTGATCTTTGATGGTTTAAAGTCTGTTTTATCAGAGACTAGGATTGCAACCCCTGCTTTTTTTTGTTCTCCATTTGCTTCGTAGATCTTCCTCCATCCCTTTATTTTGAGCCTATGTATGTCTCTGCATGTGAGATGGGTCTCCTGAATACAGCAGACTGATGGGTCTTGACTCTTTATCCAGTTTGCCAGTCTGTGTCTTTTAATTGGAGCATTTAGTCCATTTACATTTAAGGTTAATATTGTTATGTGTGAGCTTGATCCTGCCATTGTGATATTAACTGGTTATTTTGCTCGTTAGTTGATGCAGTTTCTTCCTAGCCTTGATGGTCTTTACATTTTGGCATGTTTTTGCAATGGCTGGTACCGGTTGTTCCTTTCCATGTTTAGGGCTTCCTTCAGGGTCCCTTGTAAGGCAGGCCCGGTGGTGACAAAATCTCTAAGCATTTGCTTATCTGTAAAGGATTTTATTTCTCCTTCACTTATGAAACTTAGTTTGGCTGGATATGAAATTCTGGGTTTAAAATTCTTTTCTTTAAGAACGTTGAATATTGGCCCCCACTCTCTTCTGGCTTGTAGAGTTTCTGCTGAGAGATCTGCTGTTAGTCTGATGGGCTTCCCTTTGTGGGTAACCCGACCTTTCTCTCTGGCTGCCCTTAAGATTTTTTCCTTCATTTCAACTTTGGTGAATCTGGCAATTATGTGTCTTGGAGTTGCTCTTCTGGAGGAGTATCTTTGTGGTGTTCTCTGTATTTCCTGAATTTGAATGTTGTCCTGCCCTACTAGGTTGGGGAAGTTCTCCTGGATGATATCCTGAAGAGTGTTTTCCAACTTGGTTCCATTTTCCCCCTCACTTTCAGGCACCCCAATCAGACGTAGATTTGGTCTTTTTACATAATCCCATACTTCTTGCAGGCTTTGTTCATTTCTTTTTCTTCTTTTTTCTTTTGGTTTCTCTTCTCGCTTCATTTCATTCATTTGATCCTCAATCACTGATACTCTTTCTTCCAGTTGATCGAGTCGGTTACTGAAGCTTGTGCATTTGTCACGTATTTCTCGTGTCATGGTTTTCATCTCTGTCATTTCGTTTATGATCTTCTCTGCATTAATTAGTCTAGCTGTCAATTCTTCCACTCTTTTTTCAAGATTTTTAGTTTCTTTGCGCTGGGTACGTAATTCCTCCTTTAGCTCTGAGAAGTTTGATGGACTGAAGCCTTCTTCTCTCATTTCATCAAAGTCATTCTCTGACCAGCTTCGATCTGTTGCTGGCGATGGGCTGCACTCCTTTGCAGGGGGAGATGCGCTCTTATTTTTTGAATTTCCAGCTTTTCTGCCCTGCTTTTTCCCCATCTTTGTGGTTTTATCTGTCTCCGGTCTTTGATGATGGTAACGTACTGATGGGGTTTTGGTATAGGTGTTCTTCCTGTTTGATGGTTTTCCTTCTGACAGTCAGGACCCTCAGCTATAGGTCTGTTGGAGATTGCTTGAGGTCCACTCCAGACCCTGTTTGCCTGGGTATCAGCAGCAGAGGTTGCAGAAGATAGAATATTGCTGAACAGCGAGTGTACCTGTCTGATTCTTCCTTTGGAAGCTTCCTCTCAGGGGTGTACTCCACCCTGTGAGGTGTGGGGTGTCAGACTGCCCCTAGTGGGGGATGTCTCCCAGTGAGGGTACTCAGGGGTCAGTGACCCACTTGAGCAGGCAGTCTGTCTGTTCTCAGATCTCAACCTCCGTGTTGGGAGATCCACTGCTCTCTTCAAAGCTGTCAGACAGTGTGTTCGCGTCTGCTCAGGCCTCTCCTGCTTCCCCTGTTGTTTTTTTAGCTGATCCCTGCCCCCAGAGGTGGAGTCTAGAGAGACAGGCAGGTTTCCTTGAGCTGCTGTGAGCTCCACCCAGTTCGAGCTTCCCAGCGGCTTTGTTTACCTACTTAAGCCTCAGCAATGGCGGGCGCCCCTCCCCCAGCCTCGCTGCTGCCTCGTGGTTAGATCGCCGCAGACTGCTGTGTTAACAATGAGGGAGGCTCCGTGGGCGTGGGACCCCTCCCCCCCCCCGCCAGGTGAGGGATATATTCTTCTGGTGTGCCCCTTTGCTTAAAGCGCGGTATTGGGGTGGGAGCTACCCGATTTTCCAGGTGTTGTGTGTCTCAGTTCCCCTGGCTAGGAAAAGGGATTCCCTTCCCCCTTGCGCTTTCCAGGTGAGGCGATGCCTCGCCCTGCTTCAGCTCTCGCTGGTCCGGCACTCCCTAGTGAGATGACCCCAGTACCTCAGTTGAAAATGCAGAAATCACCGGTCTTCTGTGTCGCTCGCGCTGGGAGTTGGAGACTGGAGCTGTTCCTATTCAGCCATCTTGCTCCACCCCCCCCCCAAGGTTTTAATTTAAACATAAACATCCCTAAAGCAGTATATTACCATGTGGCATAACTCATAACAATTTCAAATGAATATCACGATGGAGGCAAGAAGTAGAATGTAGAATGTGTTGGGAAAGGGAAGGAGGAAGTGATAGAAGAAACAAGAGAAAGTTAGAATTGAGTAGAGCTAGGAGAGGGTACTTTACACACAAAATTTATGATCCTCACAAGAATCCTTTAGGGAGAATGTATTTCCCATTCAATAAACAGGGAAACTGAGGCTCAGAGAGGTGGCATGGCTTGCCCAAGGTCACACAATGTGAAACTGCAGAGCACAAATTCAATCCCAGTTTGGTCTAAAGGCAAATCAAACGTTCTCTTTCTCTCTCCTTATTTCTCTCTCTCTCAAGGGAAACTTAAGAGGAGTGTCTTAGTGTAACTCTTTCAGTCTTCCTCACCGGCCTGCTCTATTCTCTAGTTGGCCAAACTTTGACCAATTCCCTTTCTTCTATAAGGAGTAATCTTGCAACTGGTTTTTAATTCCCACTTCCATTGACATTGCACTGCAGTCTCATTCATATGTATAATTACAAGGATAATCTAATGCTTACCCACTTTTATTAACTTCTCTAATCAAACCAGCAATTTTTTTCATATTATATGAAGGGATATTAATAAATGCTGTTTATGAGAAAATCTGTGAATTTTTGACTTTAAGTAACCTAACGTTTCCCTATACCTCAGTCAAATCCTATCTACATCTTGGCAGAAATGTCCATACTACTTTGAATGGGAGAAACAAGGATAGGATCAGAATTTTTAGGAGCAAAATATGAAATTCCACATTACGTTTGACTTTACCATTTCAACACAGATTGTGATCCTAGTTTTGAAGGATAATAAAAAAAAAATAGCTTCTTTTGGTGTAGATAATTTCCTCATAAATGACTCATATTTGTCTAGTAAATTTTGCCCACCCCTCTCATCCAGGAGGTACTCATCAGCCACAGAGAGCCAAGTACTAAGTTTGACACTGGTGGATGCTTATTTTTGGTCACTTCAATTTATAGGAAGTTTTCTCTGTCTCTACACACACCACCACCACCACCACCACCACCACCGCCACCACCACCACCACCACCACCACGAGAGAAGAGAATCCAGTACAATTCACAGGGAGAATTAATTAGTGCATATCAAATGTGAGCTTGACAGGGCTATGATTTAAATACAAAGATGCCTGAAGAATTATGAGTCAATATTTGAGCTCCATGCTAGTCTGATGCTACTGTATCCACCTGAACAAATACAACCTAGCATCCTACCTTCTTTGCAGCTGTTTGAGTCTCTCCCTACAGGGTGGTAGGTCTGAAGGGGCCTTTTCAGTGGGGGAAGAGGGTAGGGAAGGATACTACACAGAGCTCAGTAAGCTGGAAGACAGCTGGAGGGAATGAGCTTCTCTCCCTCACGCTTCTTTCTGCTGCCAGGAAACAGCAGTTCCACGAGTAGAACAGAAGCATCCAGTCAGCTGGGTGTCCACATGGAGACTTTTACCCAGGATCTAACACATTAACTGTGGGACATCTGGTAAGTCTCTTTATCCCTGCTGAGCCTCACTTTTCTCATTCATAAAGTAAAGATAGTATTCCTGCCCCTCATAAAGTTGCTGAGTATTTTTAAGCGTTTACATGTTTAGGGCAATCATTTATCCCAGGCTCTGATCTAGCATTTGCATGGAGTTTCTCATCCAGTCCTCACAAGAATCCTATGACTCCGTGGATACAACAGGGAACCAAGGAGCAGAGGATTGGAGAAGTTTTCCCCAAACACACTAGAATAGTATATGATTATGTGAATGATGACAAAAACCAAATAATCTAATTAGTAAATTGGCAAAGAGCTTGAATAGGTATCCTCCAAAGAAGATATACAAATGTCTAACAAGCTGTAGCCCATACTCTTATTGTAATCCATCTTGGTGGTTCTCTTTTGGTTTTAGGTGGAAGATGTTCAGTTAAAAATAATTCAAGTAGGCTGGGTGCAGTGGCTCATGCCTCTAATTCCAGCAGTTAGGGAGGCTGAGGCAGGAGGATCACCTAAGGTGAGGAATTCGAGACCAGCCTGACCAACATGGTGAAACTCTGTCTCTACTAAAAATACAAAAATTAGCCAGGCGTCGTAGCATATGCTTGTTATTCCAGCTACTGGGGAGGGTGAGACAGGAGAATTGCTTGAAACCGGGAAGTGGAGGTTACAGTGAGCTGAGATCACACCACTGCACTCCAGCCTGGGTGACAGAGCTAGACTCCATCTCAAAATAAATAAATAAATAAAATAAAATAAAAAATAATATAAGTAGAAAAAGAAATTTATTTGCTCTGACAACTAAAATCTTGAAGGAGTATCCAGCATTTGTTCTGGCTAGAGTCAGAGATGCTCAAAAAGTGTCATCAGGGTTCTTTCTTTCTCTGCTCTTCTACTCTTTGCAGGTTCATCACATTCTCCCCTACTTCCATTGGATCAGCATAAACACCTGCAGGTGCCTCCAGTTTATATCATTCTTATAGTTAATGACCAATGGAAGACAGCATCTTTCGAAAAAGTTCCTTTGAAAAAGTTCCAAGAAGGCTTTACTTGGCCTACCTTGGGCCTAGCTTATCTCCTACTGTGATGGAGGAGTCAGAACTAGGACTGAAAAGGGGTGGTGTGAGGTCATCCTTTACTAAATCTCCTGGAATGGGGAAGGATGGTTCCCCAGAGAAACAAACGCTGAGCGAACATCAGTATATGTCAATCTCATAAGGATTAGATAAGTATATAACAAGAACCTTATACATAATACCTTCTATTTTTTAACCCAGCGATGAAATCATTCCTAAAACCCTCTTTGAAAAGTTCTTGCTTCCATGCATTAATATCTATTTAGATCATTTGATTTGGAATCTCATCTGTTCCAAGAAACCTTGCATCCCCTTCTCTACCTTAACATCCCCCCAAAACTCCTTATTGCAGTCCTTGTCATTCCTGGCCGGTATGAGAGTTATTTATGGCCATATCTGTCTATCCAGTTATCAATCTCATTGTCACAGAGTAGGGTTGGATGCTTGGGTTTTGCAATCAAAGATCTACATTTGAATTCTAATTCTGCCACTTATGAGCTATATGATCTATTGAAGTTGCTTATTCACTCTAAACTTAAATTTCCTCACCTATAAATTTAGTGATAATATATATTTTTAATTTTAAACAATATTCTTTTATAGCCATATTTTAGATAATAAGGGATTTAAAGCAGTTTATAAAATGTACACAATAAAGTAAAAAAATACATATGAGAGCCAGAGAAAGCATAAATTACAGTAGACATTTAAGACCTGAGTGAAGGTAAAAATACAAATATATAGACCTCCATAATTGTTAAATTATAGATCACATATAACTATTAAAAACTGAGCTACATCTTTCCAAGAAACAATTAGAAAAAGGAAACTTGGGCAATTAAGTGATTTCTCTTCTATGTGTGGCAGAAACATGAAAAAAGAACATTTCAAGTCCTCACGAAAGTAGGACTTTTCCTGGTGTTTGTTTCTAAATACTAATCCAAGAGGACATTAGGGGTGAATGAGACCTGAAATAATATATATAAAGCCCCTGGTTGCTGGTTCAAAAGAGGTGTTTCCAAAAGACACAAATAAATGGGAAGAATTTCCATTTTCATGGATTGGAAGGCTTAATATTGTTAAGATGTTAATACTGCCCAGAGCAATCTATGGATTTAATTCTTATCAAAATCACAATGATAATTTTTGGAAAAAGTTGAAAAATCCATCCTAAAATTTTTACAGAATCTTAAAAGTCCCCAAATAGCCAAAAGCAATCTTAAAAAGGAACAAAATTGGAAGTTTCATACTTCTTGATTTCAATATGTGTTACAAAACTACAGGAATCAAAACAGTGTAGCACTGCCCGAGAGACAGATATATAGACCAACTGAATAGAATTAAAAGCCCAGAAATAAACCTTCACATATATACTCAAATGATTTTTAACAAAGGTGCCAAGAACACTTAATAAGGAGAGGACAATCTTTTCCACAAATGGTGCTGGGAAAATTGGATGTCCACACATAAAAAAAAAAAAAAATTTAGACCTTTATGTGATACTCTCTATATAAAAATTAACACAAAATGAATCAAAGATGTAAATATAAGACCTAAAGCTATAAAACTTTCAAAAGAAAACATAGAAGAGCTTCGTGACCTTAATTTGGCAATGATTTCTTGGATATTACACCAAAAGAAGAAACAATAAAGGTTACAATAGGTAAATTGGACTACATCAAAATTAAAACTTCTTTGCACAAAAGGACACAATCAAAAGAGTGAAAAGGCAAACTTTTGGGTGAAAGTATTCATAAATCATATATCTGATAGTTTAATATTCAGAATATATAAAGAACTCCCGCAACTCAACAACAAAATAACAAATAATCTACTTAATAAATTGGCAACAACTTGAATAGTTTTATTTCTCCAAAGAATATATACAAACGGCTATTAAGAATATGCAAAGATACCCCAAATCACTAATCATTAGGAAAATGCAAATCAAAACCACAGTGAGATAGCACCTTATACTCATTTGAACGGCTGTTGTTAAAAAACAGCCCGGTGCGGTGGCTCACGCCTGTAATCCCAGCACTTTGGGAGGCCGAGGCGAGCGGATCATGAGGTCAGGAGATCCAGACCATCCTGGCTAACACGGTAAAACCCTGTCTCTACTGAAAAATACAGAAAATTAGCCCGGCATGGTGGCGGGCGCCTGTAGTCCCAGCTACCCGGGAGGCTGAGGCAGGAGAATGGCGTGAACCCGGGAGGCGGAGCTTGCAGTGAGCCTAGATCACACCACTGCACTCCAGCCTGGGCGACAGAGCGAGACTCCGTCTCAAAAAAAATAAAATAAAAATAAAATAAAATAAATAAAACAAATTTTAAAAAGAGAAAATAACAGAGTGAAGAAATTGAAAACCTATGTACTCTTTGTGGAAACATAAAATGGTTCAGCTGCTACAGAAATAGTATGGTGGTTCCTCAAAAGTTAAAAATAGAATTACCATTTGATCCAGCAATTTCACTTCTGGATATATATCCAAAAGAATTGAAAGCATAGTCTCAAAGAGATGTTTGTATATCAGTGTTCATAGTAGCATTATGCACAATAGCCCAAAGGTGGAAGCAGCCCAAATCTCTAACAACAGATAACAAAATGTGTTGTATATACACCGATGGAATACTTTTCAGTCTTAAGAGAAATTCTGACACATACTACAACATGGATGAACCTTGAGGACCTTATGCTAAGTGAAATAAGCCAGTTACAAAAAGACAAATACTATATAATTCCACTTATATGTGGTACCTAGAGTAGTCAGATTCATAGAGACAGAAAATAGAATGGTGGTTGCCAAGTGGAGAGTTGTTTACTTAACACAGAGTTTCAGTTTTGCAAGATGAAAAAGTTCTGGAATTGACTGCATGACAATGTGAATATACTTAACACTACTGAACTGTACACTTAAATATGTTAAAATTGTAAATTTTATGTTATGTTTATTTTATCACCATTTAAATTTTTAAAAATTGTTTGAATAAAAAAAACAATATGGCCTCTTTTTCTCTCTGTTCCTAGAAGAGTGCTTTTCACAAAGGAAGGATGGATAAAATCTGGTTGGGAAGTTCTGGGAAATCTACGCAAAGAAGACACTTTAAATGCATTACAAAAAACTAGAAGACACCTTCAAAGCAGAGAACAAGCAGTGTGTGTAAAGTATATGGGGGAGTAGTACACACCTAAGGACCTGGAAGAAAAGGTGTGTGCTGAGAAGAAACAGGGATGACTGATGAGTCTGGAGAGAGGCAAGATTTGCCTATTCCATTAAGGAGCCTGGACTTTTACCTGGAGGGGTCTAGAGTCCTCTTACTCACAAAATGGATTAGAGTACCCAAACCATCATGTCTCAATGACTTGAGAACTGGCTATCTAGTGCATAAATTATCTTAAGTCTTATCATTCCCTCTATGCTGCTTTCTTTTTTTTTTCATTTCACTGATTATTCACATCATAAATGTCATAGAAATAAAGAATGGTAGAGATCATGTAGATCATGAGATCATGACTTGATGAATGGGAGTGTTATGTAGAGTTAATTTGGGGTGTGAACCCTCTTTGTTAAGGGTCCCCTTTTGTGCCCTGTCCAGTTTGCAGAGACCCTGTATTAGGAAGCATTTTCTAACTGCTGGTTGAATAAAAGAGAGAGTGATGCAGAGACTTATTTTTTCTGTTTTTTTTTGTTTGTTTGTTTTTGTTTTTGTTTTTGTTTTTTGAGACAGAGTCTTGCTCTGTCACCCAGGCTGGAGTGCAGTGGCACGATCTCGTCTCACTGCAACCTCTGCCTCCAGGGTTCAAGCGATTCTCCTGCCTTAGCCCCCTGGGTAGCTGGGATTACAGGCATACGCCACCACACCCAGCTAATTTTTGTATTTTTAATAGAGACGTGTTTTACCACATTGGTCAGGCTGGTCTCAAACTCCTGACCTCAGGTGATCCACTCACCTCAGCCTTCCAAAGTGCTGGGATTACCAGCATGACTCACCATGCCCAGCTGATGCAAAGACTTTTTTTTTTTTTTTTTTGAGACGGAGTCTCGCTCTATCGCCCAGGCTGGAGTGCAGTGGCCGGATCTCAGCTCACTGCAAGCTCTGCCTCCCGGGTTTTTACGCCATTCTCCTGCCTCAGCCTCCCGAGTAGCAGGGACTACAGGCGCCCGCCACCTCGCCCGGCTAGTTTTTTGCATTTTTTAGTAGAGACGGGGTTTTACGGTGTTAGCCAGGATAGTCTCGATCTCCTGACCTCGTGATCCACCCGTCTCGGCCTCCCAAAGTGCTGGGATTACAGGCTTGAGCCACCGGGCCTGGCCTGCAAAGACTTTTAAAGCCTGTTCTTGGCACTTAAGCTTTCTCTGGAGCAGAGTCATTATTTAAATATCATCCATGCTAAAGGATTTTAAGATAAGATTGAGCTTCACAGGAACCTCCCAACCATGGCAAAGCATTCCTGCACTGGGAAATTTCTATTGCCTCTGATGCTTAGTTCCCAATACACAGAACTGGCAAGGTCATCCTCAGATCCATCTGAATTTAATCCTTCCTTCTTTCATTCACTCAGTCAGAATTTCCTAAGCATAGTGCCATTGCTCTGGGAATTCAGTCATGAATACAGCCTGATCCTGCCGTGGTGGAAATCATGGTCTAAAGAAAGAGAAAATATATAATTTACAATAAAGTAAAATAAATTAACAAAGGGTGCTCTTCCATAGCCTCATCAATGCTATGTAAGTTTTACCTCCTCCATGAAGCCTTTCTTGACCCCATAGCCTCTGTCTGTTTTTCTGTCCTGTGACACCCCAGAGCAGTTTATTCTCCATGCTACCAATATAAGCCCCATCCAATTCTTCCCACTTGTGTGGTTGCTGGAGAATATTCTTCCATCCACACCTGGATTGTAATCTGCTTCACACCAGGGGCTTTTTCACAGTGGCTCAGTGCATCTCATTGGTTCACATTTCTGTACATTTGCTCATGCTCTTTTCCCAGTTTTCATCCTTTGTCTGCTGAACTCCTATACGCATTTGAAAGCTGATATGGATTGGCTCTATGCCCCCACTCAAATCTCTTCTTGAATTGTAATCCACATAATCCCCATGTGTCGAGGGTGGGAACTGGTGGGAGGTGATTGGATCATGGGGGCAGTTTCCCCCATGCTGTTCTCATGATAGTGAGCTCTAATGCTCACTATCACTTTTATAAGTGTTTGACAGTTTCTCCTACACACACATTCTGTCTCTCGCCTGCTGCCATGTAAGATGTGCCTGCCTTACCTTCCGTCATGATTGTAAGTTTCCTGAGGCCTCCCCAGTCATGTGGAACTGTGGGTCAATTAAACCACTTTCCTTTATAAATTACCCAGCCTCGGATATTTCTTTTATAGCAGTGTGAGAACAGAGTAATACAAAGGCCCAGCTCAAATGTTCCCTGCAATACGAAGTTTTCCTTGATTTTATGGGAGTCACTCCTAGTTCTTTGTGCCCACGGCATTCTCTTATTATGTCTATCATAGCATTTACTGCACCATTTTGAAATGTATTAATTTACCTGCCTGCTTCTCTTACTAGGCAGGGCTAGAAGAGTGTGACCCTTTATCTGGGATACAGAATCAGGCAGTGCACTAGTTAAGGTAAAGCAAACTGCTTTAACAAATAAAACCTGAAATGATCCAGCACATGATTTTCAACTAGATTTTCCTGATCAGCAGCAGTGGGGGCCTGCACTCCATGTAGTCATTCAGGGACCAATCTGATTAAAATTCTGCCATTTTCATGGCATCCGAGACCTCCTTCAACAAGTCGTCAGGTGAATGAAAAAATAACTAAGATGGCATATCTTTCCCTAACCACCTCAGGCCAGAAGGCACATACAAAGGTTTCTGTTCATATCTGACTGGAGAGAACTGAGCATATGACCCCTCCTGGAGAAGGAGAGGGATTAGAAACTAAGCCTTGGCCTGGAAGCCACTTCCCAGTGATGATTCTACACTACAGAAAAGGAGCAGAGATCTTTGGAGGACAGTTGGCCATCTCTACCAAAGGTAACAAAAATGGATTCTTTAGACACAAACCTACCCTACTCAGGAGGTAATAGTGAATTTCTACTTGAAGCTTTCTGGGAAGTTCAGTATTGCGACACTGAAAGAGAAAGCTGATTTAGGAAAAATTCTCGGATTCCTGAAAGGCACTTGGCAGAAAAAGTCTACAAACAGTATGAGACAATAAAAGATAATGCCACTTCATTTGGTCCTGTAATTATACTTACTTCTTACCAAAGAGCTGAGAATGAACACTCTAATTACTCTACAGGTTATGTGGAGATTAATAAATCTGACTCCTGCAGAACACATAGCTTATAAACACAAGATCAGGACTAGGCCTGGCCTGTTATTAGACTGGTCTCTCTGGGTGGAAGAAGGAAAGGAATTGTAAGGTGAGAACCTAATTTGTGCCATGAATTATAATAAGCATTTTATATAAGTCATTTAAACTAATTCTCACAACCCTGGAACAGGGTATTATTGCCTTTATTTGCATATGAGGAAAATGAGTTTCAGAGAAGTGGAAGTACTTCTTTAAAGCAGCAACTCTGGGATTTGAGCCCAGGGCACAAAGCGCATACTCTTTCCACTGTACCAAGTCCCTTCAAGGGAAACCTCAAAGACCTATAGGAAGTCTTTCTTCTCAGAACTCTGCTCCATGGAGGATGATTTGGTTGTAAATATGCAGCTGCCGTGCTTATCTGCCCAAAGGCAGATATTGTCACCGAAGATGTGGTCCCTGAAGTAACCCAGTGGCTATGAAGAGGAGGCTTTCTGAAGAGATCTAACCTTCAAATGCCTTCTTCTGCCCATCAGCCAGAGCCTTTGCTGTGACTTTGTGGATGGGCTCCATTGAGTTCTCATAGAAACGAGCCTTTGGAATTGGACTCCGTCATGCATTTATATTGGCCTCATCAACGGGATGACTCCAAATGATCAGGCCTAACCATCTGCACACCCTGAGTGGGGGAGTCCAGGAAGGAAAGAATTACCTTGAGCCAAGCAGCACGAAGCAGAGGCTGCCATGGAGTGGGAGGAGATATGACATGTCTTCATGGAAGTGTATCTGCAGTGTGAGCTCCAGAGAGGAGAAACGTCCTCTGTATAAACCTGACCTCCTCTAAGACAGGAGGCTCCTACCTCCTGTGAGGAGTCATCCATGTCTGCTCTTTGTCTTCCATGCTCTGCTTCCCTTAACCACACTGTGTTCTCTTCCTTCCCTGGTCTCCTGTCTCTTTCTGGGCATTTAGCAGAAGGGCTGTATCTGGTGTGGAAACAAGAATAGGGGCAGCCTAGAGTGCGGATCAACAGAATGCACTTTGGCAATAAATCGACCTGCATTTCAACTCTGGTCCAGCCACCTGAGACCTTGGGCATTTTTATTCCACTTCTCTTGAGCTTTGGTTTCTTTGTGTGCAAAATGGGGATCATAGCAATGCTACCTCATAGGATTGTCATAAAGACAAACATGTAAAATGCTGAGCTTAATATCTGGCATACTTGGTAATTACCCAATTTCTAGTAGAATCTTTTACAGCTTACAAATAAAAGATGAGAGTTTTAGAATTTCTAAATCCCACCTGGCACTTTCCAGCTACATCATGTTGGGCAAGTCATTTAGATTATCTCAGTCTCAGCTTTTCTATCTGTAATGAAGAAGGAGGAGGAGGAGGCCACCTGCCCTTGGATCTTGCAGAATTAATGAGAGTTTCAAATGAAGTAACATTCATGAAAGCTGTGGGGACAGGGAGTGGGGGTGGAGCCAAAGAGTGCACCATCTAGTTACAGAAGCAAGACCAAGAAAGATATCTGACAATCTTTAAGGTGAACTTACTTTAGAGACCGTAAAAGCAAAAGGAGCTAACAGTGATCTATAAGGGCTCTAAGGGGAGCTGGGATGGGCCATGTCTTTGTACATGGATGGAGGCTGGCAGAGAGGAGAGGAACATCCCATTAATGGTGAAATGGGCACAGCCTGTGTGTTCCGGGAAAAAGACAGGTTGGGGCAGATAAGCAAGAAGGAAACTCCTTTGCCTAAATCATTATCAAGCACAAAGGACAGTAATGATACAAGTATGATGGGACATCATGATGGAAGGGAATTGGAGAGAGAGCAAAGAATAGACATTTTATTTCTGACTTTTGATGTGGCCGTTGTTATCTTTGCCTGCTCAGCATCTGTTACCTTGATTTTCCTGTGGGGAGCCCCCACCTCCACCAAATTCCAGGAATTCGAATTGAGGGCTGACAATTCACCCAAGTGACGAAGCCTGAAACCTGGGATTCTTCCCTGACTACCTTCAGCCTTCCCATCCAGACAGCCCTCAGTTTTGTAGATTCTACCTCCTTAATACCTCTGATCCACCTATTTCTCTCCATCTCCACTATCACCCCCCAATCCAACTCATCTTCACCTCTCATCTGAATATATATGTCAGCCTCTTACCTAGTATCCTTGCCTCCACTCCGCCTCCCTCCAATCCATTCTACTTCCTGCAGCAAGAGTGTTTTCTTTTTCCTATAGTGCAGATGTTCCTCTCCTATTTAATATCGTTTGATGGCTTCACATTACCCAGAGAATAAATTCCTAACTCTTTACGATGGCAAGTCCTCATTTACCTAGACCTTAGACCCAAGCTGCTTATACACTTGCTTTATGATCTTAGGCAAGATAATTCACTTCTCTGTTTCTCAGTTTCTTCATTTGTGTAATAAAATGAATATTATAATACTATATGCTTTATAAGATTGTTGTGAAGAATAAATGAATGCATGTATGTAAAGCACTTAGAACAATGACTAGGACATTATAGATGCTTTTAAGTTGTTTCTATCACCACTATCACCACCACTACCACTACCACCGCCATCATCACCACCCCTGTCATCATCGTTATCATGATTACCATCATCACATCTTTCTTCTCCTCATGATCATCCTCATCTTTGTATCTCACACTTTTTCCCTCTTACTCTCTGCTACAGCTATACTGAGACTTAATTCCTCCTAACACCCCAAACATATCTCCTCTCAGAATCTTCATATATGCTGAACTCTTTTCCTGGGAACTGACCCTCAGATTCCCATATCATGCCTCTTCACTTTTATCTTAAGTGTCTCTTCCCTAGAGAAGTCTTCCCTGACTACCTCAGATGGGGATATGATGCTGTTACACTGCCCCACAGAATCTCATCCCACTTTGTAACTGGTACTTCCTTATTCAGTATGTCTCTCACTCACTTGACTGGAAACTGCTTAAGGGCAAGAACTGAGTATGTCTCAGTCACCATTAGCCATCTGTCCAACTCACTACCCTATCCACTCTATCATATAATGTGTTACCATGTTTCACATCATTTCCTTTCCCTATGCCCTCTCATTTTCATAGTGGGAAGCATTCTTCCTAGTGGAAATAAGTTTTCTGCTTATTTATAGCACTCTTTTATTTGAAATTATTTTAAAAACTAAGCAGAAGATTGCATTTTAATCCAACTAGTTAAATCATTTGAAATATTTATAAGGGCCATTTTCAGCCTTTGTTCTAAAAAAAAAAAAAAAGGAGTGTGGGTGGAGAGCAGGCAATAGAAGCCACATATGATTTGAAAGGAGAAGAGCTGAGGCTCTGAAGGACCACCAAAAGTTGCCTCTCTGCCCACTGGAAAGATGTTTCCCAAAATAAAAGACATGCCATTCACTGACACTTGCATGGTCTTGAAACCATGTGTGTTCTGCCTTGTGCCAAAAGAGTTTGGGAGAAGAGGGAGCGACTACTCCCAGCTCTGTCGGCAGCCGCTTCTGAAGCTGCCATAGCAACAAGTATAGACTAAAAGCGATCCTTCCATATTAGGTGTGAACTGACTCCAGACAAGGAAAATAACTTGCAGGGAAGAAGCCAGCTTTGCTGGGAAACTCACAGGGAGTAATATGCCAGTGACCCATCCCCCCACCCCAAGTGCCTTTCACTTCCCCAACCACCATGTGAGTAATAGTAGACAGAATTTTTTAAAAAAGAACTTTCCTTCAAACATTCAGACATACAGCTTTGCTGGGTAAAATTGCACTGGAGTCCTTCCCCACCCCCCAAGCCCCAGCACTCTCCTCTCTTGTTCTGATTTTCAGCTGCCTCAGTAGCCCATCCATCTGTCAGTGCACATATGGGTAAAAGAGGCAAGCCAGGAAGCAGAGAGAAGAAGAATTTGTATTTCATAAGCATGTTCTCAGCAGAGGAGTAGAAAATACCTTCTGCCAAAACAGAACAGGGTGGCAGGTCTGGAGTAGTATCTGCTCAGCTAGAAATGACCCTTAAAATGTAGATGCTACTCTGTCATTTGGGTTTCTGGGGCAGAACCTGTCTCTGTCCCCATAGTTTTCTACCCTAACCACCCTACCCCTTTCATCCACTCATCCATTCCCACCCAGAGACAAGACTTTCAGTGGCACATTGAGGCCCAGTTCCTGCCTTCATCCTTGTCCAGGCTCTTCTCTTTAGCCCTGACTCAGTTCAGATCAGAAATCTGACACTAAGTGACTGTGCAAACTTGCGAGAGTCACTTTGTCTCAGCATCAGTTTCCTTGGCTGTAAAACAGGGCTAATAACATTGCCAAACTGGTAGGTAAATTGTGAGGATTAAATGAAATAATTCCTGTAAACCTCTTAGAACAGTGTCTGGCTCATAACAAATGATCAGTAAGTGTTATTTTTTCCTCCCACAAGCTTCATCTTCCAGCTTATTTTGGAGTCTGGAGCTGCCCACATTGTCTAGTCTTGACAGATTTTGTCCTCAAAGGCAAAGACCATGTTGTTTTATTCGTCTTTGTCATACTGATTTGTCTACAGCCCTAGTTACCTAATACACAGCGCCTGGCTCAGTGTAAGTGTTTAATACATGTTTGTTGTGAAAAGGCACAAATTGATGGATGGGAAGATGAATGGGTGGGTAGATGCATAAATAATAGAGGGGAAAACCCACCCTTTTCTTGTCACATAGAATCAGGGAGAATCTGGGTCTCTGGCAAGCCATCCAACAGAGATGAGTTTTCCAGGTGGGTTGACAGACTTGCCTAGTCTTGAGGTCTTTTCTGACCAGAGGCTGTTACATGGAGTTGGCTAGATGTTTCCTTCTCCATCCATATGGGAACTTGGAAATTTGGCTAAAATTCTGGTATTTTGTTTTGTTTCTCTTTCTTAGCTTGACACTGGGGCTTCTTTCCTTTCTCTCCTTGAGTGCCAGCACAGATGCCAGCTGGCCCATGGGCTCTGTTAACCCTTTCCAGCCTGCCCTTGAATGGCTCTGCCAATACTCTGTATTGCTTGGCTTTGCTGTGAACCCATATGGCTTCTTGCCTCATAATGTTTACACTGCTACCCTGCCTCTCTCTCTCAGTTCCCCCAACCTGGCCTCTCTAGTCACACAGAGCCACATGAGAAGAGAGCTGGTATTAAGCACAGATATGGAAGGAAGGCAATGCATAAAGCTGTCAGCCTTACCTTGTGCCCATGGCACAGTTACCTGGCCCAGGCCTCTGACCACAGAGCTTATGTTCATTTTGCTACAGTAAAAGTCTTCTCAAAGTCGTTTTTAGTGAGATGGAGCATTTTTCCTATCCCTTTCTGTCTCATCTCCACAGCCTATCTTAGATTCTTTGCCTCTTTTTTATCTCTAATTTTACAAAGGGATAAACTGTGGCTCAGAAATAATATGAGATCTATATTATCATGAAGTCTCATCACTGGAAAGGAAACAGCCCTCCAGATGATGGAATCCTGGCCATGCACATATGAATAAAAGCAGCAGAGCTAGTTCTAGAGGGTACACCTTCTGACTGCTTGAGGTCTAGCCTAACTCCAGAGCACCTTATGCTTACACTGCAGTAACATTTACTACATATGTTGAAATCATCTGTTCATATATCTGCTTCCCATTCTCTGACTGAGACTTTCTTCTTTCTTTATAACAGTGTTCCAGATATTTTTGCTGCATAACAAACCATGTGAAACATACAGATTTACATGATTATCTCAATAGATGCAGGAAAAGGCCTTCAATAAAATTCAACATCCCTTCATGTTAAAAAATCTCAATAAGCTAGATATTGAAGGAACATATCTCAAAATAGTAAGAACCATTTATGACAAACCCACAGCCAATGTCATATTGAATGGGCAAAAGCTGGAAGCATTTCCCTTGAAAATCAGCACAAGACAAGATGCCTTCTCTCACCACTTCTAGTCAACATAGTATTGGAAGTTCTGGCCAGAGCAATTGGGCAAGAGGAAGAAATAAAGGGTATTCAAATTGAAAGTCAAACTGTCTTGCAGATAACATGATCTTATATCTAGAAATATCCCTGTATTTAACATGATCTTATATCTAGAGAAAAAACCCATTGTCTCAGCCCCAGAGCTTCTTAAGCTGATAGGCAACTTCAGGATACAAAATCAACGTGCAAAAATCACAAGCATTTCTCTATACCAACAACAGGCAAGCAGAGAGCCAAATCATGATTGAACTCCCATTCACAAATGCCACAAAAAGAATAAAATACCTAGGGATACAACTAACAAGGGAAGTGAAGAACATCTTCAAGGAGAACTACAAATCACTGCTCAAGGAAATCAGACAGGACACAAACAAATGGAAAAACATTCCATGCTCACAGATAGGAAGAATCAATATCATGAAAATGGCCATACTGCCCAAAGTAACTTATAGATTCAATGCTATTCCTATTACATTATCATTGACATTCTTCACAGAATTAGAAAAAACTATATTAAAATTAATATGGAACCAAAAAAGAGCCCACATGCCACGACAATTATAAGTAAAAAGAGCAAAACTAGAGGCACCACACTACCTGACATCAAACTATATTACAAGGCCACAGTAACCAAAACAGCATGGTTCTGATACAAAAACAGACATGTAGACCAATGGAACAGAATAGAGAACTCAAAAATAGGACCAAACATCTACAACCATATGATCTTTGACAAACCTCACAAAAACAAGCATTGGGGAAAGGATTCCTTATATAATAAATGATGCTGGGAAAACTGGCTAACTATATGCAGAAAATTGAAACTGAACTCACCTTACACAAAATTAACTCAAGATGGATTAAATACTTCAGTGTAAAACCCAAAACTATAAGAACCCTAGAAGAAAATTTAGGCAATACCATTCAGGACATAGACGTGGGCAAAGATTTCATGATGAAAACACCAAAAGCAATGCAACAAAAGCAAAAATTGGCAAATGGGATCTAATTAAACTAAATAGCTTCTGCACAGCAAAAGAAACTATCATCAGAGTGAACAGACAACCTACAAAATGGAAGGAAATGTTTGCAGTCTATCCATCTGACAAAGGTCTAATATCCAGAGTCTATTATACAAGGAAATTAAATAAATTTACAAGAAAAAAAAACCCCATTGAAAAGTGGGCAAAGGACATGAACAGACACTTCTCAAAAGAAGACATTTATGCAGCCAATAAACATATTTTAGAAAAGCTTAACATCACTCACTATTAGAGAAATGCAAATCCAAACTACAATGAGATACTATCTCACGCCAGTCAAAATGGCAAGTATTAAAAAGTCAAGAAATGACAGATGCTGGCAAGGCTGTGAAGAAATAGGAACACTTCTACACTGTTGGTGGGAGTGTAAATTAGTTCAACCATTGTGGAAGACAGTGTGGTGATTCCTCGAAGACACAGAACCAGAAATACCATTTGACCCAGCAATCCCATTACTGGGTATATACCCAAAGGATTATAAATCATTTTACTATAAAGATAGGTGCACACGTATGTTCACTGCAGCACTAATCACAATAGCAAAGACATGGAATCAACACACATGCCCATCAATAATAGGCTGGATAAAGAAGATGTGGTACATACACATCATGGAATACTATGCATCCATAAAAAGGAATGAGATCATGTCCTCTGCAGGGACATAGATGGAGTTGGAAGCCATTATCTTCAGCAAACTAATGCAGAAACAGAAAACAAAACACAACATATTCTTACTTATAAGTGGGAGCCAAACAAGGTAAACACATGGACACGAGGAGAGAACACACATTGGGGCATGTCAGGACTGGAGGAAGGGAGAGCATCAGGAAAAATAGCTAATGCATTTTGGGCTTAATACCTAGATGATGAGCTGATAGGTGCAGCAAATAACCATGGCACACATTTACCTATGTAACAATCCTGCACATGGACACTAGAACTTAAAATTTTTAAAAATACAGGTTTAAAACAACTTTTTGATTATATCTCACAGTTCTATGCATTAACTGGGCTCAGCTGGGTGGTTCTTTAGTTGGGTGTCTCATGTGGTTATAGTCAGTGGCTGGAACAGAGTCACCTGAAGACTACCTTGGGCTGGATGCCTGAGATGGCATGCTCTCATGGTTCGCAGTTGATACAGGCTGCTGCTCAGGAAGGGTCATCAACTAGGCATATTCATGGGATAGGGGCTTTGCTCAGCAACTGGGTTTCAAGAGCAACTGCCTCCAGGGGCCTAATCAGGAGATGCAAGGCTTTGTATGACCTACTCTCAAAAGTCCCACTGTTTCACTTGTCATATTCTATTGGTCAAGCAAGTCACTAAAATCAGCTGAGATTCAAAAGGAGCAGCAAAGTCCAGGCATGGTGGCTCATGCCTATAATCTCAACACTTTGGGAGGCCAAGGCAGGCAGATCATTTGAGGTCAGGAGTTCAAGACCAGCCTGACCAACATTGTGAAACCCTGTCTCTATTAAGAATACAAAAATTCACTTGGTATGGTAATGCCTGCTTGTAGTCCTAGCTACTCAGGACACTGAAGTGGGAGAATCCCTTGAATCTGGGAGACGGGGGCTACAGTGAGCTGAGATCACACCACTGCACTCCAGCCTGGGTGACAGGCCAAGACTGTCTCAAAAAACAAAACAAAACAAAACAACAACAACAAAAAAGAGCATGTTTAACATTCCACTTAAAGATAGAGTCTTTTCATCATCTCTGAGGTCTCAACACCTAAAATAGTACACACAAAGAATAAATATTTGTTCATTCACATTCAAACTGACAAATTATGTGGATGGAGATTATGTCTGGAACAAATTTAATGGCCTCCACTTACTCTCTTGAAATCTCTTAGTGTCTTTTACTCCAAATGACGTAAATGTATTTTCCAAAAATATCTCTTCCTGCTTATCTGAAGTTTCTGTCTGGATCTCTTTATAAATCAGGAATACATCAGCACAAGGGTATAATGAAATGGAAAAATTTCCAGTATGGCTGGAAAAGGTGCCCGGTAGCAATCTCAGCCTTCTGAACTTCTATCCCCTAGTCTCTAAAAGTCTACAATTTAATAACAAGGGCTTCCCTGAAGTGGGAAGAATCAGCTTTCAAAATACTCTTACGCAGATAAAGGTCTACTTTTTGAGTATTCTCCCAGCTATATGTACACAGTCATGTAATGTCAGCATGAAAGCACATACCTCTACTGTTACTGTGAAAAGCTCGTCATTTAGTATAGTGCCTGGTACATAATAAGTGAAAATAAACACTGCTATTATTTTAAGTTCGTAAGCCCCTCGTTTGACCTCTCTTCTCCTTATATTTTTGCTTCCCATTTAAAAGACCCATTACAATTACATTCTAGTGAAACAAATTAACTTGGAAACTTGAGGCAAAGTAATCTTTGAGGCTTCTTTATTTGGCTCGCTTAGCCTTTTATTGCTAAAGGGGAAATCTTTATGTGTGCTGGTCATATTTCTCTGCTCCTTCAATAATACACAGGCTTATGTAGCCTTAGTTCAACACCAAATAACTTAATGCAAGGATACCCTGAAGTGGCTCTGTCAGTCCCAGTCTGACACCACCCCATAACAAATTTTAGTGTCCCTATCCATCCCCTACTTAGACATAATAATGCTATGGTCTCTCTAGAGCTTTCTTTCTGTAGCTGTCTCTAGACTTTCTTCTCCTATCATGCATTTGCATTGAACAAACATTTCTGTAGCTTTTGCCATTCACTTTTTTTACCCCTTTTTCTTTCCAACTACCAGTTTCTACCTTTCCAAGGTATTACCTTTTTTCTGTGTCTTGATCTGTATTTTACACTTCTCAATGTACTTTTGCATCAACCTAGTGTATCCTCTTAGCATCTTTAGTAAAGATAACATGATGGCTGTAACTATTCCCATTTTAAAGATGATTGACAAAAGGCTAAGAGAGGTGAAGTGACTTCCTCAAGATCATTTACATAGAACATTATCAGACCAGGAATGGAATCTCAATGTTTTGGCTTAGATTCCAGTCATTTTGCCCCCATTAAACTAAGTTATTTTTAGTGATGTCACTGAGAGTTCAATAACACTTGATTTTAAAGTCTGAGGGAAACCATTAAAGTTTGGACTTTCATGGACTTGATATTAAAAGTGAACACTTAGCTCCACTGAACTATAAAAATGGACTTAAACTTCTAGATCAATTTGAAAGGTAATTAATTTTCCTAAAATAAGAGAAGCTCTTCTTCCCAGTGAATATTAAATAGGACTCTTGTGATGATTTAGAATTTGCTACAGATTCTTATATGCTGAAATCATGATGACTTTGTAGTTAATTCATGGAAGCAGATACCCTCTCCCCTCTGGATCTTATTCAAGGCTTGTGTGAATTATCTGATTTGGAGAGAATCTATCGTAAAAGCAATGACAAACCACATTGATATAACTCCTCCTACCCAAAAGATGGCACACAGCAAACCAAATAATACCTACAATATTTGGTATTAGCAAATAAAGATATTCTCACCTGTATCCAGCACAAAAGTTTTCCAACAAGCTGGAGACAGTGCAATATGGAAAGAGAGCCCTGGGCTTGGAATAAGAAAGAAACTCATATGTTTTAAGCTCCTATAATGTTCAGTTAAAAACCATAAATATTGAGCACTGATTTGGTGACATGTATTGTGCTAGAGATAATGGCATAGGACCCCTTCTTTCAAAGAGCCTTCAGTTCAATAAGTCAGAGACACCAAGATATTCATGATCATGTACTGGGTGTCTTGATAGAGAGAAATGTAAAGTTAATGGCATAGAGTGACATAAGAGCACCTGGAAGGACACCTAATCCACATTGAAGGGATTAGGGAAGAGCAGATGAGGCTTTCTAAAGATGTCAGTTGATCTGAATTGTGATCAAGGTGTGGGTATTGGAATGTCAGAGGATGTGTAAGGGCATCATAGACAGAATGAACAGTATGAGCAAGCCATAAAGCAGCAAGATATGGAAAGACGGGACTGTAAATTTGTTCATATTACAAAAGCACAACATGTCAGTCAGGAAGCAGCAGAAGGTAAGGTTAGAGAAGTAGACATGAGGCATGCAGTCCACTAAGGACTTTACACACATTATCTAATCTATATGTCACAGGAGTTGTAAAAAGTTGTATTTCTCCATTTCACAGATGAGTAAAATGAAGGCCAAGGAGATCAAATAATTTTCTTAGATCGTCTCTGAAGCTCTGAATATGTCTCCAGAAAAGCTGTACTCTGGTCTCACAAGAAATGTACATCATCCTTAGGGAGATCATTATTCATTTCTGGGTCTCTAGTCCATTTTTGTTGAAACAAAGGGGCCTGGACAGGATGTTTTCTCAAGCCACTGCCTGCTGCTGCAAGTTAGGATCCTCCAGGCTCTTCTGGCTGCTACTGCAGAGTTAGAACCACGTGCTTGTTTTCAGTACCATGGAGAGGTGCCACATTGCAGAGAGCTGCAGACCCGAGGGTCAGCCAATGTAGAGAAAACCAGGAGATCCACAAATCTTCCTTTACACAAGACATCACCAAAGACAGAAGAGCATAAAGGAGAGGGAATATCATGAGAGGAGAGAGAAAGAGAAATTGTCCATCACCAGTGCTCTCTTAAACAGAAGCTGAATGATATGCTGAGTGAGACAAAGTGAACTAAATAAAAGGAATAAATTGTAGCAGCAACATGTCCTCGACATCATAATACAGATGCTGTAATCATACAAGGCTAATAGTCTGAGTCACTCCATAGCCATCAAAAACAAAGAATTGATGGGACAAGCCTTGTGGCTGCTCACAAAAACCAATAAATTAAACTTGCTGACCATGGCCTGGAGACAGGGGGAGGCACAATAAAATTATGTAACTGGTGGTTTATTTCCTGAATAACACAGTCTTCTCTTCTCTTTCTCACCTTCAAGACAGGTGCTCCATGGCCTCATGTTTCTTCCTTCCACAATCAAAACGTCCTCTCCAAGAAGGCTCCACTACTTGATTTATACTAAGGTATAAGTGGCTGCTAAAACTTAAAGAGTTGTCTCTCACAGGAAAGTCAGAAGCTTAGGGATTGATTCACTCTAAATTAAGCTCAATGAGAACAGAGAAATTTTCTGTCTTGTTCACAGGACCTACAATGGTGTCTAACACAAAATATGTGATCAATAACAATAGCAGCAATAATATTTATTAACACTTATTGAATGTTTACTATGTGGCAAGTGCTTCTTTGTATCCTTTTAAAGCTCATAAGAGCAGAATGAGGTAGACAGTATCATTGTTCCAATTTTCATTGTGGGAACCTGGGACATAGATACCTTAACTTCCTAAGGTCACATAGCTAGAAAATGCAAGATTCGAAGCCACAAAAATCTAAATCCAAAACCCATGTCCTTAACTGTGATGGTTAATTATATGTATCATCTTGACTGTACCACAGAGTGCCCAGCTTAAACATTATTTCTGGGTGTGTCTCTGAGGATGTTTCTGGATGAGATTATCATCTGGATTGATGGACCCAGTAAAACAGACTGCCCTCTTCAATACAGGTGAGCATTATTCAATCCACTGAGACTTTGAATAGAACAATAGGCAAAGGAAGGAAGAATTTGCCCCTTTTTTTCTGACTCAGGGCTTGATTGGGGACATTTTGTCTCATTTTTTACTACCTTTGGACTGGGGTTTATACCATCTGCTCCTCTGATCCTTAGGCCTTCAGACTAGGCTGAATTATATCCCCAGCTTTCCTGGGTCTCCAGCTTGCAGATGTCATATCATGGGATTCCTCAGCTTCCATAATTGTGTGCTCTGGAGAAACGTCATCATTTACCATTGTACCACACTGATGAGAGGAAAAGATGGAGAGATGCACAGAGAAAATCAGAAAGAGACAGTTATGCACATACCACATCAAGAAATAAAGTATCTTCAAAACTGTTAAAATATTTTAGAGCCTATGCTGTCATACTATGAGGATTAAGGATGAAAAATAGTAATAATTCATCAATTCCATTCAACACATAGGCACTAGGCTGATCACTGATAATACAGAAATAAAAAGAGAACCTGTCTTCAATGTGTTCATATCTAGTGAGGAGCAGGGACAAGTAAAAGACAAGACGGTCTGATGTGTGTTTAGATAGAAGTGAGTGTGTTAGTGCTGGTGCTATGGAAATTCCGAAAGCAGGTGCATTTCCAGGGTTAAGGGCTAGAGTGTTGCAAATAATATGTGCTCTATGCATAGACCCCAGAAACCCCATGACTGAGAAGCTGATTGGGTACTCAGGCCAAAAGGTGGAGAAAGTCCCCAGAGATACATGCAAAGATTGGTGGACCATCTTCAAATATTGGAGATCCTGTAGTCTGATATAACACTTTCTGCAATCTTTAGACTTAACAAGTATTCTGAATATTTAATAGGAGTCAGTCTCTGTGCTTGGCACTTGGAACGTAAAAATGAGCAAGTTGATGTTTTCCTGTCTTCACTGAGATCACATTCTAAAATTCTACATCTGCAAATGGTGAAGTGGAGACCCACATGAGACCCAACTGAGGTGAAATTGAGGTAGAGTTTCCTGCCAAAGATTGCACAGTGAGGCAATGATAAAGCACAAACTCAGAGCCAAGGCTTGAGTTTGCTGCCACCTTACAAGAAATGCTCATTGAATAAATGAGTGAGTAGTGAACAAGGATGTATTATAAAAGTTCTTTGGTAGGCAAAAGAAAAAAGTCACCTAGTTAGGTAGTTAGATGGAAGTCATGGCTTGAGTCTGGCTTGACTACACAGCTATCTTCATAACGTCTGCCAGCGGCCCGAGTAGCCTAGAAGGCCTAAGTCCAAAACCTTCTTCATCTTTGACATCAGTTCTCTCTCACTGCAGCTTCTCAGTAGTCCCCTGTATTCCCATGTATAGTGCATTTTGTTTCCATTTGTTTATTGTTTCTGCAAATCCTCAGCAGAGCCCCAAAAAATCAAAATCAAAAATACACCTTCCTAGAGCAGCCTCAGAAAGTCCCAGGAGAGATGATAGCAGTCATAAGAGGAGAAAATAACCCAGTAGAGTATAAATAAAGCCTGCACAGCAATGGAGAGGCTGAATTGCATCATCTTTTTCCTACTTGCCACTGGAAACCACAGGAGAATCTGGCACAGGCAGTGTAACCTTTAGATGACCCAGCTACCGGCTGCACAGGCCAGCTCTCCAGCATGGAAGAGAGCCCCCAGAGCCTGTGTCTGGTGCCCAAGAGGGTTGTTTGCAGACAACAAATTGGCCAACAGGCAGAAGCCATAAGCCCCTTACTTTTGTTGAACTGTCTCATTTTCTTCCAAAGTGGTCAGTCTTAGAAAGACCCAAGGACAAAACATCTCAGAAATGTCCCAATGTGAAGTAACAAATGGATATTTTGGTGAAATCCGCTTAGCACTCTTTAGAGCAGGACTGTCTCCTCAGTGAGATACTCTGAGAGCCCTCCTGAGCTCACAGTTATTTGGACTTTGACAGCCATTTTGATGACATCGAAACCCATCCTGTTGGTCTCTGGCCCTTTGTAACTGGTGGCTTATTTCCTGTTTCATTCAGCTTTCTCTTCTACTTCTCACTCATGGCTGGGTCCTTTAATCTTTTCTATCTTGCCAGATACTACAATCTACTTAAACCTAGCGTATTCAAGTAACTGACAGCCTCCTAATCTACCCAGTTCCACCAATAGATAAACAATATCACTTTTCATCAGACAGGACTTGAATTTCATCAGACAGGACCTGACCATTTTTGACTATGAAAAAATCTCCCAAATGCCTGAGGGAATCTGAATTTTTGGAAAAAATTACTTATTTATGTAAATCCTATAGAAATTAATTCTTAAAATCTCCATTCATAGTATCTTCAGTAGCAAGTGGCTGAAGGGAAATTTTAATTCAACTCCTACATGCTTCTGTTCCATTCAACTCAACTTAATTTGAGCTAAGAAATATTCATAGCCAATTAATAAAGAAAAGATTTTTAAAGGGAATAAGTAAACATTTGTTAAGCACCTACCATTTGCCAGATACTATGCACAGTCTTAAGGATATAGAAATAAAGGAGGCACAGCTCTGTCTTTGAGGAGCTTACCATCTAGTCTTTGCTAGATGTCATAGAAACATGTCATGGAAAACATAAATCCAATTTCATGGTAAATGTATCATAATCATGATATAGACTGCAATGGAACCTTAGAAAGAAGAGGTTCATTACAACCAGCACAGAGTGGAGAAGGCTTCTGTAAAGCAATATGAGCTGTGATGAATGGGACTCTTGGTAGCTACACATAGGGCACACTTAGGTAGAGGATGCAAAAATGCCAAAGTTAGCATGTGGGATGCACACTCTTCTAACGGGCAAAATGGCATGCTTGGTCCAGAACGTGTGTATGTGTGTGTGTGTGTGCTTGCAAGTGTGTATGAGTGCATATGTGTCATGAGTGGTGATGAGAAAGATTTAAGGCTGATAAGAGAAGATTCATGTTCACTTTTGGCTTTCTTAGTCATTAGCAAAGCACTTTATGGGGATCACTGTATGCTCAGAGATTGTGGTCTTTGGAAAGCCTTTCCTGACCACCTGTTGGTGGATTAGGTGCCTCCTCTGAAGAACTACAGTCTCCGAGATTTGGTATTGTGATTTTTCTGTTGCTCCTGGTCTCCTCCTCCAAAATGTGAGCCACTTGAGGGTAATGACTACTTTACTCACAGAACTCCCATGCCAACAAGGTTCCTGGCACATAGTAGGTACTTGGAAGAAATTTGTTGAATTAATGAGTTACAATTGCCTTTTGTGCCTTTGTCATAATTTCTCACATAGGTGAGAATTCTGAAGCCTGAGAGAGAAAATAATTGGTTTCAGTCACAAGGCCAGCCATAGCAAAATTTATTTCTAGATGTCCTTGTTTCATGGGAATGGAGGTGGCAGGGGAAAGCATTTTGTAACCCTCTCTGTCAATTCTAGATCTAGAGGGACCACAATAGCTTTTGGAGTCACTGATCAAAATGTCCCCAACAGGGAGGCCTTTCCTGACCACCTCCTCTCCCCTCATTCTCTAGCTCAAGCCATATTTTCTCTATGTGACTTACATACATACTACATTTTTTGTTTATCACCTTTCTCCTTTGAAAGAAGAGTAGATGAGAGATTTTTTTGTCTGTTTTATTTATTGCTTTATGCTCAGCACAGAGGATATGCCTGGCCTCTGGTGGAGGCTCTATAGATGTGTGTTGAATGACTTAGAGAATAAACACTATGGAATGCAAGGGACAGAGGTGCTACAAACGGGAACATGGATATCAAAAGAGAGACATTCGGCTGGTGCAGTGGCTCATGCCTGTAATTCCAGCACTTTGGGAGGCCAAGAGGGGGTGGATCACTTGAGGTCAGGAGTTTGAGACCAGCCTGGCCAAAATGGTGAAATCCTGTCTTTAATAAAAATACAGAAAAAAAAAATTACCAGGCATGGTGGCACATCCCTATAGTACCAGCTGTTTGGGAGGCTGAAGAAGGAGAATCACTTGAACCTCAGAGTCAGAGGTTGCCGGAGGTTGGAGTGAGCTGAGATCATGCCACTGCACTCCAGACTGGGCAACAGAGAAAGACTCTGACTAAAAAAAAACAAAAAACTAAAAAAACAAACAACAACAACAAAAAACAGCAAGCAAGCAAGAAAGCAAGAGAGAAAAGTGAGACAGTCAACAACTCCTTACAGAGTGTCCACAGTGGTATAGAGCCTTCTGGCAGATACTTGGCCAAACAGCAATGGTTGATTGTGGTCCCTCCCAAAGGACCCAGTAATATGATCACCTGGCAAAGGCTATGCACAAAAACATCAAACACCAAACAACAGGAGGTAGCCAGCTGTGAGTGGTTGGGGCAGGAGAGAGTATCAAGGACAGGTCGGGGCAAAGTGCAGCTCATGCATGTTCCAAGACTCCAGTGGCACATCCTGCTGGAGGCTCATGCATACATTTACTGTGCTTTTATTTGCACTGCTCCCTTCATCCTTGTGCTCTTCCTCAATGTTTGCCTGATTAGACTGTGCTCAGGCCATCGTTTTTTACAGGAAGCATTTCCTTCTCGCTCATTTCTTCTCTATGCCTCCATGGTACTGTGAACCCATATTATCATAACACTTGTTATGTTGGATTGTAGCCTTAATGGAAGGCAGAATTGTTGTATGATTAAAAACCGAGGGTGGAGCAAGACTACCTGGGTTTGAATCTCAATCAACTTCCAGCTAGCTGTGTTTATCTTGGGCAAATGATTAAACTCTCCATTATATCTTTCAAAAGGAAATTTTAATTAGCACCTACTTCATAGAGTTGTTCAGAGAAGCATATTAATTAATTTAAATGTTTCAGATACTTCAGACAGTGCCTGACAAATAGTAAGATTCAGTAAAACGTTAGCTTCTAGAGAGTGCAGCCTACAAGCCCAACCATCTTCTCTAGGTCAAGTGCTGTGCTGAGATATATTTATGTATGTCATCTCATTGTTCTTCTCAACAAACTTGCAAGGTAAGTAGTATTTAATCAATGCTTCCCTTGAAGAAGTGGAAGCTTAATAGGATTTTTAAATGGTGAGCATTTAAGCTTCTTTCACTTATATTTAAGTGAAATAGGGTTAATAATGCCTATTTTAGAGTTGTGAGAATTAAGTGAGAACATGCATAATTTAGTAGAATAAATAAAAGCTGAGATGAGTATTTTAAATGACCTCTAACTTGGTGTTACTTGGATAGGTTGCTTCAAATTCAAGTGTACATAAGGCCCTATAGGTGTAATGATGAGTATAAATATCCCCTGTCCTCAAAGAGCCCATGGTCTAGTGGACTGTTGCATTGGTTTGGAGGCAATGACTAGGTCTCATTTATCTCAGAACGCTCTCGACCCAACTGCACAATGCCTGGTACAGAGTGAGTGCTCAATGGCGGGTTCTTGCATTGCTTCCTGACTCTGGTTCCAAATGGCTCTTTCTCCACTTCTTCTCAGGTTCAGGAGATACAGGGAATATAGGGAATGGGAAAGACATATCTAATGGTTGGCCTCATATATGCTCTGGATCAACAGTGATTATAATAAATGTTAAAATGGAAACCCTAGAAGAGTAATATAGAAGAATGGTGAGGAAGAAGGTAAATCTAATTGGTTAGATTAGAGAAGGCTTCCTGAAAGGTAAGATCTGAACTGAGTCTTGAAGGATGGTTATAACTTAATGAGAAAGACATTTGAAAATATAGTAGAACAGGTTGAACAAAGTTTTAGGGAGTGCCTGACTGTTGGGAAATCTTCAACTGTGGTTGGATAAGGTGCTTGGAGAGAACACAGTGCTGAGAAAGAAGACATTTGAAAGTATAGTAGAAGCAGGTTGAACAAAGTTTTATGGAGTGCCTGAATGTTGGGAAATCTTCAACTGTGTTTGGACAAGGTGCTTGGAGAGAACACAGAGCTGAGAAAGAATGTATCTATAGCGGAAGATTGGGAGAATGGGTCCCATCACTTGGGGCAGTTTCCTTCATTGTCAGGTCAACCAGATGACCCTAAAAGCACTTTCAAGTAAAGTATTATGATTGAAAAAATATGATTAAAGAATATTATATATTGACAACATTTTAAATTATTGAAATCTTGTTGAGGCTATCATTCATATCAGCATACATTGGATGCTTCGTATCTTTGCAGTCTTTCCAAGACTTTTCTACTTGTGCTGCTCATTAGTAACTTCAGCTTACTCAAATGGATGCTATGAATACTATAAAACTAATATTGTTTCTCTTTTTTTCCTGGCTAGAGAGCTTAAAGCCAAATTCATGGCCACTTGTACCAGGTGCACAGGATTACATGTTCAAGTTTGTTGACTGATTCCACCATTGTCTTTAAGTTAATTTCTTTCTATTACTGTTCCTTTGCCCACCATTGCTCATTTATCTCATCTTTTTACCTGTATTATTTGTATCTCTTGAAGACACTTCAAATCCTGTTGGAATGGGAATGAGATAGGGTACAAACAAATTATCAACAGTATACTCTTTATTGTAGCCCAAGGCTTTCAGCAGAGTAACAACTTATACAGCCTACAGAAGGAGCCTATGCCTCTCCAGCAGCTCTGTCATCACTCTCAGACTGGAGTTGCAGGTGGGACAGACATTCTGTAGGTCTGGATGCAATTTGTCAAAGGAGCCTGTGCCTCTCCAGCAGCTCTGTCATCACTCTCAGACTGGAGTTGCAGGTGGGATAGACATTCTGTAGGTCTGGATGCAATTTGTCACTGCACACATGCTGGAGATGATAAGAGAAGTTAGAAAGAGAGGGAAGAGTCCGAGGACTAGAAATGAGCCAAACAAATGCTCTGATGGGGGCATGGCCCAGGCCAAAGGCTGACTCTGAGACTGAGACAGGCCTGGAGGAGGCAAGAGCAACGTCTTGCATCATTGTCTCCAGGAGGCTGCCCAGTCTAGAGTAGGCACCCCTTCTCTGGGCTCCCAGACCCTTCCATGTTTATCCTTCTTTGTAGCACCTCTTATTACTTTACTCTACGTGGAAGTATGTCACTACATCTATTTACCAGTATAATTACTTCTCTCTTTTATGTATATAAGAGTCACTAGGAGACATGTAAAACACAGACTCCCTTGTTCTATTCCAAAAAAAAATTCTGGTTTTATGTCTAAGGTGAGGCTCGGGAATCAGCATTTTCAACCAACAACCCAAGTCATCTGAGGGCAGTCATTCACAGATCCTGGGAAATTTTGTCTGTATTGGACTACTGATAAAGGAACATCTACCCTGTCTCTAATCTGTAGCTCCCAGCAGAGGGTCTGGCTCAGAGTCTCATGTGTTATTTTGCAGATGCTCAAACTAAGGCACAAGAAATTACATCACTTATACAAAAGCACCTGTCTAGAGATTGGAGAAGCCAGATTTAAAACTCAGATTTGACTGATTCCAAAGAGTATGTCCTTCTCACAGTCCTAAGCAAGGAGGTATGGTGGTTTACTTCAGTGGTATCTAAGTAGGCTGTGCACTTTCAATGAGATGTGCAATATAATCAACTCAGATGTGGAAGGAACACATTAGAACATCTATTCACATTTATTTTAATATAGCATTTCTTATTTTTATTTTCATATGATTATGGCCTATAAGCATAGGTGCAGAGGTGCATGTATGCAATGAATAAATGAATACACATAATACATGGCGTGTAACACATCTCTCTGGGACTTCTCAGGGGCCAGAGCAAGAGATGAATGAGCAGAATTACTGTAGGAGGATTAAACACTTCTGCTCAGAACTTGTAGGACCTGCACATTTGTCTTCTTGCCTACCAAAGACTGACTGTAATGTACTGGGCTTGCTAGTACATACCTTCATCTGCCACATACCCAGGTCCTCTCCATCCATGTGCTTCCTGGAGGCAGAGGCAAGCAGCTCTCTGCAGGGTAGAGTGGCACAAACCCCTAGGCTCAAGGACAGGATAAAAGCCTTTCTGTCTCTCCCATGATTTCTACTTCATTTATGGCTCAGCTCCATGGAGTTGCTAAAAGAAAGGGTTACATTAGAAACCAAATTTACTGAGTAGACAAAGTTAGATTTAGGCAAAAATGTGAATGCTCTGATGACTCAGGATAATGTAGAAAACTGGGTAGTGGGGGGCTCTGCTTAGAAGGAAAAGGGGCTTCTGGGATATGTTTTTCAAGGGCCCCAGCATGGTGAAGAAATGTAGTTGTCAGAAATGAGCTTTTGGAAGGTACTGCTGCTTTAAGAAAACTGGCGAGGTCTGGGACCAGTGGCTCACGCCTGTAATCCCAGCACTTTGGGAGGCTGAGACAGATGGATCACCTGAAGTCAGGAGTTCGAGACCAGCCTGACCAACATGTTGAAACCCCATCTCTACTAAAAATGTGAAAAATTAGCCGGGCATAGTGGCGGGCACCTGTAATCCCAGCTACTCAGGAGGCTGAGACAGGAGAATTGTTTGAACCTGGGAGGCAGAGGTTGCAGTGAGCCGAGATCATGCCATTGCACTCCAGCCTGGGCAACAAAAGCGAATCTCCAAAAAAAAAAGAAAACAAAAGAAAAGAAGGAAGGAAGGAAGGAAGGAAGGAAGGAAGGAAGGAAGGAAGGAAGGAAGGAAGGGAGGAAGGAAGGGAGGGAGGGAGGGAGGGAGGGAGGGAGGGAGGGAGGGAAGGGGAAAAAGAAAGAAAGAGAGAAAGAGAGAGAAAGAAAGAAAGAAAGAACGAAAGAAAGAAAGAAAAGAAAAGAAAAGAAAAGAAAAGAAAAGAAAAGAGAAAAGAAAAGAAAGAAAAGACAAAACCGGCAAGGAGAGAAAGCAAGGAAGTAGGGCTTCCCTGGGGTCACTGAGACTGCAGAGGCAGAAGCAATGCATACAGTTCTACACATTGTGCTGTGCATTCAGTGGGGGCAGAGAAGGGGCAGGAATGGGCTGAAATCCTGCCCACATGCACTCTGTTTGCCAAACTGAGGCCTTGGTGTGGACCTATGTTAGCGAAGAAGCGGGAGATTTTCCTCATTGTCTTCTCAGAGAAGGTCCTTTTTCTAATTGGTCCGGGAGATAGTGAGGTCGGGCTGTTTTTCTAATTTTTGCAAAGGTGGAGTATGGGCTACTAGTGGCCATGGATAGAGGGCCTCACCCTCCGTAATGTGACTCCACATCATGGTTCAAAAATGTTCAGGAAATCTACAAGTATAGCATGCTGGCAACCACTAGATCACCTGTGGAAGCCTGCAAGGGTGGAGTTTTGAGTTCCGATTGGCATATGCCAGGTTCAAGACTAATAGAAGAGCAGATACGTGGGGGTGGAAGGTGGGTCATGAAATCAACTAAGTCAATAACTCACGGAAGTTCTGTGGAAGGCACTAAACCCACACGGATCATAAAGCAGGTAGGTTTCAGCCAAGTTTATCTCAACCTCTGGGAGAATCCATGAGACTTCTGGGTTACTACAGAGCAAACTTGTCCAATCCACAGCCCACAGGCCACATGCTGCCCATAACGGCTTTGAATGTAGCTCAACACAAATTCATAAACTTTCTGAGAAACTTGTGAGATTGTTTCGTGAATTTTTTAGCTCATCAGCTATCATTAGTGTTAGTGTATTTTATGTGTGGGCCAAGACAATTCTTCTTCCGGTGTGGCCCAGGGAAGTCAAAAGATCGGACACCCCTGCTATAGAAGCATTGTTTTTCCCTCCTCTCAGTATCTTTAAGACCTTAATTTCCTGTTGATACAAAAGTTTAGAATGGAAAGAGCTCACACAAGGAAACTGGGACCTGGAGGGATTACTATTTTTTCTGACTCTGGACACAGATTGCCTTGAGTTTGAATTCTGACTCTGTCGTTTATTAGCTCTGTAACTTTGGACAAAAACAGTTAATCTTACTGTACCTCAGATCCTCATCTGTAAAATAAGAAAAACAAAAGCATCTACCCAATAGGGCTGTGGTAAGAATTCTGTGTATAAGCAATATGGAAATAGTGGCTCTTATTAGTATTATTATTTTGCCTTCTATTATCTCACTTAATTCTCACCACCACCTTGGGAGCTGAGCAAGGAAGTCTGGCCTCCTCATTTTACAGATCAGGAACCTGGAGCTTAATGATAGAGAAATTGTGGGGTGGGATGTGGGATCAGGGAATTTGACTCCCCTGAAACTAAGGGATAGCTTTGAAATTGGTGTACACTTAGACCTTTCATGAGTACAGATGACATTGAAAATGTCATAAAATTAATCTCTCCTCATTATAAACCATTGCACTAAGACATAGCAGTAGCAAGAAATGAACACATTCTCATTATAGTCCAAGAAAATCCCTTTTCTAAAGAATATTGCCTATATAAAGAATGACCATTTAATGTCAATGAAGGACACTGGATGGTGTTTATGAGCCCTAACTGAGGCCCTGGTTCAGGAACTGGGGCCTTGAGAGAGAGGAGTAGAAGGTGGAGGGCAGCAAAGAAATGCAGGGGAAACCTGAACTGAGCCTGACCCAGAAAACTGCTCATGCAATTTTTCTTTCCAGGGGTGGAAAAAATCAATTATAGTGTAAAAATTCCAATATATATTTTAATTTCTCCTATGTGCCAGGCATTGTGCTAGTAATCTATATTAGGGGCTCCTAAGCCAGGCTGCCTGTGTTCATGTATGGACTCAGTCATTTTCTAGCTGTGTGGCTCCAAGAAAATTTCTTAACTTCTCTGAGTCTTCACTTTCTCATCTGTCAAGTGAGATTATAATAATAAAAGTACTTTATAGGGCTGCTGCATTTATCACATTTATATATGTAAAATGCTTAGAATGAAAGTAACCACAGTAAATAATGAATAAATATTATTATTGTTGCTATTTTCATTACTGTATTTTTAAATTACTGTTTTTATCTTCACCCTGTGGGATTTGGCATCACCCAGATCAGAATTCAAACTACTATTTAATATCTCACTAATTTCAGTATCTTATGTGTTGTGCCAAGTATGTTGTCTGTTTGCATCCAGATCAGTTCCCCACCTTTCCTCTATTCTGCTCTTACCACAGGGGGCTGACCTCTGCAAACTATATTTTTAAGAATTCCTTGCCAACTGGCTTTCACTTGGACTCAGCAAACAAGATGAAGATGCTGGAGATTGGTGGCAGAACAAAGTGGCTCCCTCTCCCCCAGGACTCCAGCTTTCATCTGATGCCTTCTACCTCTGTGATCCAACCTCCTTCCAAGTAACCTCCATCCTGGTTTCCAGTTCCAGCTGGATGGTCCCTGATCCTGGACTCTGGGAGCACAATCTCCTCCTCCCTTCCTCAGCCCAGCCATAGAGCGGCTTCCTGCTGTTGCTAATCTTTGAAGAATCTCTGGAGTGCCTCAGTTGACCAAATTTGATTTTTCAGTACTTCCAACACTTTTATGACGAGTTCAATGGATTGAATTCCACCTATTGATGGTCCTTCCCAGATCCTGACTGATACAAGTTTAATATGGAGATGAACAGAACAGGTAAGAAAAACCAAGACTGATCCTAAAGAAAGTAGCAAGGAAGAACTTGGGCTCTCCAGAAGTCAAAATAGGAACCAAAGCATCATAGCTGAAATCCAAAAGATGATGTCCAAACCAGAGATGGGTGATATGACACAAACACAAGAAATACATATGGAATCTTAACGTCATTCCTTTTTAAAGGGAAGTTGGTACTCAAATCTCAAGGCAGGACTGAGCCTACAGATGGAAATCAGGGGTTTAGATTATAAGGAGAAGAGGAAACTAGGCAAGGTCTGAGCAAGAGATTACAGAAAGTTGGGTGTTAACCACATTGTGGCTAATAATTTAATTACACTGTAAATGTAATAGGAGAGCTCACAATTTAAAGAAGTCCTATGGGGTATCCTTTTGTTCTGCAAATAATTACCCCCCTAATTTATTTGCTTATGTTTGGATTTTCATATATTTGTTTTGTTTTGTTTATTTATTTATTTTTACCCAGGAACAATAGGGCCCAACTCAGCTGGGGATGAACAGTTGCTTTGAATTAAGCACTGTTTGGAATAAACCACAATCAGTTTAGTAAAATTTTGATTATATTAGCCTTGCAAATAGACTTGCCCAGGGTGAGTAGCAATGCATTCTGGGTAAGTATGGGAAAAAATTCATGATTCTAGGCCATATGAGGTCTAGAAAGACCCTAGAACAGTCAGGAATCATCTCAAATATTTGATACTCAGGCACTGTTTAGAGCATCTTGTCCAAATGCATGCCAAGCATAGCTTTGAAAGCCATCATTTGTCTAATGGTAATTTCCACTCACTGGTCATGGTTTCACCTGCTGGGACCATGGGAAACAAATTTACTCCCCTAGATGTGCTCTATTTTTAGGTATCTTTGTTCTTAAAACAAAAATTCCTAATTTCTTCAGCCATTCCTCCTGTGACACTTCTTCTGAAGCAGAGGAATGGTAAATGAGTTACAGTGCATACATAGGTAGAATAATATGTAACCACTAAAATAATCATTATGAAGTAGGAAGAGAAACTCTTAATGCTCAAAGTCAAGAGCAGATTATACAATTGGAAGGAGGCCATTTCCATATTGCTGAACACTTAGATCCAAACGTGCTTGTGCATTTTCTAATTGTAAAAATAATTTGGCAGCAGTACAGAACTTTTATGATATGGAAAAAAGATCTCTAAGTTCGCAAATGACAGTGGCTGTCCATTGCTGCTCTACAGAAAAACTGTATGAGAATCACCAGAAGTTTGCTAAAATTAGAGATCACAGGACCCCAGCTGACTTACGGAATCTCTGAGGGTTTGGAATCCCTTGTTTCTCACTGTTCCCTGGGGGATTCTGATGCAACAGGACTGAGAATACTGCCTATCACAATAACGATGATCCACTCTCTTTTCACATGCATATGTTTACTCAATTGTAAGGCTAGCATTTACTCAATTTTGGACACAAATGCTTCTATACAACACTAAAAACATAGGTGTTCTTTTTTGATTTTTAATTTTTATTTTTTTTTTAGAAATGAGGTGTTGCTATGCTGCCCAGGCTAGAGTGCAGTGGCTATTCACAAGTGCAATCATAGCACACTACAGTCTCGAACTCCTGGGCTCAAGTAATCACAGGTGCGATTCACAGGCCATTCACAGGTGCATTTACAGCACACTACAGTCTTGAGTCCCTGGGTTCAAGTAATCCCTCTGCTTCAGCCTCCCAAGTAGCTGGGACTTCAGGTGTGCATAACCGTGCCCTGCAAAAAATAACTGTTCTTTGAACTGAAATGTCTGCTGAACATAAAAATGTAGGCAAGTCAAGAGGAGAAAAAGTCTCCCAGAATCACAGCACCCTAACACAACCACTATCAACATTTTGAGATACAATTCTTTTCTGTATTTTAGGAGCTATTTTTATTTTGTTTATTTTTACTGGAATAAGTATGTTGCATATGCAGTACTAAAATCTGTACCTTTCACATTGTGGTAACATTGTTTTTTCTACACTATTACATACTCTTCATAAAACTTGGCCACTGAGCTATTATTGTTAGTCATTATTCCACTTACAAATAATTTTGTGACAAACATCTCTGTGTGTAAAGCATTTAATATTTGAGTATCTTCTTACAATACATGCAAAGAAAAAAAGTTATCAGATCAAAGCATATGAATATTTAACACTTTCCTTTTTCAAAAAAGATCAAGTCTTCATAATTACCAAAAACTTCTATCAAGTAGGTCAGCCCATTCCCCAAGCATCTCTGTTTCCAGAATATGTAATTCTAGACTACAAAACTAAACAGATTTTGCTAAAGGAATCATCTCAAAATCACCAATGTGCAAAGAATGCCTTGAACAGGCCACATGGAAAGCTCATTAAAAGGCTGAATCTGAGTTGTCCTTGCAGTGGTGCTGTGGTGCTGACATGCAGGGGAAAGCTTCATAATGAGGGTCTTTCCAGAGTTCCAGTGAACTCTCGGGCCTGGCAGGGCTGTGACAGGAGCATCCGCCCACCTGCACCCCCCGCCACACACACACACACACACACACACACACACACACACACACACACACACATTGTAGTCCTCCTCCTATTAAGGGAAGAATCAGCCCTTCCAGGGCAGCCACACATTAGTCAGGGTTCGCCTGTGTGGGTGATGAGGTGGGAAAAGAGGAGCTGTCTCCCTGACAGAAAGAGAGAAGAACCTCAAGTGAGCACTCATTATTGGAGATCTCAGATTCTCCTGGAGAAATAATGAGTGTCACTGGAGCTCTGTGGGTTCCTTCAGGAGCAAAACAAGCTAGGTTTGATTAGGCTAATTTGACAACAATAGGTCAGTGGGGAAGGAGGAAGGAGGAAAAGGAGGACTGGAAGGGGCAAGGTGAAGTTTGGGGGAGGATATTGAAATGTAAGGAAATAATACATTTAAATATCTGACATTTAATAGTATGTTAAATTCACAGAGCATCTTTCCTTGTAAGGATTTGGTTGATAATCACAGGACGCTTTGAGTTGGTAGACAAATGCTGTCCAATTCCTATGCTGATTCCCCTCAGCTCACCTCTGCGACCACCTGCATCTATTAGTTTCAAAGATACTAATAGCTTCCCATCTCAAGTCTCTGCATCTCACCATTCCTCTGCCACAGGGTTTCTCCAGCACCTAGTGGGGATCGCTTGGCTGCAGAATTGGGAGGATGTTAACACCCCAGAGCCACCTCCATTCAATGGGGAATGAAAGTAAAAAGATCCTTCCAGCTCATCTCTAGAGACTGTTTGGAGGCATATTCTACATGGTTTCTCATAGGATCTCCAGCAGAATTGGGCCCACCTTGTCTACAGCAGCACCCCATCATTAATGCCCACAGTATTGACCTGTCTCTCTCCCCTGTCTCACTTTTTTACTCACTTCTCCCTTGTATTATATAAGACCACTTTCCAAATAAACTATGTAACTCAAGTCCTTATCAAGGGCCTACTTATGGGAGGACCAAACTAAGATAGCAGAAAATTTGTATGCCCATTTGGCAGATTAGAAGACTGAGTTTCAAAGAACTCCAATGACTTTCCCAAGGTCATTGGGTTGTCATGTGGCAACATCAGAACCAAAAGCTGACTCTTCAGCTAGTGTTTTCTCTACTCTACATGGAAGTCAATTTTACAAATCAAACAATAACGTTTTGTTAACTCCCTATTAGGTACTGTGCGGGGTACTAGGATTTCCAAGTCCAGTGAAAAAGAAAGAAAATTACTCACCATAAGGCAATGTCTTAAAAGTAGCAGTCATCTAGTTCTGTTCCATTAGTTACTATCAGCATTTATTTGGGGCCTACTGCATGCCAGGCAGTCTGTTAGATACTGAAAGCCTGAAGATGAGTGAAACTTGGCCCCTGCCCTTCAGAAGTTTAGAATCTAGTAGTGGAAAAGGAGAGGTGAGGGAGGTCGACAGACATAGACACACTTTCCAATAAAAGTGATAACTGAGAAAACAGGCATAAAGTTATACAGAAACAGAGAGGACTGCTATCTAACTCAGACTGGGGGATTAGTGTCAGAATTTCTTGGAGGAGGTTCATTCATTCATGCATGCAACCAATATCCCCTGAGTTTCTACTAGATTCCAGGTGGCACGCTAGGAGCCTGGATTACACTGGTGAATCATCCAGCTGCAGTCCCTGTCTCAGGCCAGAGCTAAGTCTTGGAAGAAATGCCTGAAAGTTAGCCAGAAAGAGAGTGGGGAAAGGCCTTCCAGATGGAGGGAAGAAGCATATGCAGAACCTGTGAAGCATCAAGCAGCATTTTTGGGGGTGAAGTGAGTGCTGTGGGGGTGGGGGTGGAGGAGGGGAGGAACAGCATTGCTAGAGCGTAAATACCCAGGAAAGGGGGCCAGGAAATAAGCTGCAGACTTGGCCAGGGACCACATCAGAGTAAAGCTTAAGCTAACAAAGTGCTATAGGAAGACGAAGAGAGGAGGATGGATAATTCTGTGGGGACACAGGAGGCCATCAAGGAGAGTCCACGGAGGCAATAGCACTGGAACAGGACCTTGAGGAACATGAGAGATTTACCCCCATATAGAAGGAGAAAGGAGACTCTAGAAAAATTCAGCTTATTCTGCAGTGCAAATTCTGTACACTGTGCATACAGAGTGACATTTCAGTGAATTTTCTTCCAGGAAACACATTGCTTCAGGGTGAGATTCAGGGCTGCCACATATAGTTTTGCAGAACCCAGTCCACATAGCTAAACACAGTGACCTTCACATGTTTGGAGATTGCTGGGAAGGCCTGACCTCAAAAGGGATGCCCTCACATCCTTTTATCCAAGCATCTGAGAGGCTTCTTACTAGATATTTACTCCTTTGGATGAAGCTGCTTGCTCTTCAGTGAGTCACTTTAAATGCAAATATTCTGGCTTCTAGTGGGTGAGTATGGGGTAGGGGGAGTAGGGTGATGTGGGCATGACACCTGACACCACAACCCTGCCTGAATGGATCAGAGCCCTAGAGCTAGGACACCCAATTTGTTTTCTGACATTCTCCTCTTTCCTCCTTCCACAGTGGAAGCACCTGTCCCTCACCTACAGGCTTAAGTAAGTCCTCAGCTCCCAGAATGCACATGAGTCTCAAGCAGAAAGGGTTTAAGCAGATACACTCAGCATCCGGCCACTCTGAAGGTGTTTAAGGATTCTCATTTAGATAACCAGGCTTTAGTTTGCTGTACTTAGTCCTCAAATTACTCCTTGCAGGACTTAGCAACCTGCTAGCTGGCTTGGACCAATGTTGCTGCCGCTTTGCTCTCCCTGTGCGCAGAAATGGCTAGAACACTTGGCTGTGTTCCTTACCCAGTACAAAATAGCCTCCATTTCTACCTATAGCGGGACAAAGATCTACTTCATGCAATGAGACTCAGGCACTTCCCATATTCCAGGGTCTACCTGGTCAAATCTCCAGATAGAAAGATAACATATATTCCTTCATTTATTTCACAAGCTTTTATTGATCACCTAAATTATGCGTAACCTCAAAGAGTAGCTGAGGGGTCTTGTAGTCCAATGAGTGAATGAATAATTATGCAATATGAGATGAGAGAGACTGGAATTGAGCTGAAGAAGAAAGAAGAAAAAAGCTTAACCTTAGAGCCTCTTTGAGCACTATTTTTCTTAACTATAAAATGCAGATGATATTGTTTCTTTTTGAAGTAATGTAAGATTTGAGATAATGCTACGTAAAACATGCGGCACATATAAATATTCCATACACAAACAATCTCATGGTTTTTCCAAGCTAGGATAAGATGCTGGACAGGCATAATGTGTCATACAATGGATTGTATTACAAAACCACTTTCGGAGCCCGAAATGCTTGGTATTTAGCATATTACCCTTCCCATGGGCCGCTTGAATTTTAATAGAGCAAGTCTTCTCAACTGTATCACCACAAATATATTGTAGGTATCCCGAGATATTTAACATCTCATTCCCGTAGGTCACTGGAAAGGATGAGGGTTCCACAGGATGGGGAATAAGCCTCACTTTGATCTCTTTCTTGGTTTTTATAAATGAGGAAACTAAAGCCCAAACAGACTCAGTAACGTGTCCCAGATACATAACCACAAAAAACTATGGCATATATTAAAATCCAGGTCTTCCAGTTACAAGTCCACTGCCTTGTCTTTTTCCTTTGCTACCTTCCATCTTCTAGGCAGGCCCATGAGTGAATCTTGGAATGGGGTAAAGTGCACATTACCCTGCAATGGGCTTCTTTCCCAATGATAATGAAGACCCTGAAATTGGCCCAGGAGTACTAATGACTGCATTAATAAATGCTCTAAGCATTTTCAGAGATCTGTGTGTGAATGGACAGGAGCAGACCTGGAACTGCTCAGAGAGGTAATATACTAATTACCAGTCAGCAAAAGTGGAGAAACGGGATCTCACACTGGAGACTAACAAAATAAGCAAGTTGTTGAACTGGCAGACAGCTGGAAGAATTTGAATCTTGATGATTCCCGGCCAGATCTTGCTTAATTATTTCCAATATCTTCATTTCAAAAATAATATGCTTTTTCCCCCAGGACAATTTTGATCAAAGCAATCTGTCAAGTGACTACTTGGCTGATCACTATCAGTCTATTAAAATACACACATGCTCACACACACATGCCCTAAAGAGAATATCACATGGGGCTGGGGTCAGGAGTTTAAGCATACAATTTCTGATTCTTCCTTGTGCTTATTCTCTGACCTTAAGGAAAGACCTACGCCATCTCTGAACACCTATTTCTTCATACATAAGTTGAGGGTAGATATTAAAAAAAGTTTGTTTTAATTTAAGTTGATATAGAAGACTATTCAGAATAACGCTGAAATGTGATGAAGACATTCAAACAGATTTTGAAGGAATTTAAGCATTTGCAGTCTGCAGAGGACAACATAGGAGAGTACAATGTGTGTAGATTTTTCAATACGCTGACTTGTTTGCTAAAAAGAAGTTAAATTTAGGATTAAGAATTTGAATTTTAGAGCTTTGGCCTTCTCTTAATTCAACAATGCCTTTGCCTGTAGCTCCTTACAACAAATTGTATGCAATGTGTCATTTCCAGATGTCTCCACTCACCCTCATATGGCTGCCAGGTGTCCTGTGCACACAGACTACCCAGTTGCTCAACCCTGAGTTTAGGCCCATGGAGACTCCTCTTATTGCAAGTTAAGAGAGACTCAGGAAACACACTCGCACCTTGCCCACAGGTGTCATTTACCTGTGCTGGTCCTGAACAACAAGTTCAGTTTAGTAAGCTCGATCCTTACATATACCAGTATTCACTCATATAATCATTCCATGAACCTTTGCTGAGTCCTACTATGGATCAGGCATTGGGCAAGAGACAGAGGTCAGGTAAAAAGGTAACCCAGGCATCATTCCTGCCTGAGGTGCCCTTCACCTAGCAGAGATGACAGGCAAAAAAACACTCCCTCCTTGACCTCCTTGACTCCTCTGAGCCCTCTCCTTGAGCAGGCCTCAACTTTGAATCTGTCTCTAGCTTACTGAGTCCAGTTTTAGCAAAGAATCCTGCTAAGTCTGTTTAGCAGGAATCTCCCAATCCTTGATATCTGATCAAGTTCCTCATCCCCCACCCTATATCTAAGTCCTTGGCTTGCCTTTAGCAAGAACTTGTTAAGCCAGTACCTCCCTATTCTTGATGTCTAATCAAGTTCCTCTTAGTAGTTTTCCAACCACTAACCTCCTCACTCTGTGCATGGGCTATAAATATTCAGCTGTCTTTGCTTCATTCAAAGTAAAGCCCAATTCTATCATGAAGTCTCTCTCTCCTACTACAGTAGCTCAAATAAGATCTGTCTTTTTAAAACAAGTATATAGTGAATAATTTCTCTTTGACACAGATGGGTACACAGCTAACTATAGTGCAAGGCATGATAACATTTATTTCCATTCCTTGGGCTCCTAATAAAAATAATAATGCCAGCAGCTAACATTTTAGTGAAGATTTGCTTGAGGCCAGGCACTGTGCTAAGAACTTTACACACTGTGGCAGCTTTAGAGGTCTACCATTCCCAGGCAGTTCCAACCAAAGACTGAGTGTGATGGGAATATAGGGCCTGGCCATTTCTACCCAGTGCAGAAATTCTGCCTGGGCAATCTCAGTTTCAGAGCTCCTGATTGACCTGGGTGAGAATTTTCAGAGGTAAACCATAGTCTAGGGTACTTCGTACCCAACCCCCCTTTCTCCTTCTTCTCCTTCCATGGGTGCCAGACTGCATCATGGTCTGTAGCTTCTCCCTGATGACTCCTGCTCCCTGGCCCCTTTATCTTTCATAAGTGCTACCCCAGTAAGTCTCTTGCACTTCTAACTCTGTGTTGACATCTGCTTCCTGCAGGGCCTGAACTGATAAATACATATTATATGTTCTAATCTTCACAACAACCTTGTAGGGGGGGTGGGATACTCTTATTACACCCATTTTATAGATAAAGAAATTGAGACACACAAAAGTTAGGTAGTTGATGCATAGTTGATGGCAAAGCAGGGATTCAAACCCAGGTATGGCTTTTTGTAATAAGTGCATTAGCATCTAACCACTTCCATGACCAATGTGAGATAAAGGAAGCAAGAAAAAGTTGCCATGAGACACAAAGTTCCCTGTTATCACCAGCTGAGAAAGCTGGTGAACTTGCAGATGAGGCCAAGGTGCTACCAAGCAAGCATAATCCCTGCTCTCTGAGTGGTTCTGAGAAAAGAAGACAGCCCAGGAGAGCAGGGCGATGCAAAAGGCAGTTCTGATGCTCCCAGAGGGATGGATTCTAATAAATGTGGAGTATTTAAAGAAAATAATGTAGTTTTTATTCATACATTCTAATAAACCCTGAATTTTAAATGATATGTCAGAACAATTCATCCTGAAAATGTTTATCAGTCTACTCACATGAACCAGATACTAGGATATGGCAGTGAAAAAGACTTGCACTGTATTTTCCCTGTGGGAGTTTCCAAGGTTCACAAGACAGAGTAGAAAAGCTTAACAAGAATTGAGCTTATGAACAGCCTCCCCTATTCACTGGCTATGAAATCTTGGGCTGATGTTTATCCTTTTGATGCATCTGAAACATTCTGGAACCTGTGAGAACTTGTTCAGAAACAGGAGATTCAGAATATGCTAAAACTTTTAAGTGTGAGAGTCAATGCAAAGGGTGTCATTTGCAACTTTCAGAATAAGAAGAAGAGCCAGGAAGGGACAAGCTCAATATGTGGAAATGAATAACAAATGTTTAGAAGCTTGGTAGTTAAGAATATGGACTCTATTCTGGGACTATCTGGGTTCAGATCCCAGCTGTACCCACTTACTAGTTATGTGATCTCAGGCAAGTTACTTGACCTCCCTGTTATTGGTTTCCTCATTGTGCAACATAGTGTTGGCAGTACTACCTAATCAATAGCATTATTACAAAGATTAAAAGAGTTCACAACTTAAAATAAAAGTTTTAAGAAAAAGAGTTCACAACTATATTGCGCTTAGAACAGTGTCTGGCATACAGGAAGTGCAATGTTAAATATTAGCTATCTTTTTTATTTTAACCCTTGGGGCCTATTCTGATTATGATCCCAGACCCCAGCATTGCTACTTCCAAGTCCTAACTCCAGCCTTCCCTGCTGTCCACTATGGATTCTTCCAATACTGTCTCTTTAAATTAGGCTGACCCACTCATAGTTTATGCAAACAGAACCCAATAAGACAGAGCTTTGGACATAAGCCCTGGAGCTTCTGTATTACTCATGGACCCAGCAGAAAACAGATGGCACACTTAATTAGAATAACAGGACTATTTACAAAATTGTAGGGGGAAAGGGTGGCACTTTGGGGCTAGTAATAGGAGGGGGCACCTTGACATCTCTAGATCTGAAGGGGCAAGATGGGGAAGTGGTTACCAGAACCCAGAGCATGACAGGGACAGAGACCTGTGGCTGACAGATGCAGACATCCCACAATGGCCTAAAGGGAGAAACCGCAGAGAACAAATCCTGTAACCTTCTTCTCCTCAACTCTCTCCCTCCAATCTCCTGTCTCTCCTCACCTTTGGCTGAATTCATCCAGAAGCCGGAGGATAAGGCATTCATTTACTCCCAGTGTTTCTTTGCCTCTCCAGGGACAGAGCAGGATGAAGAATAGAAGACAGTAGATCTGGAGCGGCTAACAGAAGTAACCCAGTGTCTCAGTTGGTTTAGGCTGCCATAACAAAATACCATACCCTGGGTGGCTTAAACAGCTGACATTTGTTTCTTATAATTCTGGAGGTTGGAAGTCCAAGACGAGTGTGCCAGTGGGATTGGTTCCTGGTGAGGGCCCCCTTCTTGGTTTACAGCTGGCCATCCTCTCATTGTATCTTCGTGTGTGTGTGTGTGTGTGTGTGAGAGAGAGAGAGAGAGAGAGAGAGCACTCAAGCACTTTCGGTACCTTATAAAGGCACTAATGACCTAATCACCTCCCTCCCAAGTCCTCACCTCCAAGAATCATCACATTGGAGATTAGGGTTTTAACATATGAATTTGGTGTGTATCCAAACATTCATTCCACAGCACGTGGCATGAATTCTGACCTAATATCATAATTTTTCTTTGCCTCATTCTCCTTTCTTGATTTTTTGTGGTTTCTGATTATCTGGTTATCGCTCAGTCCTGGACTTAATCTCACTCCACAGACCTGACTGAAGATTGGGCCCTCTAGTTGTGTTTAGGGTAATATCTTTTAGATAAGGGGGGTCTGCTCTAACCTATCCCAGTAACCTTTGTCTCATGCCCATATAACATGCCCCAGTACACACTCCAAGCAAGTCACAAGCCATGTTGTCTGGTCTGTTCTTGTTCTGATCTACCTGATTCCAAAAGCCTGATTCTGTTCTATGGCCTTGATAGCTTCCTTCAGTCCTTTTTGGGTCCTTTCGTTTATTCAGTTGGCCATGCATCTGGCTTTAGGTATTGGCCCCATCTGCTTCCTGAGACTCTTTTGGATTCTCCAGCTTTTGTGCCCTCTTTTTGTTTCAGGGAGAAGCTTCCTATGACCTTGATTCTCCCTCAGGATCTAGAGGCTTGATATTTTGCACTTACGATTGAGTTGTATTTACTCACTGTCCCAGCAAGTGACGCCCCCGTCGCCTCATCTCACTGGATCTTCAGAATAATTGTAGGAGGTATGTGTTATTCTTGCTCCATTTTAGTAAAGTGACTCTAGGTAAAGTGAACTGATTTGCCAAATAACACACAGCTGGCGACTACTGGCACTAGGTTACCTTCTTTATATAGATTATCGCACCAAAGTCTAAGCTCCATGACAACAGAGATTTTTGTCTGTTTTGTTCACAACATTTTCTCCAATGTTTAAGAGTGTCTATCATAACAGGAGCTCAATAAATGTCTGTTGGATGAATGTTGAGTAAAGGATTTGATTTGATCCCCATCACATCACCATAAGAGGTGGATTGCTATTTTTCTAATTTTATGGATGAGAAAACTTAGAAGGTTGAGAGAGTTTAAGTAATTTCTTCCAAACAATGAGCATCTGGTGAGACTCTAACCCTAATAAGAATCCAAGAATATGCTGTAAAATAGTGCCGCTCAAGGTGTGATTCAAGGACAAGAGCTAGACTGTGAATTACTTATTTATGGTTTGTAATAAGTTTAGAAATTGAGGGTGCGCTTTTAGAAATTCTTACAGCAAATTTACATTGCTCTATTTCCCAGCCTGTGATCAGTAGCCTTGTGTCATTGCGCAGGATACTAACTAGTAAGGGTACTGTTGAATTCACAGAGACGAGCTGACAATGGTATGAAGCACATACTAACAGGTGGACCATGTATTAATCTTTGGCTGATTAGAAATAAAAGAAGAATCTAGGCCATCACTACAGAGAATTTGAGAAGCACTGCTCCAACTTACTCCATTTGTGCCAAATTCCATCACCCCATGCTCCTTCTTCCAGACTCAGCCCACTGCCAAGCACAAGGGGAGTGTGTGTTTTCAGTTTTTGGTTTTTCCTTTCATTTATTCAACAAACACTCCCTGAGCAAATTCTATGTGCCTGACCATGTGTTGGGTGCTAGGGTGCAGGAGGAATAAAATAGGGCCTGTATAGCTGACTCTTGGAGGAATTTATAGAGTTTGATATCTGTAGTGTTCGTGGTTCTATGTTAGGTAACAAAGAAGTGATTTAAGGAAAAGGCCAGTATCTGGAGAGTGAACTGATGAAGTAACTCAGGCTGTCTGTGATGTTCTGGAAATGTACAATTCCTTTATTTGTCACAACTATAGGGCTGCATCCCCAAGATGGGGATGCAGAAGAGATAGGGCATGAACTGATTTACAAAGAGAAGCTGATCTTCATTCTCGTAAATCATGAGAGCATCACTGTGAACTGGTTTATGCTACTTGTACTCAAGATGCTAAGATTCTGACTTTTTCCTGAATATTATCTAAGTATATCCATGTGATTCCATGAAGGCTAAACTGGGAAGTCATTGCAAAAGAAAAGGAATAATCAGTTCAATGAAAACAATCAGTCAAACCACTAAATCGTCCCAAAGAGCCACAGTTTGGAATCAAAAGTGGTTTAAATCCTAAGTCCTACCGCATACTGCCCCTGTGGCCATATGCAAGTAACTTAACCTCTCTAAGAGGCAGATGCCTTTTATCTAACATGAAGATAGTAATTCTTACTCCCCAGGGTTGTAGGAATTTTTGCTACAAATTCAATACAGGAACTGTATTATAACACTCAATAAATGGTTGCAGTTTTTATTTGTGTTTTGTTCTCATTGTTGTTAGTAATATTAGGTACAAAGCTGGGCAGGAAGATCTGAAGCTGCACACTTACCTGTGTCAAGCAGAGCAGACTGTCTGGGTCTGAATCTTGGCTCTGTTGCTTACTTACTGGCACACAACAGGTGCTATGCAAATATTTATTTAAAATGAACTAAACAAAACATGGTGGATTTGATCCAAGCAAGGAACGAGAGTCTAAGTTCATTCATTCAATACTCATTTACTCAGGTCTACCATGAGTCAGGCATTGTGCCGGGTGCTGGGGACACATAGTGAATAGACCACAGTCTCTGCCCTTGTGGTGGTCAAATCCAGAGGAGAGGGCAGGCAAGACCACCAGGAGCCAACAGAGAGAGAGAAAAAAGGGAGTATGGTGAGTAGTGCTGGGGAGAAGAGAGGGATACTGATCTGAAGGAGGGATGCTTGTGTTCAGTAACTAAGTCGGCAAGAAGGAAACAACCTTTCAGAGATCAGAGCCATGAACAGAGTAGCACGTGGACCACAGCAGCACTCAGCACACCTGTTATCCCTGCTCATTTGCTCATCTGGAGAGTAAATTCCATGAGGTCAGGGGTGTCTGCTTCATTCTCCACTGTCTTCCCAGTACCTCACACTGGCACTGAGTTTATTCTTAACAATATTTGTAAATGAATGAATAAATATTCCAGATCTATTCTCAAGAGTTTTTCTATTCTGAGTTGTATGACAATAGCTAGTACATATTTATCATTTTGTTTGTTCCAAGCACTGTTCTAAGTACATTCTGAGAATTGTCTAACTTAATCATTACAATGATCCATAACCAATCAGTTCATTCACTAAGAAACTATTAAAAATTCTTCTGTGCTTAGCAATTAGTTAGGTGCTGGGGAGGGAAGAGAGAGCATTGCCTTCGCCACCGTACTCTTCCATCTGTTCTGTCTATCTCCCTCAGTCCCTTTCTCGCCATGCTTAACTTGAATGCATCCTTAGAAAATCCAATCAGGTGTCTCCTCTGCCCAGAAGCCTTCCATGATTCCACGGGAGCTGAGTGTTTGGTCTCACCTGCTCTGTGCTCCCTAATGTTCATAATGCCCATTATGGCAGGCAGAATGACCCTCAAGATCTCATGCCCTGAGCCTTGGAACATGTGACTGTGATGAGATCTCACTCTCATGACTGCATTATGTTATAAAACACAGGGAGCTTGAAAAGGGGAGATTATCTGGGTGAGCCAGATCTCATCATGTGAAGCCTTAAAAATACAGTGTGGTCTCAGGCTGGTAGCAGAGGAAGGGGAAAACAGAGAGATTCAACTGGTTTTAAGATGGAAAAAATGGGCCACTTGAGAAGAAATGTGGGCAAACTCTAAGGACAGTGGTGCCCCCATGGCTTGAGAGCCAGCAAGGAACCAAGGACCACAGATACAACCTGAAGGAACCGGATTCTGCCAGTGATCTGAACTAGCTTGGAAGTGGATTCTACTTCTGAACCTCCAGATAAGAGCCCAGGCGAGAGGACACCCCAATTTTGCCTGGTGAGTCCCTAAGCAGGGATCTCCTCTGAGCCTATCTGGACTGAGAACCTACAGAAGAACTGTGAGCCAGTAAATGGATGTTGTTTTAAGTTGCTAAATTTGTGGTACTTTGTTACACAACAATAGAAAATGAACATACCCCTGTACCCTGGCACCCTCTGTGTAAACATGTTTCCCCATCTGTATATCTCTCTAGACAGTGAGTTCTGCAAAGTCAGAGACTGTGCTTTGTGTCTCTTGATCTTTAATGAGCAGCACAATGCCTGACAGAGAGTAGGTTCCCAATAAATATTTGCCCTTGAGCTTAAAGAAATTAAAGCAAGGTTAGGGATCCTAGCTGAGCACAAAGAAAAAAAGGAGAGAACAATTCAAGAAACCATATGGCTTAATGCTAGATTGTGTGGCTCAGACCATAACTGCCAGAGGAGATTTAAGAGATGAGTAGTTGTGTCCAATTAAGCACCTCCTCACTTTTCACCTCATGCTAACCGCAACTCATTCCTACATGCAAATCAGATCTGAGCTGGTACTGGAGGAGACAGATACTCCTGGAGTCCACACGGTCCTTTGAGGCATCACTTGTATGTCTTTGCTGAGGCTGCATCTCGAGTGGACAGCCTACAGATGTTTAGTGTCCATTGACTATGATGAAGCTCAGGAGGGCTTCCTTTAAGTTCTTGGACAGGCCTGGTCTACAGAGCTGCCCAGGAATTGAGGATGGGCTGACTCTAAGAAGGTCATCCTCAAGGATTGTGACTCAGACCCAAGGTGGGTCTGAGTTCCTCCCTCCAGAGCATATTCAGACACATAGAGTCACCAAATGTGAGACCTGTATAGATGAACACACATTTTATAGATGAGGATACTGTCCTAGAAGCCAAAAGGGGAATTAAGCTGCCTCTACCTAAAAAGCAAGTTAGTAGGAGAGCTGGGTCTACAGCCATGGTTTCTGATTCCCTAAGCCAGTACTCTTTCCACCTCCTCACTGCCTCCCATCATCTATTTGACTAATGGTCTCAGGCTTGTATTCCTCCCCAGGGAATCCAGATCTTTACTCACCTCTCAAAATTTAAAAGTTGGAAGGCAGGAAGAATGAATTTTTTAGCTAATCCAAGCACGCACTGTAAATCTTTGTCCCCTTTCCAAGGTACTGAATGTAACCCCCTATGCAGCGAACAGACCTTTGGCATCTTTCCATGGTGATAACATTGGTTCTAGAAGGACAACTCTCTCACAGCCAGAGAGCAGATCATTGTGAGATGACCAATTTGCAAGACAAGGGGGTTTTGGAGGCAGGGATAAGTAGTGGGTGTTCATATGAGCCATAGGTATTTGTGAGAGGAATTGAGAAGAGCACATTTCTAGAATTACTGACTGATTATTACCTGTGAACTATAGGGGGGAGTGGTGTGTGGGGAGGAAGAGGGGGCCGGGGGCAGGGAAAGAGATGGCACACTTTGCTTAGGTGTCATCTAAGGCCTTTTAGACATGGGCTGGCTTGTCTAACTCCCCCTCTCAAAAATTTGCAAAGGCTCCACATTGCCTACAGAATAAAATCCATAGGTTATATCTTGTATTCATGGCTATTGATATTTTAGTCTCAAATTACTTTTCTGCTTCCTATTTCATTTTCACATTGCTTTTGCACTTGGATATTTTCACCTACAAATAACAAACCAAACTTGAACTAGCTTTAAAAGGAGGGGTTTTTATAATTATTGTTGTGACTCATGTAATTAATAGACAGAAAAGTGACAGGGATAATTTGAACTGAGGACCCCAAACATTCTCAGGACTCTTCCTTCTCTCTTCTCCACTCCTCTCTAAACAATTCCTTTATTCTTTTCTCTGTCTGCAGAATGACTTCTCTTTATATTACCATGAGAAAAAGTATGACTGCCAATAGCTTGTATTATATATTACATCTTCAGTTGTTGGTAAGTGATTGGCTTCTCTTTACAGGTTTCCATTCTAAAATTCCAAGGAATCAAAACTGATTTGCCCCACTTGGGTCTCACATCCTTCATTAGGACAATAAACTGAGCACAGTGGCCAATGTCTCTTTGTAAAAGTATAGTGACCACCATGGTCATTCTAGGAAAGAAGTGCTGAACAATAGATGTTGTCCAATAAGTGTCCAATATCTTTCTCCTAACTTGTTGTAACTGACTCTAATATTTCATTTTTCTTCCATCTGCTGCTCACTAGATCATGACAGCCTCAGTACCTTGTTCAGGATTTCCTTGGCAGCTAGGTGAAGATGTGTATAATAGAGAGTGGGTCACAGAAGACAGGTTTCCATGGCTGGGGAAATTGTTCATTATAGCAATCATTTATTCATTCATTCAACAAGCATTTACTGTGCTAATACTCTTTGCCAAACACCATGCTAGGTATGCTATGGAGAGAGAAATCCACACTCTTCTGCCTGCAAGAAGCTCACATATTGGTGAAGAACATAGAGTGTGAAGAGATCTTTCTAACATGGCGTGAAATGTGCCCTGATAGAGATACACTCAGAATGTAGGAACACACAGGAAGGACATATGGAAGGGCTTCATGCAGGCAGTAACATAAATTGAATACTGAAAGGCAAGTAAGTTCTGAAAGCAACAGCAGTGTGAGTGAGAAACAGTGATTGACTACAGATAATAATCTTACAATTGCCAAGGGCTTAACTCTTCCACTGTGCCTGGCACTGTGCTATGTGTATACACTCCTTTTCTCATTTAATCTTCACACCTACTCTTTGAGGAAGGCACTATCATTGCCACTTTAGAGATGGAGAAACTGAGACTTCGAGAAGTGAAGTTCACAGCATGGCTTAAGTGGCAGTGCAGGGGCTGAAATCCAGAAATGTCTGCAACCAAATCACATTCTCAAAGCACCTTCCAGGTTTCCAGTAGCCTATTATATTTTCCATGAATGAGAATGAGAAAAAGAAACCTGACCTCAACTTCTCTAGGGCCCTTGCAATACTAATGATTCAAAGCCTGGTCAGGTTGAACATATGTAAACCAGATTGTTAGTCATACCCGTGCCAGTCCTGGACTTTTACCCTTATTTCCATCTTTACCTTTTCTTTTCTTGTTGCTGTATCTCATAGGATCTGAGACCTGAGACTGTGTTTCCTCCCAGATCCCACATTGGCTGATTTCAGATGGGTTCAGTCAATGGGAGGCAAGAGATTGGAGGAGGAGGAAAGAAAAAAAGGCCAGCTCATTCTCCTCTTCCCTCTCTCCTAGAGCAGCATCTTTGGCAATGGTTGAACCCTCTTAATAGCTCTGACTCCCACCTGGCAGGCATGCCATAGCTCCAGCTCCATCCAGGTGACCCATCTCTTGGCTCTAGTAAGACCATCTCCTCTCCCTAGTTTAGAAGTTGTAGTGGCTTCCTGGTGTTACTGATCTCTGAGTCACCTCATCATCCCCCTTGCCTTCTCAGAGCCTCCATTAACTATGGAGTCAATTCCCTATATTAAATGTCCTCCAATTTATATACTTAGAATACATGTAAATTCTGTTTTCCAGTTGAGACCCTAACTGACATAACTTCCTTCCTCTTTACGCTGCAGCAGTATCTGGAAAGAGTTATCTTAATAGTCATCATTCACGAAGAGTAACAACTCTGGTCTGCAGCTCCCAAGGTGATCGACACAGAAGATGGTGATTTCTGCATTTCCAACTGAGGTACCTCGTTCATCTCATTGGGACTGGTTGGACAGTGGGTGCAGACCATGGAGGGCAAGCCAAAGTAGGGCAAGGCAACGTCTCACCTGGGAAGCACAAAGGGTCAGGGGATTTCCCTTTTCTAGCCAGAGAAAGCTGTGACAGACTGCACCTGGAAAATTGGGACACTCCTGCCCAAATACTCTGCTTTTCCAACAGTCTTACCAAATGGCACACCAGGAGATTATATCCCACGCCTGGCTTGGTAGGTCCCATGCCCACAGAGCCTTGCTCACTGGTAGCACAGTAGTCTGGGATCCACCTGCCAGGCAGCAGCCTGGCCCATGGAGGGACATCCGCCATTGCTGAGGTTTGAGTAGGTAAACAAAGTGGCCAGGGAAGCTTGAACTGGGCTCTGCAAGGCCTGCTGCCTCTGTAGACCCCACCTCTGGGGATAGGGCATAGCTGAACAAAAGGCAGCAGAAACTCCTGCAGGCTTAAATGTCCCTGTCTGACAGCTCTGAAGAGAGCAGTGGTTTTCCTAGCATGGTGTTTGAGCTCTGAGAACGGACAGACAGCCTCCTCAAGTGAGTTCCTAACCCACATGTAGCCAAAATGGGAGATACCTCCCAGTAGGGGCTGACTGACACCTCACACAGGAAGGTGCCCCTCTGGAACAAAGCTTCCAGAGGAAGGATCAGGCAACAATATTTACTGTTCTGCAATATTTGCTGTTCTGCTGTTCTGCAGCCTCTGCTGGTGATACCCAGGCAAACAGGGTCTGGAGTGGACCTCCAGCAAACTCCAACAGACCTGCAGCTGAGGGACCTGACTCTTAGAAGGAAAACTAACAAACAGAAAGGGATAGCATCAACATCAACAGAAAGGACATCTGCACCAAAGCCCCACCTGTAGTTCACCAGCTTCAAAGACCAAAGGTAGATAAAACCACAAAGAAGGGGAGAAACTAGAGCAGAAAAGCTGAAAATTCTAAAAACCAGAGCACCTCTTCTCCTGCAAAGGATCGCAACTCCTCACCAGCAACAGAACAAAGCTGGATAGAGAATGACTTTGACGAACTGACAGAAGAAGGCTTCAGAAGGTCAGTAACAACAAACTTCTCCCAGCTAAAGGAGGATATTCGAATCAATCGCAACGAAGCTAAAAACCTTGAAAAAAGATTAGACAAATGGCTAACGAGAATAAACAGTGTAGAGAAGACCATAAATGACCTGATGGAGCTGAAAACCATGGCACAAGAACTATGTGACACATGCACAAGCTTCAATAACTGATTTGATCAAGTGCAAGAAAGGGTATCAGTGGTTGAAGATAAATTAATGAAATAAAGCGAGAGGAGAATTTTAGAGAAAAAAGACTAAAAAGAAGTGAACAAAGCCTCCAAGAAATATGGGACTATGTGAAAAGACCAAATCTACATTTGATTGGTGTACCTGAATGTGACGGGGAGAATAGAACCAAGTTGGAAAACAATCTTCAGGATATTATCCAGGAGAACTTCCCAACCTAGCAAGGCAGGCCAACATTCAAATTCAGGAAATACAGAGAACACCACAAAGATATTCCACAAGAAGAGCAACCCCAAGACACATAATTGTCAGATTCACCAAGGTTGAAAGGAAGGAAAAAAATGTTAAGTGCAGCCAGAAAGAAACACTGGGTTACCCACAAAGGGAAGCCCATCAGACTAACAGTGAATCTCTCAGCAGAAACTCTACAAGCCAGAAGAGAGTGGGGGCCAATATTCAACATTCTTAAAGAAAAGAATTTTCAACCAAGAATTTCATATCCAGCCAAAATAAGCTGCATAAGTGAAGGAGAAATAAAATCCTTTACAGACAAGCAAATGTTGAGATATTTTGTCATCACCAGGCCTGCCTTATGAGAGCTCCTGAAGGAAGCACTAAACATAGAAAGGAAAAACTGGTACCAGCCACTGCAAAAACAAGCCAAACTGTAAAGACCATCGATGCTAGGAAGAAACTGTATCAACTAACGGGCAAAATAGCCAGCTAACATCATAATGACAGGATCAAATTCACACATAACAATATTAACCTTAAAGGTAAATGGACTAAATGCCCCAATTAAAAGACACAGACTGGAAAATTGGATAAAGAGTCAAGACCCATCAGTGTGCTGTATTCAGGAGACCCATCTCACGTACAGAGACACACATAGGCTCAAAATAAAGGGATGGAGGAAGATCTGCCAAGCAAATAGAAGGAAAAAAAAAAAAAAAGTCTCTGATAAAACAGACTTTAAACCAACAAAGATCAAAAGAGACAAAGAAGGCCATTACATAATGGTAAAGGGATCAATTCAACGAGAAGAGCTAACTATCCTAAATATATATGCACCCAATACAGGAGCACCCAGATTCATAAAGCAAGTTCTTAGAGACCTACAAAGAGACTTAGACTGCCACACAATAATAATGGGAGACTTCAACACCCCATTGTCAACATTAGACAGATCAACGAGACAGAAGGTTAACAAGGATACCCAGGAATTGAACTCAGCTCTGCACCAAGCGGACCTAATAGACATCTACAGAACTCTCCACCCCAAGTCAACAGAATACACATTCTTCTCAGCACCACATCACATTTATTCCAAAGTTGACCACATAGTTGGAAGTAAAGCACTCCTCAGCAAATGTAAAAGTACAGAAATTACAACAAACTGTCTCTCAAACCACAGTGCAATCAAATCAGAACCCAGGATTAAGAAACTCACTCAAAGCTGCATAACTACATGGAAACTGAACAACCTGCTTCTGAATGACTACTGGGTAAATAACAAAATGAAGGCAGAAATAAGGATGTTCTTTTAAATCAATAAGAACAAAGACACAATGTACCAGAATCTCTTGGACACATTTAAAGCAGTGTGTACAGGGAAATTTATAGCACTAAATGCCCACAAGAGAAAGCAGGAAAGATCTAAAATCAACACCATATCATCACAATTAAAAGAACTAGAGAAGCAAGAGCAAACAAATTCAAAAGCTAGGAGAAGGTGAGAAATAAGATCAGAGCAGAAATGAAGGAGATAGAGACATAAAAAATCCTTGAAAAAATTCAATGAATGCAGGAGCTGGTTTCTTGAAAAGATCAACAAAATTGATAGACCACTAGTGAGACTAATAAAGAAGAAAAGAGAGAAGAATCAAATAGACCCAATAAAAAATAATAAAGGGGATATCACCACCAATCCCACAGAAATATAAACTATCATCAGAAAATACTATAAACACCTCTATGCAAATACACTAGGAAATTGAGAAGAAATGGATAAATTCCTGGACATATACACCCTCCCAAGACTAAACAGGGAAGAAGTTGAATCTCTGAATAGACCAATAACAGGCTCTCTTGAGGCAATAATTAATAGCCTACCAACCAAAAAAAGTCCAGGGCCAGACGGATTCACAGCCGAATTCTACCAGAGGTACAAAGAGTAGCTGGTACCATTCTTTCTGAAACTATTCCAATCAATAGAAAAAGAGGGAATCCTCCCTAACTCATTTTATGAGGCCAGCATCATCCTGATATCAAAGCCTGACAGAGACACAACAAAAAAGGAGAATTTTAGACCAATATCCTCGATGAACATCAATGCAAAAATCCTCAATAAAATACTGGCAAGCCAAATCCAGCAGCACATCAAAAAGCTTATCCACCATGATCAAGTTGGCTTCATCCCTGGGATGCAAGGCTGGTTCAACACACACAGATCAATAAATGTAATCCATCACATAAACAGAACGAATGACAAAAACCACATGATTATCTCATAGATGCAGAAAAGGCCTTCGACAAAATTCGACAATCTTTCATGCTAAAAACTCTCAATAAACTAGGTATTGATGGAACATATCTCAAAATAATAAGAGTATTTATGACAAACCCATAGCCAATATCATACTGAATGGGCAAAAATTGGAAGCATTCCCTTTGAAAACTGGCACAAGACAGGGATTCCCTCCCTCACCATTCCTACTCAACATAGTGTTGGAAGTTCTGGCCATGGCAATCAGGCAAGATAAATAAAAAAAGGGTATTCAATTAGGAAAAAAGGAAGTCAAATTGTCCCTGTTTGCAGATGACATGATTGTATATTTAGAAAACCCCAACATCTCAGCCCAAAATTTCCTTAAGCTGATAAGCAACTTCAGCAAAGTCTGGGGATACAAAATCAATGTGCAAAAATCACATGCATTCCTATATATCAATAACAGACAGAGAGCCAAATCATGAGTAAACTTCCATTCACAATTGCTACAAAGAGAATAAAATGCCTAGGAATCCAACTTAAAAGGGATGTGAAGGACCTCTTCAAGGAAAACTACAAACCACTGCTCAACAACATAAAAGAGGACACAAACAAATGGAAGAACATTCCATGCTCATGGTTAGGAAGAATCAATATTGTGAAAATGGCCATACTGCCCAAGGTAATTTATAGATTCAATGCCATCCCCATCAAGCTACCAATGGCTTTCTTCACAGAATTGGAAAAAAACTACTTTAAAGTTCATATGGAACCAAAAAAGAACCCGCACAGCCAAGACAATCCTAAGCAAAAAGAACAAAGCTGGGGGCATCATGCTACCTGACTTAAAACTATATTACAAGGCTACAGTAACCAAAACAGCATGGTACTGGTACCAAAACAGAGAGATAGACTAATGGAACAGAACAGAGCCCTCAGAAATAATACCACACATGTACAACCATCTGATCTTGGACAAACCTGACAAAAACAAGAAATGGGGAAAGGATTCCCTATTTAATAAATGCGGCTGGAAAAACTGGCTAGCCATAAGTAGAAAGCTGAAACTGGATCCCTTCCTTACACCTTATACAAAAAGTAATTCAAGATGGATTGAAGACTTAAATGTTAGACCTAAAACCATAAAAACCCTGGAAGAAAACCTAGGCAATATCATTCAGGACATAGGGATGGGCAAAGACTTCATGACTAAAACATCAGAAGTAATGGCAACAAAAGCCGAAATAGACAAATGGGATCTAATTAAACTGAAGAGCTTCTGCATAGCAAAAGAAACTACCATCAGAGTGAACAGGCAACCTACAGAATGGGAGAAAATTTTTGCAATCTACCCATCTGACAAAGGGCTAATATCCAAAATCTACAAGGAACTTAAACAAATTTACAAGAAAAAAACAAAAAACCCCATCAAAAAATAGGCAAAGGATATGAACAGATGCTTCTCAAAAGAAGACATTTATGCGGCCAACAGGCACATGAAAAAATGCTCATCATCACTGGTCATCAGAGAAATGCAAATCAAAACCATAATGAGATACCATCTCACATGAGTTAGAATGGCGATCATTAAAAAGTCAGGAAGCAACAGATGCTGGAGAGGATGTGGAGAAATAGGAAGGTTTTTACACTGTTGGTGGGAGTGTAAACTGGTTGAACCAATGTGGAAGACAGTGTGGTGATTCCTCAAAGATCTAGAACTAGAAATACCATTTGACCCAGTGATCCCATTACTGGGTATATACCCAAAGGATTATAAATCATGCTACTGGAAAGACACATGCACACGTATGTTTATTGCGGTACTATTCACAATAGTAAAGACTTGGAACCAACCCAAATGTCCATCAGTGATAGACTGGATTACGAAAATGTGGCACATATGTACCATGGAATACTATGCAGCCATAAAAAAGGATGAGTTCATGTCCTTTGTAGGGACAGGGATGAAGCTAGTAACCATCATTCTGAGCAAACTATCTCACGGACAGAAAACCAAACGCCACATGTTCTCACTCATAGGTGAGAACTGAATAATGAGAACACTTGGACACAGGGCGGGGAACATCACATATAGGTTCCTGTCGTGGAGTAGGGGGCACGGGGAGGCATAGCAGTAGGAGAAATACCTAATGTAAATGATGAGTTAATGGGTGCAGCATGCCAACATGACACATGTAAACCTATGTAACAAACCTGCAGGTTGTGCACCTGTACCTTAGAACTTAAAGTATAATAATAATAATAATAAAATATTCATCATTCTCCTTGCCCTTCTCACCATTTGGTATCAGGGTGAATTTATCACTTCCCTTTGGTTCTCCTGAAGAATTATAATTTGCTGCTGCCAAAATACTCAACAGTCTGCCTGTAAGTCTGTTCTCCTTTTAGTATTCTGAGTCTTATCTTCGTATCTAGGCAGATAACCAAGAACCTCTGTAGCTGTAAGTTTTAAATTAACTTAGACATCCACAGAAAGCCTTCCCTAAGAGACACCATAACACCACTCTATTTTGAATAGCCTTTCTCATTCTCCACATTCCTATCAACCAGTGTATCAGTGGGATACATTCAGCATATTCTCTTTTATTGTCCATTGAGTACAAACCATGCACTCTACTAGGTGTCTGAGATCTTAAGATAAATAAGACTTAGTCGTACTTTGGGAGGCCGAGGCGGGTGGATCATGAAGTCAGGAGATCGAGACCATCCTGGCTAACACAGTGAAACCCTGTCTCTACTAAAAACACAAAAAATTAGCCGGGCATGGTGGTGGGCGCCTGTAGTCCCAGCTACTTGGGAGGCTGAGGCAGGAGAATGGCATGAACCCAGGAGGCAGAGCTTGCAGTGAGCTAAGATCACGCCACTGCACTCCAGCCTGGGTGGAAGAGCGAGACTCCGCCTCACACGCACACAAAAAAGACTTAGTTACTACTCTCAGAAAGGTGACCATCAATTTTTTAAAAAAATTAATAACAAGGAAAAAGTTACATTTCCAAATTTTCTTATGTCTAACTGGTAGTGCAAACATGTACCCACCATGCTCCTCATTTTGCCTTGTTTTCCAGGGAATTCAGAGGTAATCTTAATTGTCAATCACAGTAACCATATTAGCCTACAGAGTTAGTAAATTTTGCCTCTGCCTTCCTCCACAAATATCATCTAATTGTATTATAACAGCCTTGTTGCATATGCATCTTTAGTGGTAGACCTCCTCAAATGCCTAGAGATATAGTAGATGTTCAGTAAAGGATTGATTTATTGTCCAAATCAGATAGTAATCCAAACCATAACCTAATGCAATTGCTAATCTATTCATAACAATTGTTTGTATGAATATCTTCGGGTCTCAGCTCTTTGAGTTTTTCTCATAATATTATTTTTGAAAAAGCAGACCCTGTTTCCTGCCACCAATTAAGACATCTCGATTGCTCTTGAGAAGACTAATCGTCTCACTTTTTATGTCCAACATGGCACTCAGCAATTGGACCCCCATCAGGCCATCCCCAGTTGATCAAGCAGAATTTAAATCACCTTCATCATGCTTGGAAAAGCAGCCATTCTCTGGCCTCTTAGTATTCAATCTGGGGAAACAATTTTAACCCAAAGTGTTTTATTTTTCTTACTGTGCCTTTCTGTTCCAAGACACCTGCCTCTTGGCTGATCATGTCTAAATGTTAAAATGAAGCAACTTAGAGTCCCTTGAAAAAAGGGATGTGGTTAACTGCTGGGTGTGTTGCCTGTGCACCCTGGGGCCTCCTACAGAATTCAGGTGTTTCAACCTGAGTCTCATCAGAATATGTCCCCCTACATATATATTCACTGTGCAAAAAGAAACTACAGGAGCAGCTGGAATAATTAGAAGATAAGGCAGGCATAGCCAACACGAGGCACAGATGCCACCATTCCACTGTGCTGTGGACACCACCAACCTCACTAACCAACTTGTTTTCTTTCCTACTGAGCCCTAATGTGGCCTCGAATCTTTCTTAACACAATACACCAGGCAGCAGTCGCCAATAGGTCAGAAATGGCATATGAGAGACAGTCAGATATTGTCCTCTCCCTGCTTGTAGCTCTCAGGCTAGAGTCTCTGATTGGACAACGGAATCCTGGGGCCCCAGGTGACAAACCCCAAGCCTAAAGGAGCCGATTCACAGGAGACAGGAGAGAAGATTACAGACACTGCACTTCAACTAAGTCTCCTCTTTAAGGAGAATGGTTTACCCCATGGGGAATGTGTGCTCTTTGGCTTTTATCATTTTCTAAAATCAGAGCTAGTATTTCTTTGCAATTATTTTTTCTGTTCTGATTTTACCTTTCTCTTAGACTTTAGACCTAACCACTTACTACTGCGTGACCTTGAATGAATCTCCTTGCCTCTCTAAACCAGGGCTTCCTCATCTTTAAGAATATACAATTTTCCATAGGCTTATTGAGATTATAAAACAATATAATTTATGCAAGTTGGTATAGTACAGAAATTAGCAACATAAACTTTGGAGCCAGAAGCATATTAAGTACAGAAAACTTTGATCTGCCCATTTCTATTTATAAGACTTGAGGAGGCTGGGCGCGGTGGCTCAAGCCTGTAATCCCAGCACTTTGGGAGGCCGAGACGGGCGGATCATGAGGTCAGGAGATCGAGACCATCCTGGCTAACCCAGTGAAACCCCGTCTCTACTAAAAAATACAAAAAAAACTAGCCGGGCGAGGTGGCGGGCGCCTGTAGTCCCAGCTACTGGGGAGGCTGAGGCAGGAGAATGGCGTAAACCCGGGAGGTGGAGCTTGCAGTGAGCCAAGATCCGGTCACTGCACTCCAGCCTGGGCGACAGAGCAAGACTCCGTCTCAAAAAAAAAAAAAAAAAAAAAAAAAAAAAAAAAGACTTGAGGAAATTTCTTAACTTCTTAGCGCCTCAGTTTTCTCATTAAGAAAAAAATAATAATGATATTATTACCAACTTCATAGGACCATTCCAAAGATTGAATCAGTGTTCTATGTAAAGGACTTAACATAAGCACATGAAAAATACTCCAGAAATATTTGTTGCTGTGATTCTTTTGAGACCTGGCTTGTAGCAAACATGTACCAAGTTTTAGTTTCCTTTGTTTAATTCCTTTTAAAAATAATCTTATCTCACCTTTTACCTTTTAGGATTAAAGTGAGAGGTGAAGCTTTTTTTTTTTTTTTTTTTTTTTTTTTGACTTATTGACCCAAGTGGAAGTAAAAATCCGGCTGTGAGAGAAGAGATGGTATCACCCTCTGAGGCTCCCACGGTTGCAGCAGACTTCAGATACGGACTCTGCCACTCGGCCAACCCACCCCTCCCCACCCCTCCCTCTGGAGGTGGCAGAGGCCTCTTTGGCTAAGGAAATCTACTCCTTCACGTGTCTCCAGGGAACAATGTATTCAGCTTCGTAATTACGTGCTTCTCCCCAATCACGTAGCATTCTACACCACATCACCACACTGCTGAAAAAAGCCCCAAATGCTAATTAGTCCTCAAATTATCATTGATTTGATTTGATGTTGAATAAGCTTTGCCATTTATATTTAGGCAAGAACTTCAGATTCAAGATGCTCTCTTTCAGATTGCGGTTTTTAAATAACTCAGTGGGGCCTGTCTTGCTTGTTCAGTGTGTTTATGTCAAGAAATCAGACTGGCTGCTCTCCCTGGCTACAGATGAATGCCAGGTTGATTGAGTGCAGGAGAGAAATTATCCTCTCGGCCAGAGCTCAAAGCCTGGGACCCCCTGAATGCAGAAATCCCCATCGTGCAGGAGGACTTGAGGAGGAGAAAGATGAAGGAAGGAGTGGAAGAAAATGGTCTGGAATCGCAAACAGATTCCACCTGAAGATGGAGGAACTGTCTTATTGAGTCACATTCAGCAGATGCTTCTTAGTCCTTTCTGAGAGCCAGGCTCTTTCACAGGCATAATCTCCTTTAATTCTGACAGCAATCCAGTGATGACACAGCATGGTTAGTTGTGGAAACCAAGGCCCAGAAACTTGAGGTAATGTCACTGTTCACAGCAAGTGAGGGCGAGAAGCTGAAGTTTATACACAGGTCCTCTGACCAGGTCCCCTGAAAGGTGATTTCATGCCTTCTCCTTGGTCACTTATTGTCTTCTGGGTCTGCACTTTCCTGCAGCCCACCTTCCAAACCCCTCAGCCCTTCTCCCCATCCCAGACACTCTGCCAGATCCCTGGCAAGTAAGACAATTACAAAAATCCCTCTTGGCTTTGATTTTTAAAGTACTAAATTATGTATGTGTATGCTTTAAAATTTTTCCCATGTGAACCATGCTTTAAAGGGACCATATCACTTTTCAAAAAGAAGGAATTATCTGAAAAACTTAAGTATTGAGAAACCCAGAACATAAAAATTTCCTGTTACTAACTAGTGCCTATTATTCTTGTCGTTTGATTAAAATTTTCCATAATTCCTATGGATAACCTTTTTGAACACAGCTTTAATAATAAATGCTAGGGCATAATTTCACCAAAGTCTGTATTTATCCTGTTAATTTCCATGTTGAACTTTGTTTGATAAATCAATGTGCACTTTATTGAATTTGACTTTTCTTCCCATGATAATAAATAGAATATGGCAGAAAAAGAAGAAAGGGAGGGAGGGAGGGAGGGAGGGAGGGAGGGAGGGAGGGAGGAAGGAAGGAAGGAAGGAAGGAAGGAAGGAAGGAAGGAAGGAAGGAAGGAAGGAGAAGAAAGAGGAGGAGGCAGGCAATAGCAAAGTTCTCAGGCTGTAATGTTATAGAACCATTAGGCCCAGACCAAACCCACTCCTGATTAATGATCCTATTCCTACTCTTTCCCAGCGGTGTCAGTGACAAGCAGTGTGGAGCAATGGTTAAGGACAAGGACACCAAAGCCAGATTCTGGAGGTTTAAACCTTGACTCCACTGCTTGCTAGCTGCATGACCTTGGACAAATTTCTTGATTTCTTTGTGCTTGTTGCTTCTCCCCCTAAATAGTACTGCTTCACAGGGTAAGCAGGGAGGCTTCTCAGAGGAAGCGACATTTATGTTAGGCCTTGAGAAATGAGCAAGAGTTGTCCTGGTTAAAAAGAAGGTAGGATTGGGAGGCTGAGGCAGGTGGATCATGAGGTCAAGAGTTCAAGACCAGCCTGGCCAACATAGTGAAACCCCGTCTCTACTAAAATCACAAAAATTAGCTGGGCACGGTGGCAGGTGAAGAAGAAATGAGCAGTATCATGTTAGTAAGCAATCCACATTTGTTAGTTCTCATAGTTATGGAGATAAACCACCCAGACCCCCCTTCAAGGAAAGATTGCCATCTCCAGCTGTCAGTTCCTTAGGGTGTCTCCACCTGAGGTCACAGAATTCCATAGCCCTGTCCCCTGGCTGAGGGAGGCAAAGGTGTAAAGATTCAGGTATTTGGGCCTAACGCAGTTCAGCCCTGATGGGCAATGCTTACTCCTGAGTGCCCGCTATTTTGGCCAAGGATTTGTCAGGCCTGCATTGCAGTCTGACTTCTCCTTCTGCCCAACCATGCTTCCTCTCCCTTCCCTTCACATGTGTGGATCCCTAGGAAACATCCTGTACCCTACAATTCATCCTAACGCGATCTGCTTCTGGAGAACCTAACCTGCCACCGCAGCTCCTATTTTTATGAAAACCTATCATTTCGTTTTCTAAGTAGCTCTCAAAGCAGCTCTGCTTCTCCAACCCTACTCCGTTTTCCTAATTCAGGTCCTCACCATTTTACACTTGGACTCTGAGCATCCACATTGTCCCCTTCCTTTCCCATGAATCCTCTCCAGCAGCATCGGCTCGACTCTGCTTGATCTGCATGGCTGCACTGCAGGGCGATGTCGACTTCTTAAGGGGGCATCCCAGGCCCTTTGCCCCAGCAGCCACACTCCCTCTGCTCCTTCCCTTCTGCACCCAGGCTGCTCAGGATCCCTCTGAGACTTCATGTGCTTCCTCACTTGGTGCTTAATGTCTGGCCTTTTTTTTTTTTCTTTTTTTTTTCAAGACAGAGTCTTGCTCTGTCACCCAGGCTGGAGTGCAGTGGAGTGATCTTGGCTCGCTGCAACCTTCACCTCCCAGGTTCTACCAATTCTCCTGCCTCAGCCTCCTGAGTAGCTGGGATTCCAAGAACCTGCCACCGTGCCAGGCTAATTTTTGTATATTTAGTAGAGATGGAGTTTCACCATGTTGGCCTGGCTGGTCTTGAACTCCTGACCTCGTGATCTGCCTGCCTCGGCCTCCCAATCCTGCCTTCTTTTTAACCAGGCCAACTCTTGCTCATTTCTCAATGCCTAACTTAAATGTTGCTTCCTCTGAGAAGCCTCCCCAGCCAGGCAGAAATAATCACTCCTCCTTCGTGTAAGCTCTTGTCATTGAATGTAATAACTAGTATTGTGTGTGCTTGGTTGTTCATGCTATTGTTTCTTCTAGTAATCAGTGACCAACTCCAGCCTCTACATAAGTCTATTTTTAGAAATATATTCTTTGTGTATTTTTCTTACTACAGAAGTAATAGAGGATAAGTGCAGAAAATTAAGAAAATGTAGATAAGCAAAGGAATAAAATGAAAGTTGCCTATATATCTCAACACTACTAGTAACCACTACTTGTATTTTTCTGTGTATCCTTCCAGGCTTTTTTCTATGCATACATATCTGTCTTGTTACATGCATTCTGATTTTTAACCTGATTTCTTAAAATAATTAAAATTCCAACAGATTTTATTACTTGAATAGTTCATTTACAACATCATTTTCATAGTCCAGATTTTATTGTTTAAATAGTTCCTTTACAATATCATTTTTAGAGCAGATCATTTTTAATTTTATAGATCTACCATAACTTATGTAGTCTCGCTTGTGTCATATTTTTATCCAATACCTAACCTAATATCTGAAATATGATGTAGGCATACCTTGTATTATTGTGATTCTCTTTATTGCACTTTGCCATTGCAGTTTTTACAAATTGAAAGTCTGTGACAACACTGTGACAAGCAAAGTCTATCAACATTATTTTTCCAACAGCATGAGCTCACTCAGTGTCTCTGTGTCACATTTTGATAATTCTCACAATGTTTCAAAATTTTGTCTTTCTTATACCTGTTATGGTGATTTGTAATCAGTGTCTTTTGATGTTACTATTGCAACTGTTTTGGGGCACCGTGAATGCAACCATTTTTGATGACAAACTTAATCCATAAATGTTGTGCGTGTTCTGACTGCCCACCACTGGCCATTCCCCATCTCTCTCCCTTTTCTAAGGCCTCCCTATTGCCTGAGACATGCTAATATCCAAAGTAGGCCAATTAATAACCTTACAATGGCCTATAAATATTCAAGTGAAAGGAAGTCACATATCTCTCACTTTAAATCAAAAGCTAGAAATGATTAAGATTAGTTAGAAAGGCGCATTGAAAGGTGAGATAGCGCAAAATCTAGGCCTCTTGGACCAAACGATTATCCTACTTGTGAATGCAAAGGAAAAGTTCTTCAAGGAGATTAGAAGTGCCACTCCAGTGAATACATGAATGACGAAAAAGTGAGACAGCTTCAATCCTGATATAGACAAAGTTTTAGTGGTCTGGCTAAAGGATCAAACAAGCCACAATATTCACTTAAGTCAAAGCCTAATCCAGAACAAAGCCCCAACTCTTCCTCAATTCTATGAAGGCTGAAAGAGGTAAGGAAGATGCAGAAGAAAAGTTGGATGCTGAAAGTTCATATGGTTTAAGAAAAGAAGTTGTCTCTATAACATAAATGTGCAAGGTGGAGCAGCAAGTACTGATGTAAAAGCTGCAGCGAGTTCTCCAGAAGATCTAGCTAAGCTAATTTATGAAAGTACTAAATAACATATTTTCAGTTTAGATGAAACAGCTTTCTATTGGGAGAAAGAAGATACTATCTAGGACTTTCAGAGGTAGAGAAGAAAAGTCAATGCCTGGTTTCAAAGCTTCAAAGGATAGGCTAATTATCTTGTTAGGGGCTAATGCAGCTGGTGACTTTAAGTTGAAACCAGTGCTCATTTGGTATCCCCAAAGTCCTAGGGCCTTTAAGAATTATGTTAAATCTACTTTGCCTGTATTCTAAAAATGGAACAACAAAGTCTGGATGAGAGCACATATTTTTACAGCACAGTTTACTGAATAATTTAGGCCCACCATTGAGATTGACTGCTCAGATAAAAGATTCCTTCCAAAATACTGTGTTATTGAAACTGCACCTGATCACTCAAGCTTGGCTTTGATGGAGATATACAAAGAGATTAATGTTATTTTTATGCCTGCTAATACAACATTCAATCTGCAGTCCATTGATGAAGGAATAATTTTGACTTTTGAGTCTTAATATTTAATAAATAAATTTCATAAGGCCATAGCTGCCATACACTGTGATTCCGCTGATGAATCTGGGCAAAGTAAACTGCAAATCTTCCGGAAAGGATTCCCTGTCTAGATGCCATTAACATTCGTAATTCATGGGAGGAAAATCAAACTATCAACATTAACAGGTTGTTGGAAGAAGTTGATTCCAACCCTTATGGATAACTTTGAGAGGTTCAAGACTTTAATGGAGGAAAGAGCTGCAGATGCAATGGAAATCACCAGAAAACTAGAATTAGAAGTGGACCCTAAAGATGAGACTGGATTGTTGCAATCTCATGATAAAATTTTAACAAACGAGGAATTGCTTCTTGTGGTTTCTTGAGACGGAATGTACTCCTGGTGAAGATGCTGTGAACCCTGTAGAAATGACAACAAATCACGACAAACTTAGTAGATAAAGCAGGAACAGGGTTTGAGAAGATTGGTCCAATTTTGAGAGAAGTTATACTGTGAGTAAAATGCTATCAAAGAGCATCGCATGCTACAGAGAAATATTTCATGACAGAAAGAGTCCACTGATGCAGCAAACTTCATTGTTGTCTTGTTTTAAGAAATTGCCACAACCACCCCAGCCTTCAGCAACCACTACCCTGATCAGTTAGCAGTCATCAATGTCGAAGCAAGACCCTCCACTAGCAAAAAGATTAGGACTTGTTGAAGGTTGAGAGGATGTTAAACACTTCTTAACAACACGTATTTTTCATTTAGGTATGTACATTTTTTAGAGACAATGCTATTGCACACTTAACAGACTACAGTATAGTGTAAACGTAACTTTTATATGCACTGGAAAACCTAAAAATTGTGTGACTTGCTTTATTGCAGTGGTCTGATACCAAACTCCAACATCTCCAAGGTATTCCTGTATCTACTCAATAAATGTTCATGGATTGCATCTCTTCCATCTTAAGTGGGGAGAATTAAAACTATTCCTCAAAAATGTACCTTTTGATGCTAACCTCATCTCTTGCCTTTACTGTGAAATATAACACTGTCTATATTCACAATCTGAACTTCTTCAGCTCCCATTTATTCCCTAATCCATATTGACTGACTCCTGCGTCACCTTTCCTCTGTACCATATATGGCTTATACTAAGATTGTCAGTGATCTCGATGTGGATAACTCCAATATTTTTTTGGTCTACATCTTGCCTGATTCTCCCAGAAGTGTTTGTTACTACTGTAGACTCCACCTCCCCTTTTGAAACTCTCCTCCCTGAATTATCTATGACATCACCTCTTCCTGCTCCTTGTTCCCGTCTTGCTTCTCTGCACAGACCTCCTTTCTCGGCCCATTCTTGATATATATATTTTTCATGTTTCCCCAGGTTTCCTTCTTCAGGCAGCTTTTCGCCAAAGCTTCTCTCCATACAGGAATACCGTGGAGATGTTGGAGTTTGGTTTCAGACCACTGCAATAAAGCAAGTCACACAATTTTGGGGGTTTCCAGTGCATATAAAAGTTATGTCTACACTATAGTAGTCTGTTAAGTGTGCAATAGCACTGTCTCTAAAAACTGTGTATACATAAATTAAAAATACTTGTTGTTAAAAACTGTGAAGAATGTCATCATTCTTCAAAGAATGACCTGTTAGCAACAAGCAGAAGTACAAGTTGTACAACCGTTGGACGAAAAGTAGAAGAATTAATTATCCGCAGGATTCAAGAAAGGAATGATAATCAAATATAATCAGAAGAGAAATATGAATGGACATGAAGAATAACTGGACATGGGACTTGAAAAGGACTTATAATGGCACATGGCAGTGTTCTCTCTCACGCTTTCAGATTGTCAGCTTTATTTTCTCTCATGCTTTCATTCCCAAGGGAGAAATATGGGATCCTAAATCTGTTTAGGCTTATGTCACCCTTTTAAAATCTTATTTATTTATTTATTTATTTTTGAGATGGAGTTTCACCCTTGTCACCCAGTCTGGAGTGCAATGGCACGATCTCGGCTCACTGCAACCTCCGCTCCCGGGTTCAAGTGATTCTCCTGCCTCAACCTCCCAAATAGCTGGGATTACAGGCATGTGCCACCATACGTAGCTAATTTTCGTATTTTTAGTAGAGACGAGGTTTTACCATATTGGCCAGGCTGGTCTCGAACTCCAGACATGTTTATTTTTCCCTGTGGAGAGGGGAATTGATGCAGTTTCCCAGTCCCAGTTCTAAAAACATAAGGCAAGAGGTCCTATTGGTCAAGCTTAGAGCATGTGCCCACTCATGGACCAATCAACAGTGGTAGGGGAGGAATCATGTGAGAAGATGGTGGCTACTGTAGACCTTAAAGGGGCAATATGGGAAAGGGAAAGAAACAGTTCCCAGAAAAAAAGAAAAAATTTGCTCTATTCCCACAAAAATGAGAGAGGGGTTGTTAAATAAAATTATAGGTGTCTACTAAAATCTCGATAGAGGATGTTAACAGAAGAGTTATACATGAAGTCTGGAAGAAAGGATGCAAAGAGTGTGAATATGTAAAATATCTCCAAAACTGAGTGTACGTCTGCACATTCACACCTTTAACTCCTTTTATTCTAATTTCTTGCTCACCAGGGCTAATTTGGCTTGGCAGGATTCAGGAGAAGAAGATCTTCTGAATAGTGGACCAAGTATTTTGTACGCTAAAAATGTACGGCTCCAATTGCAAGCAAATAACAGCGGGTTTTCACATAAATATCTTATGAGTTGATCTCAGTTTCCCCAGTATCTAACACAGAGTAAGTTCTCAAAGTCCTTGATGCATGAAAGAATGCATAAGTGAAGTCCTTCTGAAGTCATTCACTGCTGGCGGAAATAATATTGTCAATCCAAATTTGCACAAGTGAAGACAACCTCTAAACCATGGTGATATCTCCCCATCAGGATATCTAGAGGGGGCTTTTGTTATTTGTGTCTTGTGGACCCCATTTTTAAAAATATTTTATCTTTGTATGATAGATGGGGGATAATTTTTCTGAACTACTCTCTCCGTCTCTGTAATAAGATAATATATTCTCAACCTATTGCCATGTGAGATGCCTGTACAAACCGAGGAAGGAATGTACCTCCCTGCCTTACTGACGTTGAGCTTGGCCACGTGACATATCTTGACCAATGGAATATCGAAAATATTAGACACTTGCCATATCCAATCAGGAGTTTTAACTGTGCTTGTATGGCTTGACTTAATCCTTCTCACTCCCACCTCCACCATGGCAACACCATGTCCTAAACATTGGTCACTCTTTTTGCTTGAGTTGCAATATTTAAAATATATATATATATATATATATATATATATATATACACACACACACACATATATATGAGCCAAATCCATCCCAACTGATCCACAGCCCTCATGTAACATAAGCAAGAAATAAATATTTGTTGTTCTGAGCCTCTGAGATACTGGAGTTGTTTATTATTGCAACAAAACCTGACTAATACACTCATAAATAAACCATACATACTGTCATAACTCATTTTCCCAATTCTTACTTAATCAACTGCCTCATAGAGCTACTGGTCAGCATGGGTTAAGAAGGTGATGATTTGCTAGTGTGGAAAGCTCACAGGCAGTGGAGCCTTTGAGCTATTTATATTATATTATATTATATTATATTATATTATATTATATTATATTGACTTTGATAACCTGCTGTGGCTTGGATTTATCATCACAAAACTCTGTGAATTCATAAAAATGAGGTTCACATCATTGTGAAGATGAAGGGAAACAATATGTGTGGGATGCCAGCACAGAGTAGTGTATTAGTGAATGATTGTTAAATGAAGGAAGGAAGGAATACGTGAACCAATGAATGAATTTCATATTCTATTCATTCAATCTATGAATATTTATTGAACACTTACTATGCACTAGCACTTCTGGGGAACAGAGTGATAAAGAAAATGGACAAAATTGTTATCCTCATGAAGAGTAAGTGCTTATGGGTAAAGCAGAGAACAGCAAAATAAATGAGTAAATATATAATGTAAGGTAGAATAAGTGCTGTAAAGAAAACTAAAACAGGGTAAGAAAATATCAAATGAAATCACATATGATCAGGAAAGCCCTCTTGAAAGGAACATTTGAGCAAAGACTTGACTAAAATGAGGGCACACGTCACGCAAAAACCAGGAGGAAGAACATCCCAGGTAGAGGGACTAGCAAAGTCCAAGACCCTGAGGCAGGAATTTGCTTGGAGTGGCTGAGGAAAGGCAAGCAGATTTGTGTGGCAAGAGAACAGTGACAGAGGGAAAAGGAATTAAATGAGGGTGGAGGAGTGGCCTGGAGCCAAAACCTCGGGCAACTTATAGAACTTCAGGTTTTACCCTAAACAGAAAAGTAAGCCCTGGAGAGTTCTGAGCAAAGCAACAGCAGGCTTTGCCTTAAATTTGGAAAGTAGGCTCCATGGAGTGTAGACTGGAGCTAGGCAAGTGGGGGTCACTGCATTGCACAACTCAAGGGGGTGCTCCACACATTGCAGTCTCTGTGAATGGTGTTTCTGGGGCAATGCTGTGCACAGTGAATGTGGGTGTAGGCATTGGCCTGGAGGCCAGGGTGGAAACAGGGGAATAAACCAGGAAGCTAGTACACTAGGAAGCTAGCCATGCAAGGGACTGGTGTTTGGGGCAGGGTGGAAGTGGAAAGGGGATTGGTGAGAACTGGTTGGATGGGGATTATACTCTGAAGGTAAAGTTGTCGATTCTTGCTGATACACTGGCTACAGGGTGTGAAAGAAAGACAGAGGTCATGGATTACTCCTCTTCTGGCCTGAGTAACTGAATGAATTATGGTGCGATCTAGTAAATATGATCTAGTCGGGGAGGGGTGAGTTTATGAAGCGGGGGAGGAGAGAATGTCAAGGGTTCTGTTTTGGCTGCATTGCCTACAAGGTGCTTCACATCTGAATGAACGTGGAAAATAGGCAGATGGAAGTGAGTCTGAAAGTCAAAGGAACTGAAGAAATACATTTGGTTGTAGCACTTAGATGTGTTTAAAGCCATGGAACTGAATAAATCACCCCCTAAGAGGAACGTGGACTGAGAAGAGATCCAAGGTTCACCCCATTTGTCTTTGTGTTTTCTACTGTGATATGCACAGGATCAGGCATGTTGTCAGTGTTCAATAAATGATTGTTAAATTGGATGTAAAATCTTTGGACCAGAAGGAAGAATAAGATGCAGATGCAAACATCCAGGACGTACAAATTCCCTCTGTATGTTGGAGTCTAGGGTTGCATCTTGTTAATCATCATGGTCATATTCTGTTCTGGCACTTGAGGGTTGTCTGGGTTCTGATCTCAAAAGAAAGAATTCTATACCCTGCTGGCATTTGCCTCAGATGTCTTCTTTGAGTACCTAGATCACTTGATCTGTGAGGTTGAGATGTTTTGTTTAAAATAATAATCTTTACAACAGTAATAATAGTAGTTTATGGTTATTGAACACTTATATTTCAAGAACTTTCTAAATATCATCCCGAGAAACCAGCAAGATAGGTATTATCATTCCCATTTTGCAATGAGAAAATCAAGTCCATACTACTAATAAGTGGCAGAAATGAGATTGGCACTTAACTCTATTTGACTTCAAATTCTAGGCTCGTTTCATATTTTCTAGCTGCAAGACTTCAACCCTTTATCAAAAAATGGTTCAATTGGATGAAGTATTCATTTGTTTATATTTAGAATACTAATAATAAGATCTGTCATTTATTACATGTTTGCTAATAGCTAGGGAAATATCTTAAGCAATTTTGATGCATTAGCTCATTGGCTCCATTTTACAAATGGGGCCTTTTAAAGTTGGAAGTGGAGGTTAAATGACTTTTCCTAGGTCATACAACTGATTTAGTAGTAGGATTTAAGCCCAGATCCGGTCCCAACACCTTAGCATGTATTGAAGGCAGTGCCTAAAACTTGGAAAATAATAAAGCTCAGAAAAATAAATAAAAGCAAAGGCCGGGTGTGGTGGCTCACGCCTGTAATCCCAGCACTTTGGGAAGCCGAGGCACGCTGACCATCTGAGGTCAGGAGTTCGGGACCAGTCTGGCCAACATGGCGAAATGCCATCTATACTAAAAATACAAAAATTAGCCAGGCGTGGTGGCTCGTGCCTGTAATCCCAACTACTCAGGTGACTGAGGCAGTAGAATCGCTTGAACTCAGGAGGCAGAGGTTGCAGTGAGCAGAGATTATGCCACTGCACTCCAGCCTGGTTGACAGAGCGAGACTTTGTCTCAAAGAAAAAAAAAAAAAAACAGCGACGTAAAAAATAAAATAAATTAGAGTAATGTGGTGGTTAAAAGAAAAAGCAGCTTGTACAGTAAATAATTTGAACCAGAATAATAAAGTTTACTTTATAAGCATTTTTCTCTTTTCCAGAAACCCAAGAGGCAGTGCTAAAGTTATTCTTTAATGTTATTTGGAATAAATCATTGGTAGCATAATACAGTGTGGAAGAATTTGTGTTCAAAAATCTATTTTAAATCTTAGCTCTGCCATTACTAGTTCTGTGACCTTGGGTAAACTACTTATGTTTTCTTGACCTTGGCTTCCTCATTTGTAAAGTGAGAATAACAGTTTGAGGGAGGATCAAATAATGAAATAAAGAGGTAGTACCTTATAAGGAAATATAAGGAAAACACCTTATAAACTAGAAGTCATTATAAAAATACATGTGTATTGTTCATATATGAAAATGGACACAATCTCTGTATATAAATGGAGAAAGGGGCATATTAACCCAGAGAGACAGTGGTTTGTCATCATGGTAGGTGTTCAATAAATGTTAACTTAAGTTCAGTGAGTATAGAGCTTCAGTCATGCAAAATGAAAAAGTTGTACAGATCTCTTACACAACAATGTGCATATAGTTAACAATACTATTATGTACACTTCCAAGTTGGCAAGAGGATAAACTTACATGTTTTTCCACTATATATATATATATGTATATATAAAGAAAAGCTTAGCCAAGAAAAAAAATAGCGACTAACATTTGAAGACAATTCTTCATTTCAAAAGTTTGTTTCTAAAAGCCAAAGTCACTCTTGAACATCTGTGGAACACCTTCAGGATTCCACACAAAGCAAACCTTTATTTCAGAAATAAACTTTGATGTTTGAAAATAAAAGAGAAAAAGCTGTTTCCTGGGGGCACAGAGGACTTTTCTCAGCTGCGTGAGAGGCACACAGCAACCTGAGAGCTGCTCCAGCTCCTTCATCTCTGAGTCCCCTTCTTCCTCCTGCTCTCCCTCACCTCTCCTTCCCCTCCCACTGCCACCTCACTCTTCCTCTTCTCTGACCCTGCTGGAGTCCTTCATTCCTCTTGCCCATCCTCATTCCCTTCTCCTTTGCAGCTAACCTTCTTATGGAATTAAGGCATAGATATTCTTTAATGTTTGTGGCATTATTGAATCTTTAAAGGTTTTGGTTCCCTATTGTTTAAGAAATTTCAATTATTGATTTCACTAAGTAATTTAAGAGTCTTGAACATTTTGTATTCAGCCAGTCATTGAACATATATTTTCTAGGCCACAACTCAGTCTTGGAATATATCCATGAATAAGACAGACTCAGTCATTGCCCTCGTAGAGTTCACGGTTTTGTAGGAGTGACAGAGGAAAAAGGAGGCAACGATAACCTAGTGTGAACAAATACTTGCACAGGAATGTTCATACAGCACTATTAACAACAGGTGAAAGGTGGAAACAACCCAAAAGTCCATCAATAGATAACTTCATAAACAAAATGTGGTATATCCATACAATGAAAAATTACTCGACCATAAAAAAGGAATAAGGTCTTGATTCATACTATAACATAGATGAGCCTTGAACACAGTATGCTAACTGAAAGAAGCCAGACACAAAAGGTCACATATTGCACCATTCCATTTGTATGAAATATCCAGAATAGGTAAATCTATAGATACAGAAAGTGAATTGATGGCTGCCAGGTTCAAGGGGTAAAGAGGAATGGGTAGTGATTGCTTAATGGCTACGGAGTTTTCTTTTAGGGTGATGAAAATGCGTTGGAACTACCAAGAAGTAGTATCTGCACATCATTATGAAAGTCACTGAATGTTACACTTTTAAGTGGTGAATTTTATGCACGTGAATTCCATGTAATTTTTTTTAATGTGTGGTGTAAAAAGTGCTATGATGGAGCAACTACAAGATGAAACTTGTTTAGGATAAGATTCATGAAGGAGATGTTCTACAAGGTGAGATTTTCATTCATTCAACAAATATTTATCAAACTTTCTCTACATCTCAAGCCCTGTTCTAGATCCTGGATATACAGCAATGAACACACTGTTAATATCATAAGCTCTTCTCCTCAAGGAGCTTATATTTGGCAGGATGAAATGGAAGCAACCAAAAACATAATAAACATTTTTCATATTATGTTACAAGGTGATAAGTGTTATGAAAAAATATAATAGAGTAAGGCTTAGTAAGGTGAGTTCCAGAGGATAGTGGAATATAGAGAAATTATCCAGACAAAGGAGAAAATGTTCAAAGGCCCAGGGGAAAGAGAGTCTGACATTCTCACTAAACTTTCTAAAATTTATTTCTCCTCATATATGGACGATATGATTGCTCACCTTCCGGAGCCAGCTTAATCTTTCTCTTTTTTATTCCTTATCTCAGTTAATTTTAACCTATTGAGCTAAAACTTTAGTGTTATTCTTAGCATGTCCCTATTCTGTAAGACTTTAAGATAATTTTTCAAACAGAAATATTTTAGTTGCTTATCACTGAAGATTTTGTGGTACTATTCAGCTTATTAATACCTCATCTAAAATTAATATTTAAAAATTTAAATACAAGATTTTATGACCTCTTGCAATTTTAGGAATGATTAGACCAATATGCTTTCTGCTGAATATTTCTTCAATTTTTTAATTTGAGTTAAGAATAGGATTTGCTTTTAGAAATTCTAATCACAGCTAATTTTTCAAGAAGATTTCTACCCCATAAAATAAAGCAACATTGATTTTACTAACTCTGCAGTAAAAGTTGTAAAAAAAAAAAAAAAAAAAAAAAAAAAACAGGCGAGAGCTAATCAGCAAAAGACATCTCAAATCGAATACATTCTGCTGCTTTTCTGTATAGACTTTCTATTTCACCCATATATATTAGCAGAAAGGATTTTCCAGCCCCTGCTATAGCAGTTTTCTTCCTGTCCTTCCCCCAACCCACTCACAAAGTCTTTCTATTGTTCTTTATTAGGTGCTAAAGACATCCATCCCCCCAGTCTTACTAGGACAACAATAGAGTAGCAGGAATGAGGATTAAGAGGGAAATCTTGTCACCCTCATGAGCCAGGCCCCTTAAACCAAGAAGCCTTCAGGTGAGAATCACTGGTTTTTAACTTTTATTAGATTCTGCCTCCTTTGTCCACTCCTCCTGCACTCAATCTTCTGTGACAGAACGCATATGATGAGGTCATTAGAACAGTAATACAGTAAGAGCCCAAACTCATGAGGGGCTGCCACTGGGTTAAGATGGAGCCATGCCTTCTAATCATCAAACTCTCTCCCTCATATAGAATGGATACCAGGGCCTGAACAAATGTGAGTCTTCTCCACTCCTCAAATCACAATAAGTGGCTGACTTGCTGTGGCTGGGCCTACCCTGCATGGAAACACAGACATCAGGCTATAGGACAGGAATCTAAGACTTGACATTGGATGTTGAGTTGAAATTATATCTGTCCTTATTTCTTAATGTGCTTGTAGTCAAGTCACTTTATCCCAAGGCTTAGATAAGGTGTTCTTGTGTGTGAAATGGAATACATACTTCTCAGCATTGTCTTCCATAAGCAGAAAAACTTGATACATAGGAGGTGCTGGAAAAGGATAAATACCGAGAATGTTTGTTGAAATGGTGATCGTTTCCCAGACTGCAGATTCAAAGGGCTGTGTGCTTGAGGGCTATGCTGGTAGAACAGCTGGGTGACTGCCAGTATCTTTTTCTCAATTTCTATCCATATATTCTGGGCTCCCTATGGACCCAGCTAATGCTGGTGTATTACTCACGTAAGTATCATTTATTGGATAAAAACAATGTGCATTAATTTGAAGCAAAAAATAATTAAAAATTAAGAGAGAGGAGAAACGTGTCATGTGACGTCAAGTTTATTTTTTTACAACTATTTTCTTGTGATTTCCAAAATTAGGCTCATCTCTCTCATAACAGTCTATCAGTAAAAAAGAAAGCATTTCAGAGGTTATCTGCTCTGAAGTCATAACAGGAGGATGGAAAAACTGTGGCCCAGAAAAGTCACATCCTTCTCCAAAATTGACAGCTACTTAGAAGCAAAACTTGGACTGAAACCCAATAATCTTAATTCCCAGTTTCACGCTCTTTCAATCTACTCTACCACTTCTGATAGTGGGAAGCAGAGACTCTCTCTTGCACTCTCTCTCTCTCTATGGGCGTGGTGGCAGGTGCCTGTAGTCCCAGCTACTCGGGAGGCTGAGGCAGGAGAATGGCGTGAACCCGGGAGGTAGAGCTTGCAGTGAGCCGTGAGCCAAGATTGTGCCACTGCACTCCAGCCTGAGTGACAGAGAGAGATTCTGTCTCAAAAAAAAAAAAAAAAAAAATTCAAAACCATTTATTAAACACAATATCCTTATGAAGTAGATCATATCTGCATTTTACAGATAAGTGGAATACCAAGATGGGCTGAGTAACTTGCCCAAGATCACAAAAAGTGGTAGTTTAGATTTGAACCCAGGTAGTCTGACTCTAAATCCCATGCCTTTAACCACTCCTCAGCAATGATTTTAGCAGCTTCTATTACCTACTAATGAAGGAAGCGACATGATATATTGGAAAGGACTTAGAATTAGAGTTAGATGACCCTGACTTTCTGCTACACACTAGCTCCTCACAAGAAATTATTTCTAAGGTGATGTGGGTGGATAGTTAATGATTATTTTATTACCACTTTCTCTAGTCTGGTTAACAGTGTTTACCTCCATCCTGATAAGCTGTAAAGAACACAGTAGGGTCTACATATTTCGGTTTCACCATTGTATTTCCAGCATCTAAGACAGATAGCTTGAAAAATGGTAGACACACAATAAATAAACATTTTATTGAATGGAAGGGAGCCTCAGTAAGTCACTTTCTCTGCCTTGGCCTCACAACTTCCATTCATAAAATTAAAAAGCTGTGCATGATCTGCAAGATGACTGTCCAGCTCTGAGATTCTCTGAACATTTGATTCTGAAATGCCAAGAGACATCGTATGAGTTCCACTGTTTTAGAATGTCTAGATACATGAAACTACTTAAAGACAGTAGCACTTGAGTTTCTAGCAAACTAAAACCATGATGATAAGATATTTGTAAGCAGAGGAAGCCAGAACTCAGGTGGAATCTGGGGAACTTTGGAGGGAGATGACCTTGGAAGGGCCTATAAGACTAAAAGGTGTCCCACTGAATTGGTCAGCTTGGATTTACAACCTCAGACTGTGTGGATTTACCATCAATAGGCAATGCCCGTAGGCTGCAGTGATCAGCAACATGCTAATGAGAATGTGGATAAATCAATAATTAGGGTCTGAGCTAAATTAGCAAAATACGGCAACGTAACTACTATCCATTCAGTGTTCATTATATATCATCCTTTCTTCTGAACTCCAAGCTCATATACTTAACTGATTACTGGACATTTCCACATGGATGTCACACTGACACCGCAAGTTCATTCAATGTATCAAAGCTGAATTCAACATCTTTTGGCTCTCAATTTCATTGTTTCTCCAATGTACCCTATATCACAGTTCATAACCCAAACAAAAATCCTGGAGGCATCCTAGACCTCTCTGAGTCCCTTTTCACCAAAACATATTGATTTCATCTCCTTTTTAATCTCTCTGACTTCCTTCTTTCCCCTATTGCCACCCCATAGACCCAGCTGGGCCCTCATAACTGTTTGTTTAAATTGTTGTAACTCTCTCTTAAATGATCTTTTGGAGTCTAACATTGGTTGTTCAAATTTGGTGTCTCCACACTACACCCAAAGTATTCCTTCTAAGATTAAAATCCGGTCAGGTCCCTCCCTGCATAAAGCCTGTTCATGCCTCCTTTGCTTATAGGCTTATGTCCAAACTTCTTATCTTGCCATTCACAATTTGACCCCTGCCTACCTCCCTAGCTTCATCCATCAATAGTCTCTTATTTGTCTCAAATGTTCCATCCAGCCCCAACTCCCTTTTCCACAGGCCTTCAGGTCTGTAATGCTGGGGGTGACAGTCCATGGTTCTGACACATCTAGCAGTAGCTGCTAGAGTTTTCTCTACCACTGGGATGCTGAACTCTTGTCTCTGTCACTGGAATATAAAGATGGATAGATGGACGGATGGATGGATGAATGGATGGATGGATGGATGGATGGATGGATGGATGGATGGATGGATGGATGGAGAAAAGGAAAACCAGGGAGAAATGTGTGCCCTCTAGGTAGTTCCTTAGACTTACACTTTTGAAATGGAGCAGAATGGTTTTCAGGGGCATTTAAGACCCACCAAATCTGAAAGAAAAAAAGCCACATCAGGAGTCACAGATCTGAAGAGTGTGAATATACACAGCCCTGGGTTAGAGTGCGGTAGCGCAAAGTATCAGCTTATTGCTGCAAGGGACACTGTAGAGAAAGCTTCAACACAAATAAATGGAAGAGTCAAGTTTGGGTGACAAAAATTTGGGAGGGAAAAAGAGAGAAAGACCCAGAATTCATGTTGTGCTGTGTGAAGAGTAGCGAGCAAAAAGTTAAACCACACTGCCAGCAGCGTAGGATAACACACATTGCTTAACTTCTCTAATCTATTTGAGTCATTTACTCTATTTTTCATCTTGTCTTCTATATTGAAAGAGAGGGGCTGAAATTATGTGCTTTCTAGGGTGGTTGCTTGAGTATAATAAGATAGTGATATGAAATGCTTTGTGAGTTGTCAAGTGCTGTAAATACATGGGTTCTGACCATTGTTAAGAAATAGGAGAGGAGAAACATTGCTATTTAACCTCTGTCCTTCTTTGGGACTCAGTGAGAGCACTGAATGCATTGCTGACCTGCAGTGCAGACCTTCAGTGCTTGTCACTGTGCCTGACCTATATTGCGCACTCAACAATGTCTCCTTAATGACAAATCGACATTAAAACAGGAGGAGAGACATTTTCATGAAGAGGCTTTGGAATGAGACCAACCTGAATTTGAATCCTGCTATGCCACTTCCTAGCTATGTGACCTTAGGCAAGTTACTTAACATCTCTGAGTCTCGGTGTTTTCTACTGGGAAGACAAGCAGTGCTGCTCATCTCAGAAGGTTGTTGTGAGGATTGCATTAATTAATGTTATAGCAAGGGAGCTCCTGAACACATAGTAGGTGCCTTAAAGTGACCCTTGTGTTAAAGAATAAGGAAGACCATCAAGCATCAGCAATTAAAGGGGTAAGAGAGGAAATTAGTGGTCCAGTGAAGAAAATTGTGATGGTATTGCTGACAATCACTTCATCTTGAACTGTGCCAGGGACATAATTGGTATAACTCAATTTCCTGTCTGTTGGGAGTGTGGTGTGAGCTTCAGATGAAATGAGGGCTCATATTGACAACTGAGAATGAGAAGGCATTTGGAAGAATCAAAAGAATGCAAACCTGAGCTGTCTCTCCCTCCATCCCCTGCCTCAGTCTTCTCTTCTATAAAATGGGGGTGGGAACTAGATAATCCGAAAGGCCCCTTCTGGATATAAAACTCTGTGGATCAAGAGGAAGCATAACGGTGGGCTGAGCTGAGTGGACTTGAACTAGAAGCTTTTCTATTCTTTTGGCAGATGAAACTGTGTGTTGGTTTAAATACCATTGAGAGGTTAATTAACATCACTGAGAGCCTGTTTTCTCATTTATAACAGGGGAATATTGATGCCTAGCTTGCAGGATTGCTGCAAGGGTTAAATGAGGTGATAGGCATCCAATGATGGGCACAAGATAGGCTCTTACTGACTACTCAAAATATTATTATTCTCTGTCTTTTTCTCATTACCTTTCCCAAATTCAGCTAGGTCTCTCAGCCTCTCTGTCATGTGACCATTGTGTCAGGCTTCTAACTGGCACCCCAGCCTAGCACCCATAGATGCATTTGCTCATCAATGAAGTGAAAAGAGAAAAAGGACCCTTTCCACCCCTTCAGCACACCCTCCACTGGGCTGCCAGAATTATCCTCAAAAGCACAGTTCTGAGCTTATCAGTTCTCTGGTCAAAAGACTTTCATTGTTTTTCATTACCCTGAAACACTGACCACATCTCTTAGCCTACAATTAAGGCCCTCCCAGAATTTAGCCTACCTCAATAGTCTCAATTCGCCACTCCTTGGAAAGACCCATTTCCCAGCTGAATCAAAATCAACTGCAAGCTCATTTTTTCCACGATCCCCATGCCACCTATAACATCCTTCAATGGAAAAGAATTATGTCTGCTTTGGAATACTGAGAGTCACACAAGAAGTTTCACCACACTGCAGTCCAAATCAGAATGTGCTGCATCAAAGTGGAAACATTTCTGCATTCTTTGTTTTTCTCCTGAAATCAATATTCCCTCAGTAACAAATTCAGCAGGGATGCCTCCATTCCCTGGTCTTGGGGGTTCCCTTAACAGAACAATGTGTAATTTCCTCCATTTCTCCAGCTCTAATGGGGGCTGTCAGGTATCCTCCTCCTGAAATCCTGGCAAAGGATGCATAAATCCAATGGGAAGCTTTGCAGACGGTCACATTTTCATTCTAATCAGCAGCCCCTTACCCCACCTTCTTTGTACTTAAGAGGCCAGAGATACTCCAATCCCCTTTCCTGAGCTTCCCTAATGCCTAAGAGGACCTCTGGCCTCTGATTCCTCACCCACCCCCAGCCCAGGAGGTTGCAGCCCCTCATTATATAAGGAGGCTTCTGCTAGGAGGTTCATTTCATCTATCAGTGCTGAGTTTCACCTCTGACCTTAGCATTCCTTGGGGTTATAATGTGCCCTGCCTCCCTCCCCATCCTGGGTGAATTGCATAGATTTTTTTTCTGCTGCCAAGAGCAGCTTCCAGGGACAGGAGAGATTGCCTGCCTCAGCTCAGAGTGAGACACTGAGGAGAAATAGGCCTTTTAACAACTGCAGTTCAGTGATGAGAAAGCGATGGGACCCCATCACCATCACTCAGACCCTCCTCCAAGCCCTATGCACTTACCAGGTGAAACGGAAAACATTTTGATTAGGCCTAACTGGATGACAGATACAGGAGTCCGGCCCATACAGACGCTAAATCCATTTCCTGCTGCAGATGAATGGGCAGGTGGCCTACAGCCTGATCAAAATTTTCTTTGACTAGAAGCGGAAATGAAGGCCCCTGTGCCATCACCCACTGAACTCCTTACAATAGCTATTTATTCAGCTTCTTTGAGAGGATCCTGTCCTCTGCCTAGGGTCCTCATATTGTAGTTGCAATGGTGATGTGTGTTGGTGCTCGTTATTTCATAATATTGTAGAATCAGAGCTGTAAAAATGACTTTGAGGGTCATTAAGTCAGTTGGGTTCAATTTGGTTTTGTTTTATAGCAGCAGAACCATTTTTTGCAAATAACATCCTACATGGTAGCTCAATACAGGAAATGGACAAAAATGGAGTTTCTCTGGATAAGTAATCTTTTTCAGAAATGTGGGGTTCCAGAAAAAGCCCTTTGAAATGCAATGATTCATTTTAATCATGAAGTATCTATAAGCATCTGTGCTGCCATAGCCAGACATGTGATCACTAGCTTAATTAGCTCTAATGATGAGAAGCTCATTACATCACAAATAATATCATTCCCCTAACAAAGGACAAGTCATGTAACCTCAATGGACCTCAGGATCCTCATCTAGAAATAAGAGAAAATAATAGCAACTGCCTGCTACAAGGAAACGATGAAATACCATGTGTGAAATGTTTAAAACTCATGAATTTTGTGGCCACACTGGCGAATTAGGCTACAGGTATAAGTGAAAGCACTAAACTTAGAGTCAGATTGCAATTCAAATTTGATTCCACCGTCTATTAGCTGTTTGACTTTGGGCTACTTACCTAACCTCTCTGTGCCTCAACTGTATGGTCCATTTTATCATATGACTCATTGGGTTGTTGCCAAGCTTAAACACATGATAGAAAAGGTACTTTATAAAGCATAAGAAATGATTATGGTTTTTGTTTGTTTGTCTTGAAACAAAGTTTCGCTCTTGTTGTCCAGATTGGAGTACAATGGCGCGATCTCGGCTCACTGCAACCTCCGCCTCCCAGGTACAAGCGATTCTCCTGTCTCAGTCTCCCAAGTAACTTGGATTACAGGCGTGTGCCACCACGCCCAGCTAATTGTTTTGCATTTAGTAGAGATGGAGTTTCACCACATTAGTCAGGCCGGTCGCGAACTTCTGACCTCAGGTGATCCACCCGCCTCAGCCTCCCAAAGTGCTATGATTGCATGCATGCGCGACCACGCCCAACCGATGATTTTAATGAATAGGGTGCACAGAGGAAACCAGCTTCAGCCACTTTGATCTTGGTGGGGGGTTGTCAATTACCACTTCAAGATGAAAAAATGCCTGAGCCAGCCGGGAAAGACAATCCTTGGAGGTTTATTTCAGTGCTGTGGAGCCCAGTAATGTGTCACAGGTGGAGGAGAACCACCTTTGTACACAGTGCTAGGAGCTTAATATGCAGGAAATTATTCAACTCCTCTGCACTCAGAACAATTCTTGCACTTTCCTGATTTACTCTTTATCACAGGTAGGCCAAACTCTGCAAACAACATTCCAATGTTCCCTTGCCAAAAGACCTCACCTCTGTTCAGTTCAGCTGATAGCAGGCAATAGAAAGAGACTGGAAGAAGGGAGGGAAAGAGAAGCCAACTATTTCTCACCTTGCTCCCTTGGCTTGCGCAGTGGCTGCTTCTCCTCCAGGTTCTAGCTCCCAACAGTCAGCCCCTCAAACCATGATTGGAGCTCCTGCAAGGCAGCATTACCACTAACTCCAGGTCCTGCCTGACTCCCCTGGGAATGACTATCCTCCAAGGGTCCAGCTCCCACTAGGCCCTGATGCCAGGCCTCTTAGCATTGCCTCCTCTCTTTGTACCTGCAACTCTGGAAGAGGTAGTGGCTTCTTATACTTGCTAATCCTAGGATGACCTCACCTTCCCTCATTGCTCTGTTGGTCTTTTTGCCGTGTTGTGACCAATTATTGAACCAACCAACATGGGATCTGTTTTCTCCAAACTCCTGAAAAATACACCTCCTAACAACACTAGGAGGTTGTGATTTTTCCCTATTTACCTTTGAATGAGCAGAGTCTCAAAGAAGCTAAATACTGCACTCAAGATTCAAAAAAAATGAATGGCTGAACTGAATCCAAACTCAGCCTTCTAAGTAAGTCAGTGCTTTTTCCAACAAACTGCAAGTCAGTAAAGAGACCAGTAAAACAACATGAGGCTAGAAGTCTCTAAATGCTGGAGAAATTCATGGCTGTAGTTACAAAAAAAGTGATGATTTTGTTTGAGGTTTCAGTTTTCTTGATGTTGCTAGCAGATGCTCTATGTTTAAGACTCAAATTTGCTTGTAAAAAGAAAATTTAAGACTCAGTAGACTCTAGCTTTGGTCTGCCCCTAACTTGGCTATTAGACTCCAGGTAACACCTTATCCTGCTGTGGCCCTGATTCATCTTTAAAATGAAGTTTTAGACTCAATAATTCAACATTCTGATCCTGTGATTCTAATTATGTGATTTTTATACTGACTTTTACTTCACCCTACAATGAGATTTTACACATGTTGGAAAGTTTTTTTTTTTGGCACATGAAATGCTAAATTAGAGTAAATAAATGAAGTCTTTGGCATGCCACTCATGAAAGTTTTTTAGACCCTGGATTGAAATGAACAAAGGAAGACTTGGCAGGATACTTCAAAGAGGTGTCTGACCCTGATTTAGATTGTCAAGATGTCATTAGGAAGATTGGACTGCTTGGAGCTAGCTGCAGTCCATCTGGAAAAGTTTCATGAAAAAGGTGAGCTCAGAACACGATTTTGAGAGACAAGAGTGTCTGGCTCCCTGCCTCTACCTGCTGTCCCATCCCCACTTAAGTCTTTGAAAACTTACTCTGACCCTATTCAGAGAAATCTGTAAGCCTAGGAGCTTACTGGCACATGACATCAGGATGCAGATCACTCAGACCTTCTTCTTGGCTTGGGCTTTGTTTGAGTATCTGAGCTCCTGGGTTGCTCCAGAGCCGGAGCCCCTGCTCTTCCTTTAGTTTCATGAAATCACAAACAGTCAGGTTTCCTCAGTGCCTGAGATACTGAAGTACCTATATCTGAATCATCTCTCCATATTCCAGGATGCAAGCCACTGAGTCTGAACCAGTGCATAGTGGAGAAAAGCATGTGAGCAGCAATTATTGCTGGTAGCTATTTGAACCCTGTCTAAAAGAGAAGTTCTCTAGTTCAACATTTTGACTTGGCTCCTTTAATTATTATTATTATTATTACACTTTCACTTCTGGGGTACGTGTGCAGAACGTGCAGGTTTGTTACATAGGTATGCACATGCCATGGTGGTGTGCTGAACCCATCAACCCATCATCTACATTAGGTATTTCTCCTAATGCTATCCCTCCCCTAGCCCCCCACCCCCTGACAGGCCCCAGTGTATGATATTCCCCTCCCTGTGTCTATGTGTTCTCATTGTTCAACTCCCACTTATAAGTGAGAACATGCAGTGTTTGGTTTTCTGTTCTTATGTTAATTTGCTGAGAATGATGGTTTCCAGCTTCATCCATGTCCCTGCAAAGGACATGAACTCATCCTTTTTACGGCTGCATAGTATTCCATGGTGTATATGTGCCACATTTTCTTTATCCAGTCTATCATTGATGGGCATTTGGGTTGGTTCCAAGTCTTAGCTATTGTGAGCAGTGCCACAATAAACATATGTGTGCATGTGTCTTTATAGTAGAATGATTTATAATCCTCTGGGTATATACCCAGTAATAGGATTTATAGGTCAAATGGTATTTCTGGTTCTAGATCCTTGAGGAATCACCACACTGTCTTCCACAATGGCTGAACTAATTTACACTCCCATCAACAATGCAAAAGCATTCCTATTTCTTCACATCCTCTCCAGCATCTGTTGTTTCCTGACTTTTTAATGATTGCCATTCTAACTGGCAAGAGATGGTATCTCATTGTGGTTTTGATTTGCATTTCTCTAATAATAGTGATGATGAGCTTTTCTTCACGTGTTTGTTGGCTGCATAAATGTCTTCTTTTGAGAAATGTCTGTTCATATCCTCTGCCCACTTTTTGATGGGGTTGTTTTTCTCTTGCAAATTTGTTTAAGTTCCTTGTAGATTCTGGATATTAGCCCTTTGTCAGATGGACAGATTGTAAAAAATTTTCTCCCATTCTGTAGGTTGCCTATTCACTCTGATTATAGCTTCTTTTGCTGTGCAGAAGCTCTTTAATTTAATTAGATCCCATTTGTCAATTTTGACTTTCGTTGCCATTGCTTTTGGTGTTTTTGTCATGAAGTCTTTGTCCATGCCTGTGTTCTGAATGGTATTGCCTAGGTTTTCTTCTAGAGTTTTTATGGTTTTAGGTCTTATGTTTAAGTCTTTAATCCATCTTGAGTTAATTTTTGTATAAGGTGTAAGAAGGGGTACAATTTCCATTTTCTGGATATGCCTAGCCAGTTTTCCCAACCCATGTATTAAATAGGGAATCCTTTCCCCATCTCTTGTTTTTGTCAGGTTTGTCAATGATCAGATGGCTGTAGGTGTGTGGTGTTATTCTGAGGCCCCTGTTCTGTTCTGTTGGTCTATATATCTGTTTTGGTACCAGTACCATGCTGTTTTGGTTACTATAGCCTTGTAGTATAGTTTGAAGTCAGGTAGTGTGATGCCTCCAGCTTTGTTCTTTTTGCTTAGGATTGTCTTGGCTGTGCAGGCTCTTTTTTGGTTCCATATGAAATTTAAAGTAGTTTTTTCTAATTCTGTGAAGAAAGTCAATGGTAGCTTGATGAGGATGGCACCGAATCTATAAATTACTTTGGGCAGTATGGCAACTTTCATGATAATTGATTCTTCCTATCCATGAGCATGGAATGTTTTTCCATTTGTTTGTGTCCTCTCTTATTTCCTTGAGCAGTGGTTTGTAGTTCTCCTTGAAGAGGTCCCTCACATCTCTTGTAAGTTGTATTCCTGGGTATTTTATTGTCTTTGTAGCAATTGTGAATGGGCTCGTTTAAGGGAATATATAACTATTTAAAGAAACGAACTCACGTTTTAGGCTCAAGTGGGGCTCTTGTCATAAACCCATGCATGGTTACAACCTCTACCTTCAAAGAGTCAAATATGTGAAACAGCCAAAAAGATCAAAAGGGATTCATAGGCTCAAATATCTCACGTCCTTCTCACTCCCATCTGCAAGAAGGGGCCCTGATAGATTTTGACCCTAAGATTCAAGAACTCTCCATTTTATAGCCTAATGATCAGTGGGAGTGAAGGAGATGGAAGGAGATGGAAGAAGAACAGACTTCAAACACATTGAATTGCGTTTGAATCTTGGCTGGGTAGATGGCTAAGGGTTGACCTAGAGTAAGTTATCCAGCCTCTCTGAGTCTCAGCTTCCTCATTGGTAAGGTGAGAGGACAATGTACTCTTCATGCACGCAGAGCTAAGCAGACTCCCATGCCAACCTAGAAAATGTGATAGATTATCTCCCGGGGCAGTAACATCACTGGGAATGTAACAAAAAGGAAAATTTCAGATTTACCAGGTTTCCTGTAAGGTTAAAAGATCAATGTTAATCTTTGCAGGCAGATGTGGGGAGAGAAGTATGGAGAGGAGGCAGCTGTTGAGACCCCTAAGAAGCCTGTTGACCCATACTAAATGAATGCTTTTCTAAGGACAGTGAGTCTAGGTAACCTCAGAGCTGATATTTTCATAGAAGTTGGAGTAGGATGGGCATGCAAGTTAAGGGCCAAAGTGAAATAACTGAATGGCATAGGACAAATCAGCAGCCACTGGCCACTTCTGCCACTAGGTCTTCTTCTTTACTCCTCCTCCATGAAGCCCTAGCCTCTCGTTTAAATCCATCAGCTTGAAGGCTGGCCCAGGGCATCCTGTTATCTCAGACATGTCTCAGTCTGCTCTAACTTGCATATATAAGCACTTCCTACAGTGGACACGCATAGGAAGCACTGATTTTCTCTCCAGAAATTCCTATTTTTCTCTTATGCCTAGATGCCTCCCCTGCCTCCTCTAACTTCATCTGTGCTGGGGACATAAAGTAGGAAAATGGCAATCCCGTGTATATGCCAGAGTATTCTTCAAAATACTGTGCCTGAAATCATGTCTGCCACTCAATTTTCCTGTTAGTAATAATAATAAATGTATACTGAATGTTTTAAAATGCTGATGAGGAAGTAGAATTAGTCACCTGCTAATATGGTCAGACTCTAAGTACATAGCCATCTGGCATGTATCTAACACTTGTAGAGAAAGGGACCACAATTTAGGGATGAATAAAGTTTAGAGATTTGATCAAGGGCAACAGCTAATAGGGGCAAGGTCTAATTTTCCAAACTCCACTCTTTCCACCTCAGCCCAGCACAGTAACAAGAGACTATCAGAAAAGTGGGTCTAAACACAATTAATACATAAGACAACTCCAGGGGATGCTATTCACATTGTAGTCTACTGCTATGGCTTGGATGTTTGTGTACTCCCAAAATTCATATGTTGAAATCCTAACCCCTAAAGTGATGGTATTGGGTGTTGCGGCCTTTGAGAGGTGATGAGATCATGGGAGTGAAGCCTGATGAATGGGATCAGTGCTCTTATAAAAGAGGGCCCAGACACTCCCTATCCTTCTGCCATGTAAGGGTATAGCAAAAAGAGAATTGTGTATGAACCAGGAAGTTGGCTTTCACCAGACATTGAATCTGCTTGCCTTGATCTTAAACTTCTCAACCTCCAGAACTGTGAGAGGTAAACTTTTGTTTTTTATAAGCCACCGAGTTCATGGTATTTTTGCTTAGCCCAAACAGACTCAGACACCTACATAAATGCCACTGTCTGGAGTTATGCCATGCTGCCGAATTGAGCCTCCACTAAGAAACCCTAATGCCGCTTTTTCCAAAGGTCCCTTTCTTTATTTGTGTCCTCTATCATAAACTCTGTTTTGAAATATGTTTTCTGATCAAATAGACTGAATTTTTAGAGTACCAGTAAATTATTTTCCCATCATTTTAATGAATCAAAATACACTAAAACACTCATTGATATTTTGATCACCAGGAGATAACCACGGTTACTATTTTGAGTTGATTTCATTCCAGCCAAACACACATAGATTTGACATTTGAGTTAGCCTGTGAAACCTTAAAACAGGTGTTTCTTTTCCTTTAGGCCTTCTGATATATTAAGAATAACTAAAGAAGCTGACTGGTACCAGGACATTAGTGCTTTACAGATTGTATCAGTCTACAACATTCTGCTTTAGGAACCACAGACTTCCCCATACCAAAATGGCAAGGTTAGTTAGTTGTTTATTGAGTTAAAAATTAGTGGAGGGGGAAAAGAAAAGAAAAACAGAAGTCAAGGCCTTTGTAGAAAATACCACAAAACACATACTCAAAAATATTTTCCACTTTTCAATTAGATTTGTTAACTTGAGCAGAATAGAATGAAAAGCAGGAAAATGCCAACAATTCTGCATTCTTCTTTATTAATCAAAAAGGAAGAAATGGGGGGTGGGTGCACCCAAGATGGCCGAATAGGAAAAGCTCCAGCCTGCAGTTCCCAGCGTGAGCAACACAGAAGACGGGTGATTTCTGCATTTTCAACTGAGGTACCGGGTTCATCTCACTGGGGCATGTCAGACAGTTGGCACTGGTCCGGGGGTGCAGCCCAACCAGCGAGAGCTGAAGCAGGGCGAGGCATCTCCTCACCTGGGAAGCACAAGGGGGAAGGGAATTCCTTTTCCTAGCCAAAGGAAACTGAGACACACAACACCTGGAAAATTGGGTAACTCCCACCCTAATACTATGCTTTACCAAGGGTCTTAGCAAACGGCACACCAGGAGATTATACCCCACACCCGGCCCAGAGGGTCCCACACCCACAGAGCCTCCCTCATTGCTAGCACAGCAGTCTGAGATCTAACTGCAAGGTGGCAGTGACGCTGGGGGAGGGGGGCCCGCCATTGCTGAGGCTTAAGTAGGTAAACAAAGCCTCCAGGAAGCTCGAATTGGGTGCAGTGCACCACAGTTCAAGGAGGCTGGCCTGCCTCTGTAGACTCCTCCTCTGGGGACAGGGCACAGCTAAACAACAAAAGGGGAAGCAGCAGAGGCCTGTGCAGACGTGAACGACTCTGTCTGACAGCTTTGAAGAGAGCAGTGGATCTCCCAACACGGAGGTTGAAATCTGAGAATGGACAGACTGCCTGCTCAAGTGGGTCCCTGACCCCTGAGTAGCCTAACTGGGAGACATCCCCCACTAGGTGCAGACCAACACCTCACACCTCACACGGCTGGGTACACCCCTGAGACGAAGCTTCCAGAGCAAGAATCAGTCAGAAACACTCGCTGTGTTTCTCACTATCTTCTGCAGCCTCCGCTGCTGATACCCAGGCAAACAGGGTCTGGAGTGGACCTCAGGCAAACTCCAACAGACCTACAGCTGAGGGTCCTGACTGTCAGAAGGAAAACTAACAAACAGAAGGGACACCCACACCAAAACCCCATCAGTACGTCACCAACATCAAAGACCAAAGGCAGATAAAACCACAAAGATGGGGATAAAGCTGTGCAGAAAAGCTGGAAATTCAAAAAATCAGAACACATCTCCCCATCCAAAGGAACGCAGCTCATCGCCAGCAACGGATCAAAGCTGGACGGAGAATGACGAGTCGGGAGAAGAAGGCTTCAGTCGATCAAACTTCTCAGAGCTAAAGGAGGAACTACGTAACTAGCACAAAGAAACTAAAAACCTTGAAAAAATATTTGACAAATGGCTAACTAGAATAACCAATGTAGAGAAGTCCTTAAAAGAACTGACAGAGATGAAAACCATAACACGAGAACTACGTGACAAATGCACAAGCTTCAATAACCGACTTGATCAACTGGAAGAAAGAGTATCAGCGATTGAAGATCAAATGAATGAAATGAAGCGAGAAGAGAAGTTTAGAGAAAAAAGACTAAAAAGAAATGAACAAAGCCTCCAAGAAATACAGGATTATGTGAAAAGACCAAATCTGTGTCTGATCGGTGTGCCTGAAAGTGACGGGGAAAATGAAATCAAGTTGGAAAACACTCTGCAGGATATCATCCAGGAGAAGTTCCCTAACCTAGTAGGGCAGGCCAACATTCAAATTCAGGAAATACAGAGAACGCCACAAAGATACTCCTCCAGAAGAGCAACTAAAAGACACAGAATTGTCAGATTCACCAAAGTTGAAATGAAGGAAAAAATGTTAAGGGCAGCCAGAGAGAAAGGTCAGGTTACCCACAAAGGGAAGCCCATCAGACTAACAGCAGATCTCTCGGCAGAAACTCAACCAGCCAGAAGAGAGTGGGGGCCAATATTCAACATTCTTAAAGAAAAGAATTTTCAACCCAGAATTTCATATCCAGCCAAACTAAATTTCATAAGTGAAGGAGAAATAAAATCCTTTACAGACAATCAAATGCTTAGAGATATTGTCACCACCAGGCCTGCCCTACAAGAGATCCTGAAGGAAGCACTAAACATGGAAAGGAACAATAGGTACCAGCCATTGCAAAAACATGTCAAAATGTAAAGTCCAGAACCTATAAAGAACTCAATCAAATTTACAAGAAAAAAACAAACAACCCCATCAAAAAGTGGGAAAAGGATATGAACAGACACTTCTCAAAAAAAGACATTCATACAGCCAACAGACACATGAAAAAATGCTCATCATCACTCGCCATCAGAGAAATGCAAATCAAAACCACAATGAGATACCATCTCACACCAGTTAGAATGGCAATCATTAAAAAATCAGGAAACAGCAGGTACTGGAGAGGATGTGGAGAAATAGGAACACTTTTACACTGTTGGTGGGACTGTAAACTAGTCCAACCATTGTGGAAAACAGTGTGGCAATTCCTCAAGGATCTAGAACCACAAATACCATTTGACCCAGCCATCCCATTACTGGGGATATACCCAAAGGGATTATAAGTCATGCTGCTATAAAGACACAAGCACACGGATGTTTTATTGTGGCACTATTCACAATAGCAAAGACTTGGAATCAACCCAAATGCCCATCAGTGACAGACTGGATTAAGAAAATGTGGCACATATACACCATGGAATACTATGCAGCCATAAAAAAGGATGAGTTCATGTCCTTTGTAGGGACATGGATGAAGCTGGAAACCATCATTCTCAGCAAACTATTGCAAGAACAGAAAACCAAACACCGCATGTTCTCACTCATAGGTGGGAATTGAACAATGAGATCACTTGGACACAGGAAGGGGAACATCACACACTGGGTCCTATTGTGGGGAGGGAGGATGGGGGAGGGATAGCATTAGGAGATATACCCAATGTAAATGACGAGTTAATGGGTGCAGCACACCAACATGGCACATGTATACATATGTAACAAACCTGCACGTTGTGCACATGTACCCTAGAACTTAAAGTATAATAAAAAATAAATAAATAAATAAATAAAAATAAAAAATAAAAACTGAAGACTTCTTCAAAAAAAAAAGGAAGAAAAGAAGAAATGGAATTAACATGTGTTTTATCTACGATGTGCAAGGAACTGTAAAAGGATAATGATCACAAGAACTTCTCTTGTTGAATAAAAAAAGAAAACTGAAGTTTCATTTAGTTAAGTAAATTGTCACATATCTAATAAGTGATAAAGCCAGGATTTGAATTCAAATTTCCTGGTTGAACATCTAGGTGCATTTTTGGTGCATTGTGCCATTCTACCTCCCTATGAAGAAAACAATTCAAAGACTCATTTCCAAGCTCTTGCTTTGTGTCAGGCATTCATTTTCACTAATTGAACAAATATTTATTGAGGCTCTAGTATGTCCCAGATGCTCTACCTGACACCTCCGTAGTTCATGGTCTAACGGAAGAGGCAAGCATGTAGCTCAGGGAGACTCTGATAGGAATGCAATGACGGTGGGAATAAACTGATGCAGGGGTGCAGAAAAGAGAGCTTTCTTCCTTGCTGTTGTTTTTTCAATATGGTTATCTCAGTGCTCCCAGGTCTACAAGGAAGAATGGTCAGACCTATTCGAGTACAGCTAAGGAGTGACACTTGAGACACGTCAACACGGGCTAAGGTCCCATTCCTTGTAACATATTATAAAACACGTAGCACATAAACCTGCCCCATCAAGGGAACCAGTGTAATTGGTGCACCTTCTCTCGTAGCATTTAAGGTGTTATCTCTATAAATACAGTGCATTTTGCTTTAATAAAAAATGAATTTTCCAGAACAGTGACAGTATTGACCTTACATATTATCCAAATAGAAATTGTAATGAAACAAGTCCAACAGTGAGTAGTTATAATAGATATGCAAATATTGGTCTTTTCTTAAAGGTCTTTTGGCCTACTCACACGTGTCTCTTATGTGTCTGAGAGGGTGGATTCAGCCTGCATTTATAATCTAGGAGGACACAGAGGAGGAAGAAGGAAGAGGGAGGAGGGGAAGTCTGTCAAACAATCACAGAGGGTAAGAATTCAGGAAGATTGTGCTGGAGTCCACAACTTCAGAAATGTGCTTTGGGGTAACTGTCCTGTGTTCAGTGTGTTCACATGTGCTGTCTCATTTTATCCACACCTGTGACACAGGTATGGCTGCTGTTATTTTATGAAGAGAAAACCAAGGCTCAGAAAAATGTGTAACTTGCCCAAAATCACACAGCTGACAAACAGCATTATCAGACTCTGTGCTCTAATCTTCCCACTCTAAGTTAGTTGATTTTTCAGCTAAAATTTACCTGGTCAAGGTCTGGCTATAATCATCAAATGGAATGTATACATTTATTTCCTAAATAACTCAATGGATATTTATTGAACGTCTCCTGTGTTCTGTTCTAGGTGTTATAAGAAACTAAAAAAAGCTGAGAAATGGTTTCTGATCTAAAGAGTTCACAGGTTGTCAAAGAGATGTCTACAGACTTCAAAGACTTAAAAATGCAATTGAGGGAAGCAAACACACAACTCAACTCTCCTGAATACAACCCTACCGTGAGCCTTTTTCCAGACTCACCAGCCAGTCTCCATCTGTAAAGTGGCACAGTTCTGTTTCAGAGTTTGCATGCAATGGGAAATGTGAATTGAAAGGCTACATTGTTCAATCCTTAATTATCTCTAGATAGAGTGTACCATTTGTAGACTACCAGTGGAAATTTCTAGATGGTTTATTGAGCAGATGGGTTGCAGCCATGGAAGAGTTTAATTTTTTTCCCCATCACTGTTTTCTCTCAAGCACTGATGAATCTATCCCTTAATAACAAGCCTGACAGACCTCTCAGCTTTCTTGTCATTTTCATGAATAAAAATGTCCAGATTAGATTAGTTTAAAACTTCAATCTCATCCAATGTGATGCTCACTTTTTCCTCCCACTCCTTTCCTGGTAGGCTTAGGTATGAGAGACTTGTAGGTGAGAGAAAGCATCTGCCCCCTGGAGACCTCCTCTTCCCCCTCATTTCCTGGGATAGTGGGGTACAGGTAGAAATGGTATGGGATAAACATCTCTTATCTCAGTCTATTTCCCTCTTTCCTTGACTAACTTTAGCAGCCATTCATACCTCCTGTGTTATAAGAAAGCAAGTAATGCCTCTAAACACAGGAACACGCAAAGTCTCAAGGGCACCCTGCTTAGATAGGCATGGGTCTGATCAGCTGTATTAATAGACAGCACACCTGAAAAGAGCTACCAATCCCTCTAATCTCTGTGAGTAATTCTCTTGAAAATGCTTCACTCAGGTGGAAGACCACTCATTAGGGAGAGGAAGGAAAAACCACAGTACTCCTCCCAAGTGAACAACTTCTGCTCTGGCCATTCTCCTCTAATCCCTAGACATCTATTTATACAAGCTTTGTGCAAATAGGTGGAGATAGGAGAGAACCAGGATGATGGTTGAGGAGTCCAGAGTCCTCAAACTAGTGTCTGCATCATTCATTTGGTGCTTGGTTTCCCTTTGTCCTCAGCTTTGGGTTCTAGTTGCCAACCCTGGGCAGCTGGAAAAGATCTACTCCACAACCTGTATGTAAAATGGTAGTAGTGACCTGTATATTATCTAAAATCAGCAGGAACCTTTCCTGTTTGTTCACTGTAACACTATAGCTGGCATAAGGAAGGAAGATCTGCTCACAAGACATTTATATTGTAGAGCGAGACAAAAATATATGCATGCATACATAATAACAAACAAACAATACAAAATCAGTGTTGTGTACTATGCAGATCATTATTGTAAGAAGTAACTGGAGCTAATTTAGATTATATCATTAAGAAGGGCTATTCTAAGGAAGTGACATTTGGACTGCGATTTGAATGACAAGCAGAAAACCAGCATGTAAGATTAGAAGAGCCCATTCCAGTCAGCAGAGAATAGCTCATACAGCGGCCCTGGAAGGAAGGCCCTGTGGGTGGAGCAGAGTAGAAAAAAGCTGAAAGACCAGAGCTGAAAGTTTGGATCAGGGAGTAGGTAGGCCGTGGATCCCATAGGATTTTTTTCCCCTAAAGATTTTTGGCTGGGTGCTGTGGCTCATGTCTGTAATCCCAACACTTTGGGAGGCCAAGGCGGAAGGATTGCTTGAGTCCAGGAATTCACGACCAGTCTGGATGGGCAGCATAGGGAGAACCGGGCTCTACAAAAATTTTTTAAAATGAGCTGGGCATGGTGGTGCATGCCTGTAGTCCCAGCTACTCAGGAGGCTGAGGTGGGAGGATTGCTTTGTGCCCGGGTGGTCGAGGCTGCAGTGAGCTATGATTGCATCAGTGCATTCCAACCTGGGCAACAGAACAAGACCCTGTCTCAAAAAAAAAAAAAAAAAAAAAAAAGGTAAAGATTTTTCATTAATTCCAGATGAAATGTGAAGCCATGGGAAGATTTTAAGCAGGGAATGGACATGACACATGTTTGAAAAAGAGTTCTCTGGCAGCTTTTAGGCAAATGGATTGTATGAGGCAAAAGTGGAAGTGAATAGTAAATCAAACAAAAAATGATGAGTGGCTTGGCCTAGGTCTCTAGCAGTGAGAACAGAGGGAAGTGGGAGAACTGATGGAGTCAGAGGAATAATGCACCAAGCTGGCTGACAAATCGAGTGCTGGTGGTGAGGAAAAGAGAGAATTCAAAATTAGCATGCCCATTTTTGGCTCAAGGAACATGGTAGGTGGTGGTACCATTTCTGCACAAACAGAAAAATAAAGAAGTAGCCTAGAGGGTCAAGAGTTGTCTGCTAGTCATATAAAATTTGATATAACCTGTTAACTTCCAAAAGAGAAAGTCCAATAGGCACTGGGCATTTAGATGCATGGATCTAAAGTTCCTGAAGACATCAGGGTTAAAGAGGCATATTGAGGATTCATCAGTGTTTAGATGGCACTTGAAGCTTTCAGATGGTAAGACTTTCTAAAACAGCATGTTAATGGCATTTGAATCACCTGGGGATCTTGTTAAAACACAGATTCTGATGCAGTGGGTCTGGGGTACAGCCTGATGATGTGCATATCTGATGAGCCGGTAGGTAATGCAGGTGCTGTGTAGAGACTTCATTTTTCCTAGCAAGAATCTAGAGAGAATAGGTAGATAGAGAAGTTGGCCCAGGACAGAGACCTGTGAAATCCAACATCTATAGTGGGTAAAGGACAAACTTGTAAAGGAAGGGTCTCTCCTTCCCTCCCTCAATTCTTTCCATCCTCCCTGCCTTCCTTCCACCTATAAACATTTATGAGACCAATTAGGTGTCAGCAGTGGTGTTCAACAGTTTTCTTATGTTCCTTTATTGACTGAAGATTGCCAAACCTTAATTCAGTCTTTTATTCTGCAAGTAAATTTCCCACTCCCTGCTGCTAAGATCTTTCTGCTGAACTCAAAGGCTCTGTTTACCTGTTTCCAGAAATATCCAGATCAGAAATTTAAGAATGTAAACACCTGTTTAATAGGATTCCCTTAGGAACCTTAACTACCTTTATGCAGATGGTAGAGGGGGAGCAGGAAAATGTGGGGATAGGATGCTTTGGCTAAGCTTGACCTTGGGGATGAGAACAGCTGGGGAGTTAGTAGTTCACCCATTATCCAAATGCAACCAAGTGTGGAGTAGGCACTTCTAATTTCAAGAAAGAGGAAGAAGATTGTATCCTTCACAGCCAGGACTATGCTCTATCAGAACCAATATTTATTGTGCTTGACAAGGGAAAAGAAAGAAAGAAAGAAAGAAACAGGAGGGGGAAAAAAAGCACTGCCACCAACATCTAGTTAAGGGAAAACAACTCAGACTGAACATGACTCATCTGAAAGCAAACAAGTCAATTAAACGAGTGATGTCTCTGAAGCAATTCGGTCCCCCTCTAGCCCAGCTACTAAATTGCATCTTGCTTACTCCTCAGCTCGAAGACAGAAAAGAAACAGAAGGTGGGGATGCAGCCTGGATTTATGTATGAAGAAAATGATGGTGATAAAAGACAGGGCTTTGAAAAGCAATCAGAGCTGCCAGCCTCCCAACTGAGAACTGTTTAAAATAGCACCATCAAATAAGAGCTGCATATATACCAGTCAAATCCTAAGATCTCCTTTGGACATGATTTCCAGAATGCCAGAATAAGGTGCTATGCCTCCTTTTCTTTCTTCTCTCTCTTTCTGTCTGTCTTTCTGTCTCCCTCTCTCTCCCAGCTCTTTCTGTCTCTCTATTTCTGTCTCTTTCTCTCTTCCCCACCCCGACCCACCTGCCTCGCTTTCTGTCTCTCTCTCCCCTTCCTTTCTCTCTCTCTCTCTCTGTGTCTCTCTCTCTCCTCTCTCTCTCTCTCTCTTTCTCTTTCTCTCTCTCTCTCTCTAACACACACACACACACTCAAAGGATGCTGGGATCTAGATTAGGTCTGAAGAGAGAAAGTGAGTTTGAGATCCATGATTTAGCAAAACATTTGGGTAGGGTAGAAAGAAAAGAAGATACACCATTTCATTAGCCAATGATTCCATTCCTAGCACTTTTAATAACATGAATGGCTGGCTTATGTGGAGGACTTCCCAGAGTGAAAAGCAATTCTACATTCATGATCCTAGGCAAGCCTTCTCACCGAACCTATGAAGGAAGTCAGAAATGTTGCCCCTTTTTTCATATATGAAGAAACTAAGACACTCGAAGATATAATGAGATTTGTCTAAAATTACTTTGTAAATCAGTGAAAGAGCCAGGACATAAACCACGGGCTTTGGCACTCATGATCAGTGTTCTTTCCACTAAGCCACACAAACTTTAAACTTTTGGTTGGAGATGTGAAGAGTGACAGCTTTGCCCTCAAGATATGGCCAAGTTTGGGCATCCACTTCCCCCAAATGCAGTGAGTTCTCAACTATGAGACATTGCCTCATTCTAGAACATAAAGACCAGCAAGTCAAGTTAGTAAGTCTATTGCTCAGTGTCAGTACCAGAGCTGTTCTAGCTACCCCAGGGGACACAGAGAAACCTAAGGCGCACCTACCACCTGGCCCTGCATGCTTCACTAATCAACACATGTTGACTCATGGAGAAAGGTATGAGGAGGAGTTATGATAGGTAGGGGTGATAGCAAGGGGTGAGAGTGATGACAGCAAGGGGTGAGAGTGATAATTAACAATGATGGCAGTAGTAGGGTTATTTATTCAATTAGTATTTCCTATGTTCCTGGCTCAATATTGCCACTGGGAGAAGATGATGATAATAAAGATGATGATGGAGGACCATCCATCATGGCATTGAAAGGGTAAAAGTTTAGAAGTTAAACTGACCTAAGTTCAAATCCCAGCTTCCTCACTTACTCTTTGAGGGATTTTAGGCCAGGTGATTCATCTTTCCTCGAGCTTCAGCTTGTTCCTCTCTCAGACAGTGGCAATATCAACTACCTTGCTTGCCCTTACTGGGTTGCTTACCTCATGTCAATCAAATTGAGCACCAACCATTCACCAGACATGGTACTAAATGTTCAGTTCATAAAGACGAATAAGATTCCACCCCTGCCCTTGAAAAGGTTGTGTTCTAGTGGGGAAGACGGAGCTACATTCCAATACCTACTGTAAGCTACCTATGAAAATGGCAGTATGTGTGAGTTCTAGGAGCACAGAGGAAGGTGTGATTAATTCCACATGGGCCAAGGGAAGGCTGCAAGGAGGAGGCATTTAAGGTGAGCCATGTTGAAGTTTTATAAGTAGACAAGAGAACAGGGAATGCAAATGCACAGTAGTTTGAAACAGTGGCTGACTGTGGGAACAGCAAGCTGTTTTGTGGCTATAAAACATGTTTGTGAATGTGAAGGCATTGTGAAAGCCATAAAGCACCATCTCTGCACACTTAGGGACACATTACATTGACATGGATCCATGACCAGCATGAGGCACTGAGACTAAATCTGGCCTTGCTGCCTTTTCACCTTTTTATCTGCTTTTAGACTGATTTCCACTGCACTTTCCGGAAAATAACAGCCCTTCTTCAACAACCATGGAGCTAGACTCCTTCAAGCAAAGAAGGCAGAAAAAATAAGATTTTGTGAAAGGATGTAGAGGAGTCACTCAGAGACACACAGCAAAAGGGTCAGCTGAAGTTGCAACAGAAGCAGTTCAGAATATTTGCAGAAAGTCAAATACTGCGCTAATGAGAGGATATCAGGCTCAGGAGCAATCACATTAGAACCTATAGTAACTTATTTTTTCATACAAAAATAATATATATTCCTTATAGAGTATTTGGAATTTCTGCAAAATAAAAAGAATACTCAAAATCTCATCACTTAAATAACTTTGAAATTTTTTATATTTTGTTTCTTACAAAATTAGAATTATTCTAAATAAATTACTTTGTCACCAGCTTCATTAAAATTAAAACTATTTTTGTGAGCATTTTCCCCATGTCAAGAAATTCCTTTGCAACACGATATTTTACATTTTGAAATGTTCAGATATAAAAGACGATTTAGAAAATAACATAATGAATGCCCATGAACCCAACCCCCCTCCTAAGAAGGGAAACACTGCAGACACTGAAGCCCTGGTGTGTACCATGATTGCTGTGGCTGCTGAGCTGCAAGAAGGGAGACCATGAGCCCCTGCAGCAGACCACAGCCTTGCCCCTGGGTCTGGCCTCCTAGGACCTGCCTGCTTCTTTAATACTGGGAGGGCTCCATGCTAGCACATTCAAAGTGTGTGGTTGGAGAGAAAATAACTTCATGGCTCACCCTAACAAACGAGGTCTGGGGGTGTCCCCACTAGGTGCTTTCTGCTCTCCTGCAGATTGGACCACAAAGAAAGACTTTCACAGTGTCCACAACCCACCCCCGCCCTTGTCGTGCAATGACCCACATGCTTGCCTGTATCTCTTTTGTACTGTATTTCAGGGCAGGGACCTTGTCTTTCCTGTTCATCTTAGGACCTATCACAGTGCCTAGTAAGGGGTTATATTTTTTTAAAGCTGAATCTAGCTGATTCTGCAAACTCACAGTTTTGTTGGGGGGGAAGTTGTTCAGGTGCAAGTTAGTGTATAGGTTCGGGGACTTTGCAGCCTTGCCCTTTTTTCTGACCTTGACCACAGGTTAACAATATGAGGTGTAAGATCGGATTCTGGCTTTCAGTCTCAGCTCTACCATTTAATTATTATTTAACTCCCTGAGCCTCAGTTGCTTCACTAATAAAACGGGAGAACCCTAGTCCTATCTGCCTTCTCCGCTATTATTAACATTTGAGGCCCACAGCCCTCATTCTCATGGCCCCTCCATTGTAGCCTAACATCCCACCATCAAAGATCCCCCCCACCTTGTTTTTTTTTTTGAGACGGAGCCTCACTCTGTTACCCAGGCTGGAGTGCAGTGGTGCAATCTCACTGCAACCTCCGCCTCCCGGGTTCCAGCAATTCTCCTACCTCAGCCTCCCAAGTAGCTGGGATTACAGGTGCACGCCACCACGCCCAGCTATTTTTTGTATTTTTAGTAGAGATGACATTTCACCATGTTGGCCAGGCTGGTCATGAACTCCTGACCTTTAGGATAATCATAGTCCCATGGAATGTTAAATTAGTACATACATGCTCCCTTCTCCCAGAAACTGCCCCATCCCAGTCTCCATGAATATTAAGTGAGATTTGGTATTTAAATTCCCTGGGCCTGGCCACAGCTGATTGATCCAGATGTAGCATCTGGGCCTAGCTGGGTTAAGACTCTTTTCTCTGGGATTTAAAAATTTAAACCCAGACTGCCAAGGTTGGTCCCTCCTAGTGGCACATGCTCAAAGATGAAAACCTCAAGTTTCCCATTATGTCTCCCATCCTTTGAGGGAAAAATACCGACCTACATTGAGAGCAAGTAATTAACACATGCAAAGAAGCTCAAGTGAGAGGTGGACTAGCCCAGCTTTTGAGCCCATGATCTAGGAGTTGCAGAGACACAGTTGCCTCCCTGTCCTTCCTGAATGTTGGTATTTAGACCATTTCTTGGATTCCCAGGGCCAATAAATTGTCTCTTTGCTTATGTTCAAGTTGGCTTTCTATCACTTGCAGCTGAAGGGGGGGGGTGGAGACAGAGATTATTACCTCAATTTAATACTCCCAGAAGGGGCAACACATTCCATCAGTGGCATCTTAGAGTAAGTTAGAATCAGAGAACTTCAAACAAGGAAAATACCTTAGATCTCATCTAATCCAAACTCTTCATTTACCAGTGAGAAAACTGCATTCTAAGGAGGGGATAGAGTTTGCCCAAATCACTCTGTGGGAAAAGGCAGAACTACAATGTCTTAGCCAGCTTGGGCTTCCATAACAAAATACCATTGACTAGGTGACTAAATAACAGAAACTTATTTTCTCACATTTCTGGAGGCAGCGAATCCAAGATCAAGGTCCAGGAGGGTTCAATTTCTGGCTTGCAGATAGCTGCCTTCTCACTGTCTCCTCACATGGCAGATAAAGAGAGGAATCAAGCTCTCTGGTGTCTCTTCTTATAACAGCACTAACCCATCAGATCAGGTCCCATCCTCATAAACCTCACCTGTCCCTGATTACCTCTCAAAGGCCCCATCTCCAAATGTTATCACATTGTAGGGGTTAGGGCTTCAACATACGAATTGGGGTTTGGGTTGGGGGGCACAGTTTAATCCATAACATACAGCTTTAGAATTTGCAAGACTGGAAATATCTTTAAAGATCATCTAATCCAAATTTGTTATTTGCAAGTAAAGGGAAAATTAAAGACCAAGCAGTATAGAAATTTTCCAAGGACCTATAATGACCTACTGGCAGACTTTACCTGTCAGATTATCTTGCGATAGGCTAAGAAAATCTAGGGGCAGCAAGAAGTATGTGAAGCTGCAGTGAGGCAACTGGTGTGCCCTGTTAATGTGGAGAGAATAACGATAAATAAGTAAGGGCAACTGAATCTAGCCGATTCTGGAAACTCACAGTTTTGTTAGAAGGAGGTTGATCCGTGCAAGTTAGTGTACAGGTTAGGGGACTTTGCGAGCTTCGCCTTTTTTTTTTTTTCCATTCTTCTGCAGCCAATCACCAATTATTTGTCCGCTCCACAGCCCTGAGTATTTGGATATGCAAATCAACTGTGTCCATGAATAATTAAGACAGACACTGTGGAAAGTTTCATTTTCCAGGGGAAAGGCTGCCAGACAGCTGGAAAGAAAGGTCAGCATGGATCACTGCCTTACTTTCTTGTCTCAGACTGTAAGTTGAGGATAATCACATCCAGCTTCCTCTTGCCCTTTTATTCTCTTCTGTTGGCTGCACTGGGGAGCCTCAGAGGGAGCCCTTATCTCTCTTCTAGCCCTGGAGAGACCCTGGGGGTTTCTATAGAACTGTGCATGGATTGGGTATTAGGTTGGGGCAGAGGTAGGTAGCTCTATGCCTAGAGGTAGCAATTTGCCCTCTTTCTGGAGTCAGCAGGCTCACTTTATGACCCAGGAGGTTGGAGTGATATCTGAAGGACCAATATTTGGAGAATGTTTACAGAAGTAGATTCTGCAAGTCATTAAACTACTGCCTCCCAACCCCAGACACACCTTTAATACACTGCTGTGTCATGCTGGAACTGGGATATGAATCTCTGAGGAGGGAAGCATGTCCCATCTAGAGCAGATACCTCTGAGGCGGTGTGAAGAGGTTGGCTTGGGAGTAGGAAGAGAGGTTGGAAACTGAAACCAACTGCTGCTGGAACCAATGACCATTTTAAGGTAATGAGCTATTCCTGGGATAACAGAAACTACAATAGCAAACAAATTGGGAGCAGAAAGTCCTTCTCCCTCTTTCAGTCTTCCAGTCTGGCAGAAGCTAGCAGGAAACCAGCTAACAACAGAGAAATGTGTTTTCATAGTCCGAATCCCAGCATGGCAGAACAGAGAAAGGATGGCTGGTTTGGAACTAGAGACGCTAATAGCTTAATACCTGGCACAGTTAACTCCTTTGGCTACTCAGCCTCCATACCTACCCTTTTTTGCATATTTGAAATTAGTCACAGTTACTCCCGAATATTCTGTAAGTTATATACCACATTGTAATGTTAATCACCAATATCCTTCCTTATATGAAATAATAAAGGAAAGAGAGGAGAGAGAAAATGTGTCTGCATTTATATACGTGTGTGTGTGTGTACTTGTAACAAACAAGGGGAAAAAAATCCTCATAACTTCCACTATCTTGGTTTCTGTGACTGGCCAAAGGCCATAGTGTTTATAATTTCTTTCTTCTCTATTATTTCTTGTTACCTTTGTCCTCAGCCAGGACCTCACCTAGCTGGCTTCTTCACCAGACTATGTGACCTAAATCTTCATTCTTGAGGAGTCCAAATAATTTGTCCTGTCTTACTCTGGTTGCTGTCATTTTCCATTAACTTTTACCATTAGATATTCACTTACCAAGAGCTGTTTCAGAGAATTTCCTAACTTCTAGTCCCTGACTTCACAGTTCTCCCTGTCCTCATTGCATAGTAGTTACCCAATTTCTCCTTGGAAATTAGGTTCAGTTACTCCAATCAGTACAGTAACCTCCTTCTCTTCTTGGTTCAGTGGCATGAGAAGACTAAAACAGCCAAGTGGTAGCCGCAGCTTCCAAATCAATGAGATTAGTGTTTTGTCCCCTGGAAGAAGCATTTCTCTAATGGGAATAAAGACATCCATGTCAACAGAACACGACATTTCCAAGATAAAAACCAAAGACTCCACAAGAGGGTCACAGTAGATAGGGAGTTAAGTCACCCAGACCAACTCCTCAAGGAATGCTTACTGCCCAGTTGTGAGGGGTGTGGTCTACCAAGAGTCTGGAGCTGTCAGTTTTAGGCTCCACTTCAGATGCAAAGAGCCACTTTAACAAAATTACACCTCTCATGGGGCTTCATGTATCTGGTGACTGCGTGAGGTAGGACTATACAGATCTTGCCATTTCTGCCAAATGCAGAAAGCTCTGATGGGCAACACTTGTTTCAGTTCCTTCCCTGGTTGTCCAATGCTTTATTGAATCTGAACTTTTGTTTGAATTCTGCCTCTGACCAATCTTGCCTCAACCTCCTTCTTTTCATAGGTGTTGATCTTGCAACCCAAACTCCAACTCAACATCGACTTACAGAAAATCCAACTTTCTAGAACTAGGACTAGGATGAGGCAAGATAAGCACTAAAGGCACAAAATTTAAGGAGGCATTCACTCTCTATTGCTAACTCTATACTTGCACAAAACTGAGATCAAATACCTCCTTACATTTTGTGTCTTAAGCCCCTCATTTGCCTCACCCTAGTCCTGACCCTGCAATTTGTGACAGTTGGTATGAAGAGTGGTCCAAGAAAGTAGGAGACAAGTTGGGTTTTTGAAGCCAGATCACTCACTGTCTAGCAGGCAATGAGGACCCCATCACTAGTGGTAGGTACAAGAAACAGGCCCTGGCAAAAGCTACCAGTGACTGCTGCCAACAAATGTTCAACCTTCCAGTGACAGATATCAACACTGAGCTCCCAATATAGTACTCTTCCTTAAGAAGACCAACCAGCCACTTGGTGGATGGCAAGTTGACTAGCTGGGCACCTTCCATCCTGGAAGAGTCAGGGTTTCTCACAGTGATTGATATCTCATTCTGAGTATGGTTTTGCCTTTACCTCTTGCAGGCTCTCAGCCAGCTCAATGATGGGCTGGCTGAGTGTCTGATCCACCAGCATGGGATCCTATCCATCATCATGCCAGGTCACAGGACCCACTTTCGAATAAAGCAGATGCAGGACAGGGCTGCTGATTAAGGGATCCACTAGTCATATCACATACCAGAATCTTCTGGCTTTATGGTGCATTGGAAGGGCCTACTAACAACACAGCTAAAACACCAGCTCAGAGGTAATGCTCTGTGCATATGGATACATCCTGCAGAACATAATATAGGCATCAGTCAGAGACTTTGATATGGCTCTGTGTCTCCTAAAGGAAGAATACATGGGCCCAGGAACCCAAGAGTGAAATAGGAGTGGATGTATTTCCCATTCCTCCTAGTACCTCATTGAAGGACTTTGTGATTCTCATTTCCTCAGCTCTAGGCTTTGAGAGTTGGAGCTCCTGATTTTCAAAGGAGCAACATTTTTGCCAGGAGAAGCAGCAAAAATACAAAAGTATAAATAATTGCTGTTTCTTGGGTGCTCTGTGCTTCTTGTTTCCAGGGACCAGCAGGCAAGATGTGGAGTCGCTGTCTTAGTAAGGGTAATTCACTTGAAAAAGGCAGCACTGAACATCTGTAGTTGAATCAAGGTTATATTAACCCTTCTGGGGAACCAAAACTAAGATAATACCATTGTTTTATGGTACACATTAATTGGTCATAAGACACAGATTTTCAAATACTATTTTAACATTTCCAAAATCTTGATGAACTTTACAACTGATGTTATTTCATATTTTAATAAACAGTACTTTTTTCTTTCTTAAAGGCACAAAAATAATGGTGCATCTTATAATCCATGACATATTAGAATTAGTGAATTACATATTGTACTATCTGTTGGAAAAACTTTCAATATTATTCAAACGGTTAATATGAAGGGAAGAAATACTTATCTATCCTGACACATGCCTAGCATGGACAAGGAGCTGTCACCTTTCCTTCAAAAGCCCAGGCCTGTTCAAGAGTGGGTCAACTTCACATACTGGTAAAAGCTGAAAATGTATTTCTTTTGCGCAATAGCACTACTTCCTTACATGTCTCATATCAATGCTCACAAGAAAACATCCACCATAGAAAATGCCCTAACCAACTACTTGGACAGGACACTACATCCTAGGAGAGCAGCCAGCTTCTGTCCTCAGCCAACCCTGTGCTTGCCAATAAACTCATAAATCATGTATCTATGTGACAGAGGAGTGCAGGCCATGCCCCACAGCATGAGTCCTTCTCACTAGGACTGACATACATGCTGCTGAATATCCAATCTATAAACAGCAGAAACCAAATTTGAGCATTCAGTTTGGTACCATCTCTTGAGTAGACTAGCCAGCTACTTGGTGGCAAGTTAATTATCATCAGTGCCCTTCTAACCTAGAGGGGGAAGATTTTTGTTGCAACTGGAATTCCAGGTATGGGTTTGTCTTCCTTTCCCACAGCATCTTAGCCAGTACTACTATCAAAGGGACTCATGGGTCCATGACATCCTCCATAATGTGATCTTGGAACTAGGTGTCCATTTTATGTCAATAGAAGTAAGATAATGGTCATGTTACATGACCGTGGGCTCACTGATGCTACTGTATACTCAATACTACCACCCAAAGCTGCTGGCCTGATATAATGCTGAAGTGGCTCTTTAAGGCACAGCTAAAGCACCAGGTTGGGGAGACTCCTTTCAGTGTTGGGCTGCTGTCCTTCTGGATGCAGTATAGACTTTGAACCAATGCCATTACATGGCACTGTTTACCTAATAGGTAAAATACATAGATTCAAGAACAAAAGGATAGAAGGAATGGTCTGTGTCACTATCACTACCAGTGACACACTTGGGGAGCTTGTACAAAATGTTTGCTTTCTGGATATTTTTAACTCCTCATTCTAGTAGATAAGCAGAATTTAAAATGTACTTACTGTGCTGGCAAGAGTGATTAATTATGATTATCATAAGCCAGTGAGGTTGGTGCTACATATTAGGGGCTGGAGGAGGATGTCTGGAATTCATAGGATTTACTGGGACATCTCTTAGTACTTTCATGCCCAGTAATAACAATCAATTAGAAATTGTAAATCCCAGCCTGAGGAAAGCATGGTAACCAAGAGTTCTGACATCTCTGGGTTAAAATTTTGGTTACCCCACTGGGCAAGCAACTTAGCCTAGCAGAAGTGCTGGGCAAGGGTAAATGAAATTACAATAAGTAGAGAGGAGGGTGATGTGATTATCAGTACGGCCTTAGTGACAACCACAGTAGCAGAGACTCTTGTTTTCCCATTAGCCCTTCTGTTAGAGTATTTTTAATTGTTTGTTTTTGTTCATTCATTTGTATTTAGAATTTTGACAGGCCACATTCTTGAAGAATCAGTAAGAAGATGCAGTAAACCTGGGCAGCAATGGGCCTGGGTAAGGAGTGGACTGTAGCATACAGTGTCAGCATCCTCAGCCTGACCATCTCCACTTAATACAAGCCCCCTATTCAACTATCAGTATCTGCATCTCTGCCTCATGGTTCTCTGGGGCCACTGGAAACTTCTCTCTCCACACATGGGGCAAGCAGAAATATCAGTGAATTAGCAGTAGCCTGAACAACATGGTAAACGCCATCCCCACAAAAGATACAAAAATTAGCCGGGCATGGTGGCACATGCCTGTGGTCCCAGTTACTTGTGTGGCTGAAGGATAGCTTAAGCCCAGGAGGTCGAGGCTACAGTGAGCTGTGATTAAGCCACTGCACTCCAGCCTAGAGGACAGAGTGGAACTTTGTCTCAAAAAAAAAAAAAAAAAAAAAAAAAAAAAAAAAAATGTAGGCTTCAACCAAGTGCTAACAGGAATTGGTGCATAAATATCCTAGCTTGCACCTTGGGTAAAATAACTCTGAGGTACATGTTCAGTACTGGCTCCCAGAATTTTCTCAGTGAAAGTATACTCCATTTTCCCACAAAAGTAATTTGTTTTGTAGAGGCCCTTTATTGGCTTTTTCCCCCTCCCTTTTTCATGTTCCCTCTCCTTTACCAGTGTATCCTGTATTATCTCCCAAATAAAATATTAGCTTCTGAATATTTGTCTTGCCGTTTCCTTCTGGGGAAACAAAACTAAGATAATACCATTGTTTTAATGGTACACATTAATTAGTTATAAGACACATTTTAAAATCATATTTTAACATTGCTGAGATCTTGATGAACTTTACAACTGATGTTATTTTATAGTTTAATAGATAGTACTTTTTTTTTCTTAAAGGCACAAAAATTATGGTGCATCTTATAATCTATGACATCTTAAGAGTTAGTGAATTGCATATGGTACTATCTGTTGGAAAAACTTCCAATGTTATTCAGACAATTTATGTGGAGATAACAAATGCTCATTTATCTAGTCACATGCCTAGCATGGGCAAGGAGCTGTCACATTTCATTTAGTCTTCAAAATGACCTTGCTGGAGTATTAGTATTTATTTCTATTTTACAGACTAAAAAAATTGAGGTTAAGTGAATTAAGTTACTTACCTAAAGATTTGATCTCAAAGTTCTTGCACTGTACTACGATGCCCTAAACTGTTTGTCAAAACAATTTGTATTTGAAATGCATTGGTGACTGGAATTTGAGAATTTTCTTGGTTTATTTTTCCCTTCAGTTAATCAGAATTAAGAATATTGTAATAAGTGGGCAATAGTATTAAAATATGATCATGTCAAGTATCATAAAAAATACAGGAAAACAGGTATTATCACATACTGCTAGCAAAAGTATAAATTATTATAGCATCTTTGGAAAGCACTTGGCAGCATCTAGTAAAAAAATTTTTAAATGTGTATATTCTAGGACCCAGTGATGCCACATTTAGAGATATGCCTCAGGCAAATATTGTCATATGTATTCAATGAGGATTGCCAATGTGGCATTGTCTATAAAAGCAAAAACTAGGAACACTCAAACAGCCATCAATAGGGGAATGGATTTTTAAAATTTGGTGTATTCTTGTAAAAGAATAGTGTACTGAATGTGAATAGAACAAATTCACACAGATGAATCTTGATAGGTCCTCAACATATAATGAGTGAAAAAAAGAAAGATATAGCATGATGAGAAAGCAAAGCAGTATTTAAATAAAACTTTACAATATAAAAAGATACTGTATGTTACTTATGAATATGTGTGTGTGTGTGTGTGTGTGTGTGTGTGTATACTAAGGCATTTTTTAAAATGGAATTCCAGAATCTAAGCCACTCTCGTGATCATGGCTGCCTCTGGAGAGGAGTGAAAGAGAATTGGGCTGTGAGGAAAAGTCAAAGGTGTTATTCACGTCATCTGTTGTGGTTTCACTTTTATTTTCTAGGAGAATATATTCAGGTATTATTTGTATAAACACACTGACATGGTTTGGCTCTGTGTCCCCACTGAAATCTCATCTCAAATTGTAATCCAAATTGTAATCCCCACGTGTCAAGGGAAGGACCTAGCATGAGGTGATTGAATCATGGGGCAGTTTCCCCATGCTGTTCTCATGATAGTGAGTGAGTTCTCACGAGATCTGACAGTTTTATCAGTGGCAGTTTCCCCTTCACTATCATCTGTCGTCATGTAAGACATGCCTTGCTTTGCCTTCACCCATCGTGATTCTAAGTTTCCTGAGCCCTCCCCAGCCATGCGGAACTGTGACTCAATTAAACCTCTTTCCTTCATAAATTACCCAATCTCAGGTATTTCTTTATAGCAGTGTGAAAACAGATTAATACAGAGAATGGATACCAAAGTAGTGGGTCATTGCTATAACATACCTGAGAAAGTGGAAGCTACTTTAAACTGGGTAACCAGCAGAGGTTGGAACAGTTTGGAAAGCTAAGAAGAAGACAGGAAGATGAGGGAAAGTTTGGAACTTCTTAGAGACTTGTTGACTATTTTTTGCCAAAATGCTGATAGTGATATGGACAATGAATTCTGGGCTGAGGTGGTCTCAGATGGAGATGAGGAACTTATTGGGAATTGGAACAAAGGTGACTCTTGCTATGCTTTAGCAAAGAGACTGGCAGCAGTTTGCCCCTGCCCTAGAGATCTGTGGAACTTTGAACTTGAGAGGGATGATTTAGGGTATCTGGAAAAACAAATTTCTAAGCAGCAAAGCATTCAAGATGTGGCCTGGGTGCTCTTCACAGCGTACAGCAATATGCATTCACAAAGAGATGGTTTGAAATTGGAGCTTATGTTTAAAGAAGAAGCAGAGCAGAAAAGTTTGGCAAATATGCAGCCTGACCATGTGGTAGAAAAGGAAAACCCATTTTCTGGGGAGAAATTCAAGCCTGCTACAGAAATTTGCATAAGTAATGAGGAGCTGGATGTTAAGCACCAAGACAATGAGGAAAATGTCTCCAGGGCATTTCAGAGACTTTCAAAGAAGCCCCTCCTATCACAGGCCCAGAGGCATAGGAGGGAAAAATGGTTTTGTGGACTAGGCCCAGGATCCCCCTGCTCTGTGAAGACTCAGGACTTGGTGACCTGCATTGCAGCTGCACCACCTCCAACTGTTGCTAAAAGGGGCCAAGGTACAGCTCCAGCCATTGCTTCAAAGAGTGCAAACTCCAAACTTTGTCAGCTTCCACATGTTGGGCCTGCAGGTGGGCAAAAGACAAGATCTGAGCTTTTAGAACCTCCACTTAGATTTTAGAGGATGTATGAAAATGCCAAAATATCCAGACAGAAGTCTCCTGCAAGGGCAGAGCCCTCATAGAGAACCTCTACTAGAGCAATGCAGAGGTGAAATGTGAGGTTGGAGCCCCCACACAGAGTCCCCACTGGAGTACTGCCTAGTGGAGCTGTGAGAAGAGGGCCACTGTCCTCCAGACCCCAAAATGGTAGATCCACTGACAGTTTGCGCCATGCACTTGGAAAAACCACAGGCACCCAATGCCAGCCAATGAAAGCAACTACAGGTGCTGTACCCTGCAGAGACACAGAGGCAGAGATTCCCAAGGCCTAGGGATCCCACTCCTTGCATCAGCATTTCCTGGATGTGACACATGGAATCAAAAGAAGATTTTGGGGCTTTAAGATTTAATGACTGCCCAGATAGGTTTTGGACTTGCATAGGGCCTGTGGCCCCTTTGTTTTGGCCAATTTCTCCCATTTAGAATGGGAGCATTTATCCAATGCCTGTACCCCCATTGTATCTTGGGGGTATCTAACTTGCTTTTGATTTTACAGGCTCAGAGGTGGAAGGGACTTGCCTTGTCTCAGATGAGACTTTGGACTTGGACTTTTGAGTTACTGCTGGAATGAGTTGAGAATTTGGGGGACTGTTAGGAAGGCATGATTGGTTGTGAAATATGAAAAGGACATGAGATTTGGAAGGATCCAGGAGAAGAAGAATAGTATTGTTTGTCTCTATCTTTCCACCCAAAGCTCATCTTGAATTATAATACAAATTGTAATCCCCACATGCTAAGGGAGGAGGAACCTGGTGGGAGGTGATTGGATCATGAGGGTGGTTTCCTCCAAGCTGCTCTCATGAGTTTTCATGAGATCTGATGCTTTAAAAGTGTTTGGCAGTTTCCCTTGTCTTCTCTTTCTTGCCTGCCACCATGTAAGACATACCTTGCTTTCCATTCACCTTGCATCATGATTGCAAGTAGTCTGCAAACTCCCCACCTATGTAGAACTGTGCATCAGTTAAACTTCTTTTCTTTATAAATTACCCAGTCTTGGGTAGCATCTCTACAGCAATGTGAAAATGGACTAATATACACACACACATGCACACAAGAAAAAACCTGAAAACAAATATTTTAAAATGTTAATAATTCTTAATTCTTTATGGAAGGAACAGGAGTATTTGTATTAATTTTGTAGTTCTCAGTATTTCTAAGTTTCTTAAAATAATAAAAATTAATAAAGTTTACTAATAGTTTACAAAGTATCCAGCTTAGTATTTTCTTCCATGGCTATGACTATCTTGGAAGTAGCAGTAAGTGATTATATTATACATGGAATGTAATAAACACTTAGGTTGTTTAAGTCAATCATTTTTAAATCATTTAGTAAATGTAGCAATACTACATACTACTACAATGGCTCTATGAAATACAAAATTTATTTGGCACAAGAAGCACTCATTTGCTATACCCTCTAGCCATGGATTATAACCCAGTGAAATGTATTAATATCTACTGGAAATGCTCCCCCTGGAAACTTTAATTAGCCAACTGTTTCAAGATAACAGGTTGAACAAAAATTCAAAGTTAACATTATTTCTAATAATTACCTATCAGGACAAATTAGATGAAAAGTAGACAAATTATTTGTTGTTCACTCGCTTAACAAATATATTTGGGGCCGGGCACGGTGGCTCAAGCCTGTAATCCCAGCACTTTGGGAGGCCGAGACGGGCGGATCATGAGGTCAGGAGATCGAGACCATCCTGGCTAATATGGTGAAACCCCGTCTCTACTAAAAAAAATAAAAAAATACAAAAAAAATACAAAAAACTAGCCGGGCGAGGTGGCGGGCGCCTGTAGTCCCAGCTTCTCCGGAGGCTGAGGCAGGAGAATGGCGTGAACCCGGGAGGCGGAGCTTGCAGTGAGCTGAGATCTGGCCACTGCACTCCAGCCTGGGCGGCAGAGTGAGACTCCGTCTCAAAAAAAATAAACTAAAATAAAAATAAACAAATATATTTGAATACCTCTTAGTGCAACCATCACAGGCTCTAGGGATACAGTAGTGAAAACACAGTTCTTCCCCACTGAGCTGATAGTCTATAGAGTTGGAACAATAGGAGATTAACAAAGAAGCAAATAAACATATATAAAGTCAAGTTGGGATGAGTACTATAGAGTAGCAGAAGAAGGTAAATGGAAGTTAAGGTATGCAGGTGAGGCAGAGGTCACAAATTGTCTCCCAGTATTTATTCTCCCCATCTTCTTTTTTATATAGAACCTCTCAGTTTCCTTAACTAACCTCAAGGTCACCCAGCTAGAGATGATATTTCTCAGCCTCTCTTGCAGCTAGGTGTGGATATGTACCTATGTTTGGGCTAATAAAATATAAGCAATAGTAAATTTCATGTCAGCCCCTAGAGTCAAAACTACTTGCCTTGTGCTTTCTCTTCCTCAGCTGGCTAAGAAGTGGCAACAACTATAGCATCCTTGGATGCCACCTGGGAAGGATGTCGGAGATACCTCATAGGCCCTTGACACGGTTTGGCTCTGTGTCCCCACTCAAACCTCATCTGGAATTGTAATCCCCACACGCTGAGGGAGGGACATGGTGGGAGGTAATTGGATCATGGGGGCAATTTCCCCCATGCTGTTCTCATGATAGTGAGTCGGTTCTCACAAGATCGGATGGTTTTATCAGTGGCAGTTTCCCCAGTGCTCTCTCTCTCACCTACCACCACGTAAGACGTACCTCGCTTTCCCATTCACCTTCCATCATGATTGTAAGTTTCCTAAGGCCTCCCCAGCCATGCGGAACTGTGAGTCAATTAAACCTGTTTTCTTTATGAATTACCCAGTCTCAAGCGGTTCTTTATAGCAGTGTGAAAATGGACTAATACAGCCCTAGATTGTTAAATGAGAAAGATACTAACATCTATTATGCTGGAGGCACGTATTTGTATCTCTTTGATGTAGTAGGTTATTCTGTCCCCTAACTGAGACAGCAGAGATGAATATTTCTTAGGTTGTCATCAGCTTTTCTTAGAATATAGGCATTGGAGCAGATAGCTAATTAGCGTGAAGGAGAGTGTCATTCAAAAGTCTAGGAGGAAAACATCTCAGGCAGAAGGGAAGGAAGTACAAGGTTCTGAAGCCAGAATAAGCTCGGTAGATTTGAGAAACATTAAAAAGGACACCATGATGGGCATGGAGTAAGTTAAAGAAGCAACTTATTAGAAAATAAGGTGGGATGCATATGCTCATTGCAGTACTAGTCACAATAGCAAAGACATGAAATCAACCCAAATGCCCATCAATGATAGACTGGATAAAGAAAATGTCGTACATATACACCATGGAATACTATGAACCCATAAAAAGGAACGAGATCATGTCCTTTGCAGGGACATAGATGGAGCTGGAAGCCATTATTGTCAGCAAATTAATGCAGGAACAGAAAAACAAACACCACATGTTTTCACTTATAATTGGGAGCTAAATGATCAGACCACATGCACATATGGAGGCGAACAACACACACTGGAGCTTGTCTCAGGGAGAATGGTGGGGAGAGAGAGCTTCAAGAAGAATAGCTAATGACTGCTGGGCTTAATACCTAGGTGACAGAATGATCTGTGCAGCAAACCACCATGGCACACATTCACCTATGTCATAAACCTGTGCATTCTGCACATGCATCCCTGAACTTAAAATAAAAGTTGAAGAAAAAAAAAGATGGGAGAAGTAGGCCAGGGTCAGCCAAGTAGGGCTTTTAAGACTATGATTAGGGTTCAGATTTTACTCTATTATGAAAAGGTCTTAAAGAGTTTTGAACAGGAGAATAACAATAATTCATACACATTTTTAAAGGCCCATTTGGCTGCCGTGTAGAGAATAAATTATAGAGTAGCAAGAATGAAAGTCAAGAACCAGTTAGGACCTATTGTAAATAGTTCAGGGGAAAGACTAATGTAGCCTCAAGTACAGTGGCAGATATAGAAATGGTGAAATGTACTGATTCAGGATACAGTTTGAAGACCAAACCACAGGAATTAAGAATGCTTCCAAGGTTTTAAAATAAACTGGGGGATAACTGAAATAGGGAATAGTAGATTCGGAAGTGGAGTATTGCAGCTTATAGTTCTTTTCTGGGCATGTTAAGTGGGTGCTAACCTTTAGACCATGAATGGAGATGCTAAGTGGGCAGTTGGACAATACAAGTCTGAAGCTCTGTAGAGAGGACAAGCCTGGGAATATAAATTTAGGAGTCATCAGCATATCAATAGTAAAAAAGAATGAATGACACCATCAAAGAAGTGAGACTGAATGACACTATCAAAAAAGAAACATTAAAGAAAGGTCTAATAACTATTTGTATTTGAACCTTTGACTTTAGCTCTGCTTTGAGAAACCCAACTAAGAGAGTGTGGATGGAGGAAGAGAAGGCAATGTGGCAGGCAAGTTAAATGGGGGAGGCAATGCATCTTTCAAATATCTAAGGATGGCACAAATCTATGTCATTCTGCCAGGTCTGGGTACTGCTTTTTATTAATATCTTGGTGTGGAAGGGAAGTTCCAGGAGCTTCTGCTTGGTCTTTCCTACCTTGCTCACTCCATAGATTAGAGAGCCAAGGCGGGGACTCTGCCCATTCCTGAGTATGTCTATTCAATTACACAGCTGGGGAAATAGTCACAGCATAAGCCACAGTTGGTCCAAACTCCATCTGACAGTCAGAAGACCCCATTGTGACATGGACTAATCTGCAAAAATGAAACTACTCAAAGTCAACCTGGATGTCACCAAGTGCTATCACATATGACTGAATGATTCATAGCCCTGAAAGGGCTCCTAGCTAAGGGAGCAGGTGGGGACAGACGTCCAGCCCATGTTCCACTTGCTGAGCTATGGCAGAAACTACTGGAATATTCTTCAAAATACTGCTGGGAAGACAAAATAGATATTGGTCAACTAAAAATGGGAAATCTTGAAAGCTTTTAAAACACAGTGTAAACTGCTATACACTTTAAAGCTTTTTAAAAGAAGCATGTAAATTTGGTTATTGCTCATTTGGAAGACAGGACATTTGGCAAACTATCTTCTGCAAAATGACCTTGAGCTGTGTATTGTATATCAGTTGCATTTACCATCTTATCTTGGTAGGGGACTGGTGTGGTAGAAATGACACAGAGATGAGAACCACACAGACCTGAGTTTTACCCAGCTCTGTCACATGTCACCTGAGTGATCACACTCCTCTCCCAGCATTCAATTCTTCATCTATAAAACGAGGTTAGAGATAACTCCTTTCTGGTGCATCTGTTGTAAGATTTTGTGCTAATGTGTAATGAGGACTTATCCAGCACCTAGCACACAAGGGACACATAGCAAAGAGTTACAAGAGCATAAGAACAGGAATGAGCTAGCAGTATTTTCACTATACACAAAAAGTATGCATGGACCTTTTCTCATTTAATCCCACATTAGCTCTGTTAGTGAGCAGAGTATTATGCCCTTTTTATATAGATAAACAAACTTGGGTACAGATAGGTTAAATTATTTAAAAGGATCAAATATAGTAAGTGCATGCCAGAGTCAAGATTCAGACTCAGGTTTTCTGACTCTAGAGTATAAGCTCATGAGAGATGGCTGGCAAAAGTTCTATGTGCCCCTAAATCCTTCCCAGCACTCACAGTGGACTCCTAGTGGCCCCAAAACAGTAAACACAAAGTTGATTTTTAATATATCCTAGGCCCTGTAAAAGTCATACAAGAATTATACCCTTTTTCTGGCTTGTATGGCTTTGTATGCTTTGATAAATGTTCTCTGCCAATACCATTTTTGTCATCTGAAAAAATGGCAATGAAAATTGTAGCTACCACATATGGTTGCCATGAGCATTATCTGGTTTCAGACACATTTTTTTTAGTACAGTATCTGATACATGACACTCAATAATATAGTCATTGAAGTTATTACTAACAAACACTACCTATTAAAATGACCATTTTTTTTTAACCTCAGCTCAAATATTTCTGCCTTTTCTAAGGCTTCCCTGACCCTATGCTCACATCTACCTCTAGGTTAAAATTAATCTTCCCTTTCATCTGTCAATGAGCATGGGGTTGCTTCCGTATCTTGGCTACTGTGGATAATGCTGCAATGAATGTGGGTGTGCAGCTATCTCTTTGAGATCCTGACATCAACTCATTGGGATATATACCCAGAAGTGAGATTGCTGGATCACATGGTAGCTCTATTTTAAGGAACTGCATTACTGTTTTCCATAGCAGCTGCACTATTTTTACTTTCTAACCAAGAGTGGACAAGAGTTCCAACTTCTCCCTAACCTCACAAACACTTGTTATCTTTTGTTGTTGTTGTTGTTTTTTAATAATAGTCATCTAAACTGATGTGAAATAATATCTCATTGTGGTTTTGATTTGCCTTTCTCTAATGATTACCAATGTTAAACAACTTGGTACAAACGTGTTGGCCAAATACATACAATGGAACATTACTCAGCCTTCAAAAATAAGAAAATCCTACCATTTGCCACAACATGGATGGACCTGGAAAAAAATTATGCTAAGTAAAATAAGTGAGTCACAGACCGACAAATACTGCAAATTTATCTTATAAAAGATGTCTAAAGAGTCATATAGAAGTAGACAATAGAATGGTGGTTATGAGGGGATGGGGAGTTGTTGTTTAATGGGTATGAAGTTACAGTTACCCAAAATAAGGAAGTTCCAGAAATCTGCTGTACAACGCAGCCTATAGTTAAAAATAAAATATTGTACCTTACAAATTTGTTAAGAGGTTGTACGAGTCAGAGTTTTCTAGAGGGACAGGACTAATAGGGTAGATGTATATATGAAGGAGAGTTTACTAAGGAGTATGGACTTACAGAATCACAAGATGAAGTCCCACAATAGGCTGTCTGTCTGCAAGCTGAGGAGCAAGGACGCCAGTCCAAGTCCCAAAACCTCAAAAGTAGGGAAGCTGACAATGCAGCCTTCAGTCTGTGGCTGAAGGTCCGAGAGACCCTGGCAAACAACTGGTGTTAAGTCCAAGAGTCCAAAAGCTGAATAACTTGGGATCCGATGACTGAGGGCCGGAGGCATCCAGCATGGGAGAAAAATGAAGGCTGGAAGACTCAGCAAGTCCGCTCTCTCCAATTTCTTCTGGCTGCTTTATTCTGGCCACACTGGCGGCTGAATAGATGGTGCCCATCCAGATTGAGAGTGACTCTGCCTCTTAGTCCACTGACTCAAATGTTAATCCCCTTTGACAACACCCTCAGACACACCCAGGAACAATACTTTGCATCCTTCAATCCAATCAAGTAGACAGTCAGTATTAACCATCACAGAGGGTAAATCTCATGTTAAGTGTTCTTACTATAAAAACAAGCACACACACAAACAACAACAAACAAAACAAGGAGACATAAGAAAACTTTTAGCGGTGATGCATAGCTTTATTATCTTGATTGTGGTGATGGTAGCAGGAGTGTATACATACGTCCAAACTCTGCAAATTGAATACATTTATTGTGTGCAGTTTTTGTATACCCATTATGCCTCAACAAAGCTAAAGAGAAATTAATTCTCTCCTTTTAGGTGCTTTCCTAGCTGTGAGTTTCATAGTATTTGCTTAATGTCTTATCCTAGAGTTACTCTTGCATGTGTATGCTTCCTCACTAGACCCCTGCTGACCAGGTTTCATTCACCTTCCAAAAGCATTTTATATGCATTGCTTAAACATGTTGAGATCACTTTTTCTTCCTTTTCCTTCTTCCAATCCTCCACCCCCACCACACTGCCAAGACCTCCTGAAGAGATTATGTTCTATCCAAAACCCAACCTATTCCTTTCAGCTACAGGAGAATTTTATTAAGCATGTGGTAACACTAACAAATTCTATCCAATAGAACTTTACAGTTTATAAGGTGCTTTCACTTTCATGATCCATTTTATCATTCATTTTTAAACCCAGATATTGTCCTAATGGACCCAGGATGCAGAGGAGGAAAGCTGCTGTCTCTGCTGTTAAGCTTTGCTTTGAGATGATAATCAGACCCTTCTGCTTCTCAGTACTGAACCAATTGAAAAATGACAAGGGAGTCAAATCGAGATCAAGGTACCAACATTATTGCTTGTAGAGCTGCTTGGTGAACACTGTGTGAATGAAATGTCAGAGTAAGGCTTCCTCCTATGCCACCACCTGCCCTACCCACCAAGCATAGCCCTTAAGATCTGACTGAGGAAAGACTCTATGGAATAGATACTCAGCCAACTACATGGGAAAGGTGCTTTGTTCATACCCGCAAAGCATGTTTTATAGCATGTTAGCTCTACCCATCAAGGAGTTTTTCATATCATTAAAAGAAAGGAAGCAAAGGAGGAAGAAAGGAAGATCTTCCTTAGGTGCAGTAAGAGAGGGTCAAAGAGTTAGGTTAAAGGTGTTGCCCAAATATCCTTTCCTCCTAAGAAATGGAGTGGAAGACTCTTAGTAAAACATGAGCCCTGGGAAATGAGTTCCCTCAAAACATTCCCTCAGGGACCTCTCAGTTTAACGGGAATTAAGTATTGCTTGTGCATGGGGAAAATGTATAAATAGTTTGATAAGTTCTATACTCAAGGTTAATGAGAAATGGTAAGTTGGAGAAAAGGTTCTAACTTGCTTTGGGATGATAAGGAAAATGTATTTGAGTATATTAAATGTTCGTTCTCATATTTAATGAGCACTTAAGATGTGCAAAGACTAGGGGTTATTGGGTTCTCATGACAACCTTATGTGGTTGGTAAAATTGTTATTTCAATCTAATAAGTGAAAGAATAAGCAGAGAGGGTAAGTGACTTATCCAAAGTCACAGTGAGTCTCCAGACACTAAACTCCACTTCAGTTCTTACTACTTTCTAGTTCTATGACTTTCAGCAAGTCACTTAATTCTTTGAACCTCAGTTTCCTCTTTTCTAAAATGAGAAATATGATGCCAGATCTGCACAACTCCTGGGTGATCCATACCCTACCTCTTTTAGAAGGTTGTCATACAGATTAAAAGGAATAACACACATAAAAGTGTTTTGAAGGGCTGGACACAGTAGCTCATGCCTGTAATCCCAGCACTTTGGGAGGCTGAGGCAGGTGGATCACCTGAGGTCAGGAGTTCAAGACCAGCCTGATCAACATGGAGAAACCCCGTCTCTACTACAAATACAAAATTAGCTGGGTGTGGCGGCGCATGCCTGTAATCCCAGCTACTCGGGAGGCTGAGGCAGGAGAATCGCTTGAATCCAGGAGGCAGAGGTTGTGGTGAGCCGAGATCATGCCATTGCACTCCAGCCTGGTCAACAAGAGCACAAGAGCAAAACTCCATCTCAAAAAAAAAAAAAAGTGTTTTGGAAATTTAAAACTCATGTCAAGGTAAGAGATTATTAAACTCATTACTGTACAGTCCAGTGCAAATTGGTGGCAAACACTGCTGGCTCCTGCTCTACATCCACTGCAGAGGTCAAAGGAAAGCTTCCCCTCTACTCTCTGAAGGTTTGCTGAAAATAAACTGACAATAGACAGATTAATAGGAGAAAAAGGCATACCAAATGAATTTAACATGCATATCACAAGGAAATCACAGGAGGATAATTAGTCAATAACCCAATGGAGTACAGATGTTTATATGCTCTTTTTCATGGGGGAAGGGGAGTGGAGGGATATAGGAGTGAGTGATTTTTAGGGAAAATAAATAAGCCCAAAGAACAATGGCCTAAGACAAAGTTCCTCTGAGCTCTTAGAGAGGTGGTGGGAAAGTGAAGGGCAAAAGTTTGCTGGGAACGAAGGTGTCTTATTATGTAGATAAAGTTCCCCAGATAATCTTTCAGAGCTGCCCTCAGAAGAATAGATGAAAAGTCTGCCTGGACATGCTGAGGACTCCCAGTGTTTTCTCTTCTCGGGGGGTTAATCTTTCCTGGTTATTTGATGAGAATTCTAGGGAGGGCATCTTAAGACAATTACATTTCTTTTGGAAAGAAGCTTTCTTAGTCAGATAAGGAAATTCCAGAAAGAGTCCCTTCTGGTGCTTCAGGAAGGTGAGAAGATCAGAAAGACAAGGAGGAGAGGGAAGATCAGAGAGTTCTTTGAGTGCTTCTCTAGTTCACTATATTTTGGGGTATCATTTTCTGAGCTCCAACACCACTCTCCTTATTATCCTAACAGAGCTCTGTTTCAGGAGACCATGTACCTACCTGGAAATAGTAACATCCCAGATTCTCTTATAGCCAGGGATAGCCATGTGACTGTTTTCAGCCAATAGTTGTAAGTAAAAGACTATTGAGTAGAGATTCCAGAAAAGCTACTGTTTCTCTGATAGAAAGAGACAAACTCCATGGTCATGTAGTTCCTATCTTTCACCCTTCTTCCTGCCTGGAGTGCAGCCTTGATGCTTCGAAATAAGACAGCCAGCCTACAACCATAAAGACAAAAGCCATATGCTTACAATGTCAGAGCAGGAAGCTAGAAGGAGCCTGGAGCGTTGACTACTCGCTCAAGCAGTTGCACTAGCTCAAGATCATATACCCTTTTGTTCACTAAACAAAACAAAACAAACAAAAAACTTTCATTTAGTGAAGCCACTGTGGTCAGGTTTCTATCATAAACCAAGTACAATCCTAGTTGACAACAGGTGCTAATCATGGCAACAAGAGAAGTGCTCTTTATTACTGCAATTTTTTACCCTCAGAGTCATGAAAGAATATGATATAGTATAGCACAATAGGAAGAGACAGGTACTTTTGAAGTAACCTAGAGACCTGGAGAAGCTCAAGTGTGGATTCTATAACTGCTCTTTACTAGCTGTGTAATCTTAAACAGGATCCCAGCTGCAAAATGATGATAGCAACATACATGCTGTGAGGAGTTCTGAATGAAAAAGACACGGTGCATATGAAGCACTCAACAAACGTAGATAATGCTTTCAGTGGGGGCAGAGGAGACCCTAATAGCAGTCCAAGGTTCTGATCTGGAGGGTCATCAATCCTTCATGAAAACATGTGCTTTCTAGTTGTTTGGTCAAACCCTATTTTGACAGAGTACTATAGAACAGTAGGAACTGCCCCATAGTAGCTCATGCCTCTAATCTCAGTACTTTAGGAGGCTGAGTAGGGAGGATTGCCTGAGCCTAGTTGTTTGAGACCAGCCAGGGCAACATACAAAGACTCCAATCTAAAAATATTTTCTTAATTTTCAGGGCATGGTGGTGTATGCCTATAGCCTCAACTACTCAGGAGGCTGAGGCAGGAGGATTGCTTGAGCCCAGGAGATCCAGGCTACAGTAAGCTATGATCACACCACTGCACTCTAGCCTGAGCAGCAGAGTGAGAACATATCTCAAAAAAGAACTGCCTGTAACACCAACAGGCCAGCACTTTAGCATCCAAATTAGTGTCAACCACTTTGGAGGCAGCATGGCATATGATTAAGAGTTCTGGGTTTGAATCCTGGCTGTGTCACTTTCTACTTATACTTACCTGACCTACAGTAAATTACTTCATCACTCTGAGGCTTAATTTTCTCCTCATCGGGTCCATCTCCCTCACAGAGGTTGTCAAGAGGTTCAAATGAGATAACAGATACAAGTATGTTCGACCTGCACAGACTCATTATTGTTACTTGTATTCTCCACTTCGTCTGCTAGAATAGTAAGCTCAGTGGTGGCAGGGGAGAGAAGAGAGGGCAGAGGAGAGAAGGAGTTGGTTACAGGTATAAATTGAATTCTCAAGATACAGAATCACTGATCTGCAAAGAGCCAAGGAGGAGGTTGTTCAGGTCAAAACCAGCCTTGAAGCAGAGCTGATCACTAAGCTCGTGAAGTGGTAGCTACCTGCCGGGCAGCAGCACTTGGGAGTAAGGAGGGCAGGGGCAAGAAGGGGATTCAAAGTCCTACATAGCTCCCTGGCTCCTCTCCATGGTAGCCATTTCCCTGAGGGCCTTAGCAGGGCTGAAAATATACTTTGCCTCTAACACAGCTCGATATATTTTAGGCTGAGGGGAGGCTGGGGGAAGGGAGAGCTCAGCTGAGAGCTATCTATTGGTAATAAAAAGCTTCCAGAATGCACCCAGCTCCTACTGAGGTAGATGTGGAGGGAATCTGCCAGGCGGAAGACACACACACATACCCTACCCCACCCCTACCCCCAGCCATCAGCTGCCCTCCTCTGTGAACCTCCAGCTGCCCCTTTGCTTAGGCCTTAGCCAAGGCCTCTCAGGGGACTTATTACCAGGATCAAGTCCATCCTGTTCTTAGGGCCCTGCATTGGTTTCACTTGAGTTTAATTATAGAGGCTCTAGAAGGGAGGGGAAGGTGAAGCAAAGAAGTGTAGACCTGCTCAATGCAGCCATCACTGCTCCTGTGGACCTATGTCTGCACAATTCGATGTAACTGACATTGCCAAGAGGGGAGTAGTGGAAAGAATGCAATTGTGGAGTCAGGGGAACCTGGGATCAAGTCTTATAACGTACTGTCTCTCAGATGATCGAGTCATATAACTTCACTGCTCCTTGGTGTCCTCTAGCTTTTTATGAAACAAAAATGAAAAAGCAATAATAAATGCTCACATTTGTAATAATTATAGGTAACACTGAGTGCTTCATATATGCCAGGCCCTGTTCTAGGCCTTTTTTGCACCATATCTCAGCCCATCCTCCCAACAGTAGATGAGGTAGGCTTTCTATTGTTCCTACTTTATAGACGAGGAAACTGAAGCACACAGAGGTGAAGCAAGTCACTCAGGGTCACACAGGTAGTGAGTCTAATGCATAACAAATGGAAAGCGTCTGGCATGCAGTGGGAATCACTCAGTGGTCGTTCTCCCAGGGGAGTGTGCCTAAATTAATAGAGCAGCTCTTACCTCCCTTCCTTCTCCCCATATGCCATAATAATACATTCGTCACCTCAAAATTATCCTGGGAGGTAGGCAATAGCAGTCCCATCATACAGATGAATATATCAGCCAGGAAAACTAAATCCACTCGAGTATTTCAAGCAGAGGAAAACTCTTCAGGGGCCTCATTACACAGGTAATGGAAAAGCAGAAGTGGCAACCCAGAGTAGTACAGCAGGAAATTGCTACCATTTCCAGGCCTGCTGGCTGGGGCAGCAGCCGTGGAGAGAGTTGCCGGCCAGCCAGCAGCCGGGATCTGAAGGAAAAGGCTACTCAGAGTCAAAGCCGTGGAGCAGAACAGTGAGACTGCAATAGCCAGACTGTATCCCTTCTCCTTCCTCCAGGTTTCCACTAATGCCATGCACTGACCAGGCCTATTTGGAAGCCAGATGGCATGAGAGCTTGGGAATGTAGTTTCCTAAAATACAGGGCAGAGCAGAGGAGGAGGGAGAACAAATAGGCAAAAACAACCACAGGGAGGAAAATATGTGACTTATCCAAGGCCATGGAGCTAAGAAGGGGTAGACCCAGGACTTGAATTCGGGCCTCCTTCCTTTTACATTCCTCCAGCATACATTCCAACCCCTTGGCTTTTCAACAAAAAGATTCTCTCAACTCTGTCTTCCACTCACTGTACCATTTTCTAGAGCTTTCCCAAGATTTTCAAGCCTCAAACTCTACCCTAACCCTAATCTCTTTATTTGACCTGATTCCTGTGTCTTTATACAACATCAAGACCATGTGACCCAAATTCCTTTGACATCCACCCCGTTACTATTTAGTGCACTCACTCTTAGTGTCTTCTTGTAATGTGTGTAAGAATGTCCCACCATCCCGTATCAGCCAAGATTCAATCAGGAAAGCTGAAACTCTATGAATATCCTAAAATATGAATTTGTTGTAGAATTAACACATTTTATAACTGTAGTAGAAACTGGATAAGTAAGCACCCAAACAGGGAGATGGAAAATCAAAAGTCACTAAGCTACCCTCTTGAAATACCAGATTGAGTGGGCATGTGGGCATTCATGAAGGAATATGCATAGCCAGGCACATGCATCTGCTGGAGTGGGTATGCAAAAGAAAGTTGATAGAAAATTCTTTGGAGGGCTGTTGCTGCTGCATCAGATTATGGTTCTGGGGTTAACATTAGTTAATGTTAAGGCATTATGTTAACATTAGGGCAGGCAGGAAGGAAGAAGAGCTAAGCACAGAGTTGAGTGCAAGAAAGATAAGCTCAACTTTTCTGGCATCTTACTTTTACTACAAAAGACCAAAAACAAGCTGAAGTCAGTCAGCACCTCTGCATGTACTTCTCACCATGTTTAACCACAGTGACCTTCAAAGACTAATGGCTCTGCCCTTCTTTCAAATCATATGCAAATTTCTCTTTTGGTCAATCCTAACCCTCAACTATAAAGTGAAACATTGTTCCATTTCAGTTGGTTGACATAGTATAAAGCCACCACTCCCCTGCTGCAAACTGATTCTACACTCTAGACACCATTCCTTCCTGCCTCCTTAGGCAACTCACACTATTATCCACTCTCTTTTCTGTCCCTTCAACCATTTGCTGTCCATTGGTTCTGTTCTATCTGTCCAGGAACACGTTTCCGTCTCTCCCATACTATAAAAGGAAGACTGCCCTCCACAACTGCTACCCTCTAAAGAAAGCTACCATCTCCTTTCTCTTCTCACCGTCTCAACCAAAATTTGGGGGAAACATGAGCTATATGCTTGATGATTCCCAAACCTCAGCACTTGCTTGCTTCTCAACCCTGTCATTGCACTTCCTGTCCACCTCTCCACTGAAAGCACTGGCTCTTGGCTAATGCACTGGTCTCTTCTTTAGGGCTCACCATCTCTACAGCATTTGACTTTGTTAGTGTTCCCTTCCATCTTAGATCTTACTCCTTCTTTGGTTTCTATGACTCTGTTCTCTCCTGGCTTTCCTCCTCCTCTCAGGCTATACAATCTCATTATCTTCCATCATCCTCTCTTCCTTTGCCTATCCCTCAAATGTTGGGATTGATCAAGGTTCCAGCTGTGGTTATCTCACCATCTCACTATACACACTCTCACTCTGAGTTCACTCAGGCTCCGGACTTCAAATGATAGCTACGTTACATGCTATTTACTTCCAAACCTTTTTTTTTTTTTGTACAGACAGGTTTTCACCATGTTGTCCAGGCTGGTCTCAAACTCTGAGGCTTAAGTGATCCACTCACCTTGGCCTCCCAACCAAATTTCTAGTTCTAGTCTAGACTGGTTTCCTGAGCTCCAGTTACTTCCAGCTACCAGCTGCAGATAATACAAGTTCATACCCAAAGAGTACTATTATTGATTGAGCAGAGATGGAATGAATACAAATCAGATAACAGCAGTTAGTTGATGATTTTCAAGCTCTTATTTAAGTTCTAGGCATTAGGCTAAGAGTTTTGTATGCACTATTCCTTTTAATCCTCACTAACTCTAAGAAATAGATACATTTATAACACCATTTTATATATTAAAAAACTGAGGCTCAGAGAGATAATTAACAAACCTCAGGTCTGGCCATGATGAAATAAATGGTGCTGGACTTGCAGGTGCCATAGACTAGGAGAAAATATTATATTCATCATGAAGGACTTATATTGAAAATATGCAAAGATACATATCACACTTATATGTGAAATCTAAAAAAGTAAAACTCATAGAAGCAAAGAAAGCACACAAAAATAAAACAAAACCTGTACATGAGTGCTCATGGCAGCCTCATTCTCAGCAGCCAAAAAGTGGAAACAATCCAAATGCCCATCACCCGGTGAATGGTTAAATAAATCGCAGTACATCCATACAGTGGGAAAGAATGGTCTTTTAATTAAATGGTGCTGGAACAACTGGATAACCATTGTAATGCAATAAGAAGGAAGGAATTGCTGATACTTGTAACAACATTGATGAGTCACAGAAACATTATGTTAAGTGAAAGCAACCAGATACAAAATGATTCTAATTATATGAACTTCTAGAAAAGGCAAAGCTATAGCAACTAAAATTGGATCAATGATTGCCCGGGCTGGCTATGGTAGGAAATTGACTTCAAGAGAGTATGGATGTTATTATACTTTGGGGGCCAATGAAAGTGTCCTGTTTCTTGATTGTGGTGGGGGTCATATTACTGTACATGTTTGTCAAAACTCATTGAGTTGTATATAAAATTGGTGAATTTTATTGCACATAAATTACATGTTATAAAGCTAATTTAAAAAAAAAAAGCAATGTGGGAAGTCCAAAGAAAAGATATATAAAAGGTATAGAGGAAGCAAAAAAAAAAAAAAAGGGCAAATCTTAGTCAGAATGGAGGAGTCATGGAAAGCCTCTGATAGTCTAGCTGAATCAGAATAAGTGGACACAAGCTTGTTAAAAAGCAGCTTCTTGTGGCTGGTTCTTCTAACGTGAGAGGCCCTGTTTGCCTCTGTTAGCAATGGATCTTATGGTTGGATTGCATTTAGAAAAATGGGGAAGGTTTTGTGAGCACAATTCCTAAGACTAAAATGGAGAATGGGGTTCAGTGCCCTTACCAATGCAAAAGGGTGTGTAGAACTAAAGACCAAGAATAATGTTTGAGGAACTTTGAGAAACTGTAGAACTCCAGTTTCTTCTGTCCCTCTCTCTGCCACAGGGATAAATTATAGTACTTTGTGCAAGTCACTCCCTTTCTCTGGGTGCGGATTGCTCATCTGTAAAATGGGAGAAGAATGAGCAGACTTGATGATCTCTAAGTTTTCTTCCTTCTTTAACTTTCCATGATACCGTATGTGAACTCTTCTGCTACTTTGGCTGTATCCAAGAGGCCAGTGTTCTGAATTCCTGCCTGTGTGACTCACTTCCTTTTCCTTTCATCCTCATAACCTCAGAGGGCTACATGCAGGGAGGAAAAGGGCAGAAAAGGGAAGACAGAGCTGGCAAGCAAGGGCAAAGATCTAGAGTCTAGCCTAGAGCTCTTTTTTTGGGAAGTTAGAGGCAGAAAGAAGACGGCCGGGCAGTACAGGTCCAGAAGCAGGTAGTCTGTTCATTTGACAAACACATATGAAGTACCTGTGTTGCCACACACACTTATTAAGCATCTCCTTTGAGCTTGCTGCTGGGATTCAGCATTGAAAAAAGACTGTGATCCATGCTGTGGGGGTCCAAGTGGGGGAGGTGCTGATCAAACTTGTTATTCAAAAAGAAAACCAGCTGCCTTGCCTAGAATGGATTATAGTTGTTAGTCTCCCTGGTTTACACACAAGAAAATTGGGGTTTAGAAAGATGAAGAGTAGTGCTCCAGCTAGAGAAACCCTGATTGTTAGCCAGCCCCACAACCTATGCTGGCTACAATCTATGTCCTGTCTGTTACAGTGTCTCTTTCTATTCATGATATTCGTGAAGTATTGGGTGGGAGGAGGGCAGGGGAGGGAGGGGAGCGGGGGATGGAAATGAGGTGCCCCTAGGTTAGGATGTGCTGGGCTCACACTTCAAGTGCGCTGCACTGTGATACACTCTGTTTGAGGCTGGTCAAGAGGCCAGCCATTCCCAGGGGCTCTGGTCAGAGGAAACTGCCGGCTGCACTGCCCAACAAAGATGTCTAGTTGCATCTTGTTCCTATCGATTATCCACCAAAGTGTCTCTCATTGTTAGGCATTCCCCAGGGGCAAGCAGGAGAAAAGGAGTCCTTTCTCCTTTTTTTCATTTAATGACATCCAATCCTGCCCAGTGATCTCTGCCCTCTTCCCAGAGGCAGGAGACAGGAGGGAGGAGGGAAAGGAGAGAAAGAAAGCATAGAGGGTGGGGGAGCAGTGCATAGACACAAAGACAAGAGATGGAGAGAGACAAAGGGAGAGACATAGAGGTATTCAGGGAGAGAGACACAGAGAGAAACCAGCATGCAGAGACAAAGCGAAAAGCAGAGAGAGACTCATAGAGACAGAGAGAAAGAGGGAAGCAGAGAGAGACAAAAAGGAGTCAGAGACAGGGAGAGAGGGAGCAACAGAATGACAGAAGGACAGAAATAGGCAGAAACAAAGCAGCAAAGCACAGGGACATAAAGAAACAGGGAGGGCAAGAGAAACGCAGCTAAAGGGAGAGAGGGAGGGAGAGAGCAGGGTGGGAGGAAAGCGGTAACACTCCCACAACCCCCTTCTCCGTCAAGATCCAAGTGCTGAGAAGATTCACAGAAGAACCTGTGTCCAGCCCATACCTGGCCCAGGCACAACATTCCTGACCCCAAAGCAGATGGCGATTGGTTGTTCTGACATTTCATGTAGAAACGTTAATTTCCCCACAAGTGGGAGTGAGAGCTCCTGAGAGGCATGCAGCCTGCACTTCCGTCCAGGCCCTGGGACCAGAATAGGCTTTGGACCCAGGAGACAGAAACGTCTGTGAAGGTCACATACTCCAGGGCTCAGACCTTACCTCTCTCACCAATCCTCAGATTGCCCTGAGAGGGTTCCATCTCTCCTTGCACCCTCTGAAATCAGGTTGAAGGCCAAACCTCCACATCTGGCATACCCTCGGGCTCCACATACCCATCCAACGCAGGGATCGTCTCACAGGAGCCACTGGTGCCTTCAGCATAGACACAGCTTGACTCATAGCTTTCCTGCCTCCTTCCCCAACCTGCTCCTTCTGCTGGGTGTCTGAGTTTCCAGCCCTTCATCCCAGCCAGAAAGCTGATCACCTACCCCTTCACTGCTCCCCACTGCCCCTGCATCAAAGTATTCACCATGTCTTGTGGATCTGATCCCCTTAACATTTCTTAGTTTCTCTGGGCCTCATCTTTGAATCTGTAGCATAGGGATAATAGTACCTACCCCACTGCATTGTTAAGGTAATTAAATGAGTTACTATTTGCAAAGCACTTGGAATGGTGAGTTCCAAGCCTATAGTAGACCCTCAACCAGTAGCTAGTAGTCATAGAAGCCATTCCCTCTCTTCATCCCACACCCTTGGCTTTCCTTCACGTCACTGTCATCTCTCGCCCAAAACACTTTCTAATGGAGCCCCTGCACTGGGCACATGGATTCCAATCTATCTTCACAGCTGCCAGAATGATCTCTCAACAGGCCAACTCTGTTCCCTGCTTCCCCACATAAAAGCATTCAGTGAGTCTGAAGAGACTCAAGTTCCTCTGCTGACATAAAGAGTCTTCCATGATCCAGGCTTGTCTACATCTCTACTCTTCATTCCTGCCACTCCTCATTGCTCCTCAAGACACATCTGTGCGCATCAGGCTGTTTTCAACCTCCCTGCTATTATTCCTCAAGCCCTGCCTCATCCCACCAACCTACCTTGCTACATTTCTAAAGAATCCCCATGTGCCATGGCTTCTAATCTCCCAAGATAGGCACTGTCCTCTCCACATTAGAGATGGAAGGGAGGCTCCATGCCTGTCCAAGCCACACAGTTGTAAGAGGCCAAGCCTGGACTTAATCCCAGGGCCCTCTGCTTTCATATCTGTACCCAATGTGGCACATTCCCAGCAGATCATAGAGTATAACTTACACTTGGAGAGCAGTTACCACATTCTAGGCACATGCTAAGCAGCATAGCATTGCCTTGTTTAATCCTTCCAACCACTCTGTGTGGTAGCTGCAATTCTGCAGGAATAATTACTCTGCCCAGGTTGCAGATGAGGAAACAACAGCACAGAGAAGTTGAGTAACTTGCCCAAGTTCCCAAGCTAGTAAGTGGGGTGCTGGGATAGGAAGCAGAGGCAGACTGGCTCCACAGTGCTGTTCTTTACTTGCCGTACAGGGTGAATGGAGAATAGATTCCCAGTTCTATATCTGCCACTGCTGTATCACTTTGCTGAGTTACTTAATGTCTCAGAGCCTCAAGTTACTCATCTGTGAAGTGGGGATAAGGTCACACTGCCCTAACTCCAAGACCAGACAGACGACCAAATTTAAAAAAATAAAAAAGGCAGAGAACTGCTTAGTAAAATCTAAAGGAGAAAGGAAGACCACAACGCATTGGGCTTGTATAAGTAAGTGCCAGAAATTGGAATTGTGCTTTCATATATTATCTCACTTCAGCCTCATTACAACCATGCAATGTCAGCATTTCACAGTCCCATTTTACAGATAAGTCAAGCCAGCATGGGAGACATGCATGCATATGAATAATTCAGAGTACTTAATTTACATCTGTAGAGTGCTTTGAAGTGTACAAAATAATGTGTTGTTTGTTTTTGATCCTCTGTGACCTTTCCCTGATGATCTCACGAAGCAAGCAGAACACAGATTAGGCTTGCTTTGCAGATGAGCACTTTCCTAACTCAGGTCCATTGAGATGTGATGACTTGCTTAACGTTATGACCAGTGACAGAAGCAGGGCTAGGATCCAAACCTCCCACCTCTTAGGCCAAATTGGCTATCAGAGAGTCAGACTGGGCTGTGCTTGCAGTGCCAAAGATAGGGAAAGGGCAATTTTTAGAGAGGGAAACCAAGTCGTGTTTACAATTCAAATAATTTGCTCAGGTTCATACAGCTGGTAAATGGTGAATCTGAGAACCAAACTCCTGAAGTCAGACTCCAAAGTCCAAGCTCTAACCACTCATCTACCATCCAGGTCCACTGTGAAGCAAGGTGGTCAAGAACAATTGTCTCTCCTTGCATACATTCCATAACTTGCATTAATAATAGCAACTGCCAGATACTGAGCAACAACGAATACATGCCCAACACTTTAATCCTATAATAACCCCTTTCTTATCCCTATTTTACAGATGGGGAAATGGAGGCTCAAAGTGGTGAAGCAATATGCCAAGGTAATCTGTGGAGCTGGCACTTAAACTCAGGTCTAGAAAATGCCAACCCAAGATTTGTCTTTGAGTGAGACACTGTGATATAGAATTAGGTCTGGGGTTATGCAAATGAACCAGACATTGGATTATTTTGTAGTCTTTGGTTGTAACAAAAACCAACTCAAGCTAGCATAAGCAAAAATAAATAATAAATAAACAAATAAATCAATAAATGGAGTTTATCATAAGAATATAGTATATTTTGTGAATCTTAAAGGTGAGAGTGCAGCCAGCCCTTTAAAAGGCTAAACAAAGGAAATAGAGATCTGTCAGCATCCCAGACAGGGCTTTCTCTGGTCCCTAGCCTCTGCCATTCTCTGCATCTCGCTTCTCTCGACAGAAACCAGCTTTCCATACTTCCCAGTCATTCTATATGGCAAGCAGAAGATGGCCATAGAAATACTCCTGAGTTTACATCTCCTTTGTCAAGAGTTCAGTCTAGACGAAGCCAGAATCTCTGGGGCCACCTCTCAGTTCCAGAAGATCATCTGAATGGCCCCACTCAGATCAGGCACCCATCCCTGGTCCAAGCAACAGTGGCCATTAGGATGGGGATGCATGATTCAAGGGTGGCTGTGGAGGGGAGCAGCCATCTAAGGGAGAGGAATAATCAGGTCTTGGGCAGGACAGACACCCCAAGAGTATTTACTATTGATGTGACCCTGGCCCCTAAAGAACCGAAGTTTAGAGAAACAGAGAGGCAGAGACAATGGAATCATAATCAAGTCTTGCTAGGGTCCCAGAAGAAATGTATTTACAGTACTGAGACAGCTCAGAGGGGAAACTGTCAATTTTGCCAGGAAAATCAAGGAAGAGAACTCTTAACCGTTACACAAAAAAAAGATCAGAACCTCAGAAGCAATGAAGTTTTAAATGATAGTGTGGGCATAACAAAGGCAATAAAGCAAATTTTATTATAATTACAATTATAGATTATGAAACATATAAGTATAATTCTCTGAAATTCACAATTGATAATTATTATTTGGGTGTTTGGGGGATAATTATGCATTTTGATATTAAAAATTAATATGGAAAATTTTAAATGAAGATGGACAAGGTGGGTCTTTTAATATTTAACCATGACAAAATAAAGGAACAAGGACTGGGGGAGGCACTGTGGTCTAATGGAAAGAGCATTGTCATCAGAAAGAGCTGCATTTGAAACCCAGCTCTAAAATTCACTAGTGGTGTGATGCTGGGGAAGTTATATGCCCTCTCTGATGCTAATTCCACATCACAAACTGGGGCCAATAATTCCAGACTCTCAGAGCCCTTGAGAATAGTGACTGGCATAACTTACGTGAATCAATTCATGTCACTTCTCTGCGCAGAAGCCACCAAGGAAAGATCAAAGTCCTTCCCATGTCATGCCAGGCCCAAGTGTGATCTTCCCATTGCCTCCACCCTGTGCCATTACATAACTGACCTCGTCTTCCACTCCCACTCTGTTCAGTCCCTCGGTGAGTCCCTTCAGTCATACTGGCTTCCTTGCTGTCTCTCAAATGTTGCAGGCAGGCTCCCATAATCGGGGTGGGAGGGGAAGATACCAGCTCTTCCTTCTGCCTGAAAGCTCTTCCCCTTCACATCTTTAAGACCCAACCATCACCTTCCTCAATTCTTTGCTCACAAAACTGTAATCTCTCTCCCCAGAACATCCTATCTCTGTCTCCTGCTTTTTCTCTATTTGCATATCACCTTTACTTGACTATATACTTATTTATTTCATTTATTGTCTGTCTTTGCCCACCAGAATGTAGTCTTTGAGAAGGTGTGGACTTTTATTTCTGTTGAGTCCACTACTGTATCTCAGCAACTAAAACAATCCTGGTACATAGAAGGCAACTTGATGAAGATTGATTGAATGAATGAACAACTAGAACAAAAAACTCAGCATATAATGGGTACTCAGCATCACCTTCTTCCTTCCACAGCTTCTGAAACAATTACTTTTCCTAAGGTCTAAGTTAGATGTTAGTTGTAACCGATGTCTTTTTAAAACACATAACATATTCCATATACAGGCTACCCTCATGTCAGAATTTTTTTCTGTCTTTATTTCTATCCTTGCCTTTTTACATGTTGCGTGAACATATAAGGTGCTCCATATTTGCTGAATTCCCTTATTTATCCAAGTCCTAGGAAAAGAAATAAAATAAATGTTCTGCTCACAGCTGCCAATACTTGTAATGAGCAATTCTTGATGGAGTCCTGAGTATACTAAGAAATCCGTGCACTGAGAAAGAGTGGAGATGAGTATACGCTGGCATCAGGCATGAGAGGGGCCCTGCATTCGTATGCTCCTGGAGTGGACATCTGTTGTTTTGTTCATACAGCTCCCTTAAAAGAGCTCAAACTCCACTCTAGCCATATCATTCCAGCAGAGCTGCCAGCCACAGGATCAGCCATGTTTCCTGCCCTCCACTTTGCGACCCAGGCCAAGGTCTCTTTCCTTGGGCCCAGTGATTAGTCCTAAGGTGGCCTAACCAACAACTTCTCCCCTCCCACAACATCCCCCCCCCGCAAAAAAAATGCTTAACTAGCAGGGTAACGTTCTTACTGTTTTTTAAGTAATGAAAATGGGAGGATTTGTTATTAGTGACCACAAATAGGCATCTTTCCTTTCACATGCAGGAAGCCTCTCTGCAATGGAAGAGAAAGACAGAAACACACAGAGAGAAAAAGAGACAAGAAATGGAGGGAGGAGAGAAGAATGTCAATAAAAGCAAAACCTATTGTATCTCAATACTTGGAATAGTTGCTGACATGTAGTAGGCATTCAATAAATATTTGTTAAATGAATCATTGAAGGGGAAGAGGAGGAAAAGGAGGAGGAGCTGGGAGAGAGAGGGAGACAGGGTGATTTCATTTGTGTCGGATCCAGAACTTTTTCCACACTTATTTATGGAGTTAGTGTCATGTACTAGGCACTATGCTAAGAGCTGATATTATAATAATGAACAGACAGACTTCCTGCCACAGGGGAGCTTATATTCTAGTAAAGGAGGTAAACAATGAAATAATTATGGTTGCCATAAGTCAAATAACCCCACGAGGAATGGCTTTGAAGGCTGTGGGACCACACATCTTCTTGTCCTCTCTTGAACAAGCTACAAGCTGTCTGGCTCACAATAACTCCCCAGCCCTGAACCATGCTTCCAGTTCTCAGGGTCTCCACTGGCAATGTCAATACCATATGACTCTGCTAAACCAGTCGATCTCCTTAACAAAAACAGGGAATTTTGACCTCAGAGACAGAGACTAGGATTCATTGCAGTTGAGTTGTGTTAAAGTAAAACTTTCAGAACTTTTAGAATTCCTGCTGGTGATGTCCAAAGACTATCCCTGGTCCTTGCCCATACTGAGGTTTGGTCACTTGATTCTTATGGATTCTGTATATATCCTCACAACCCCTAAGGAAATTCCCTTTTTTGCTTAAACTAACCAAAATTGGTACCTATTTTTTGCAGCCAAAAAAAAAAAAAAAAAAAAATCACTAAAACAAAAACATTTCCTCAACTCTCTAGATAATTAAGACAATAAAAAAGAAAATAAAGCAAGTAATATTTATAGAGTGCTTTAGAATTTTCCTAAGACTTTTCCCTGCATCACTTCCTTTTAATGTCCCAGCATCATTAAGAACCATGAAGAAGGCACCATTATTTACTCCCATCTACAGATGAAAAATCTAACCCTCAGTAATGTCAACTGTTATTTCAGAGCTTTGATATCAGAAAGACCCCATTTCAAATCCACTTATTGTCACTAGCTGTGGAATTTGAGCAAGTAATTTAACCTCTCTGAGTCTCAATTTCCTCCTGTGTAAAATGCAAGGAAGGGCAGTTATCCCACTTTCACGGGGTTGTGAGGATGAACTAGATCTTGGATGTGAAGCTCCGAGGACAAACTTAGCCCTTGACAGCTTCCCGAGTGCTCAGGGTCCCCTACCACTACCTTCCTATCCCCTATATATGTTTGCGAATGTGAATGCATGTGCACAAATTCAAACACACACGTGACTTGAACAGGCATAAGTCACTAAACAGGATTTTGAACCTTGATCTCCTGACTCCAGAATCTTTACTCATTTTGCTACTCACAAGCTGTGAACAGAATAGTAGAAAGACTCAAATTTACGTTATGGAAAAACTTGGATTTATTTGGTCTGGAGAAGATTCCAAGGAACATTTATAGGTTTATCCCAGAGAATAGACAACAGATTTACACAGTGAGTTCTCAGAGGTAGAACTAGGGCCAAGTTACTGGGTTTCCGTTTAGTATAAAGAACTTTTTCAGGGCCAAAAATGCAGCCATCCAGAGGGGTGATGAGACATGTCACTGGCACCGAGCAAGCCAACTCGGGGATCTACTCAGAAGGCACATCAAAAGAATGCTGGCATGGGACCTAAGTTCCTCCACACCCTGTGAGTCTAAGAGTCTAAGACCCTCTTAAATACACTCTTAGATGTACTTGAGATTGTCTGATAAGACACTGTGCCTCAAGAATCAGCTTTCACAAGCAGATGAATCCTTGTCGAAAAGTCGTGGCCTTAGTGGAATATTACAGAGCAAAGTAGACAGGCTGCACCATTTGTCATCTTTGAGGTGAGTCCTGGGTTCTATAGGTCTCATCTCTCTAACCATCAGGACCAATCATGTGATCATCACATAGCTTCACAGGGCAGCTGGGGACCAGCAGGACAGCATCCCTTGTCAGCTTTCAGGGCTTACCTGGATTAAGTTTGTCTCCTTCAGAGCTTTCCCAGGAGAGTGCTTGGCCCAGAGCAGACTGTTAGGAAAAGCCAACACCCCTTTGACCAAGAGCCATGGATTCATAGTGGGGAGCGGTGTGTTACAAAAGTTGTAAGCCCACTCTCAGGGACCCTAAGGATCTAGGTTCAAATGGTATCTATGATCAGAGAAAATCACTAACCCTTTTCACTGTTAAGTTCCTCATCTGTAACACACAGGATGGCTCGGAAGATGAAGAGAAGAAACACTGTTAGCACAGTGCCTAGGAAACAGTCATGTCCAGGGAGGAGGAGTCCACCCATTCTCCTTCCGTCTTCCCTGACTCTGCTTATTTTTCCTTCTTCCTCCAGTTTCCAAGACCCTTCAGCCCACAGTAATCTTCCAATTGGGCTGGTGGTCCCAGCTGTTCCCTATTAGGCTTTCCAGCCATATTGAGCATCCTAATTCCCTGTGGTCAGTCTGTGAAGCATCATTCACATACGCCATCACATTTAATACTCCAGGATCATTTCCTGCTACTCCCTGCCACCTCCCCCTCTCCACTCCCAGAAAGACCCACCACCGTCAATTCCTCAGACACGTCAAGCCCTTCAACTGCCTCAGGCCTTTGCTCTTGCTGTTTCCTCTGCCTGGAATACTCTCCCTAACCCCATTCTTCTCATGGCTGGTTCCTCATCATGAGGGCTCCTTTAGATGTCACCCCTCAAAGAGGCCTTCCCTGACCACCCTGCTGGAAGCAGATTCCTCCCAGTTATTCTTTGTCACATCATCTTATTTTGCTTCTTTCAGAGCACCGATGATCATAACCTATAAATCTATTCTGCGTTTGTTTAATTTTTTTTTTTTTTTTGGTCTTGTGTCACCCAAGCTATAGTTCAGTGATGTGATCTCGGCTCACTGCAGCCTCAGCCTCCTAAGCTCAAGTGATCCTCCCATCTCAGCCTCCCAAGTAGCTGGGACTACAGGCATGCACCATCACACCCAGCTAATTTTTAGATTTGAGATGGGGTTTTGCCACATTGCCCAGGCTGGTCTTGAACTCCTGAGCTCAAGCAATCCGCCTGCTCAGACTCCCAAAGTGCTAGGATGTTTAATTGTTTATTTTAAGGCCATCTTTTTGGAGTATAAACTCCAAGAGGAAAGTATCCTCATGTCTCCTGCTCATTGTTGAATCCCAGAAACCAGCACACCAGCATGATGAATGAATGAGTGCATGAGTGGACAAATGAACATGATCATCACATTTTATGAATGAGGAAACAGAGACTTGGAGGAGACTTGCCTCATTTCTCACAGTAACTGTGGACCTCTCTGCAAACACTCCCCATGTCTCTTTGCTTTGCTCTAGGAGATTGCGGACTGACTGTGTCCCAGGGAAAGAATAGGCCATGTCTCAGGAGACATCCCCGGACCAGAGCCTCAGGAACACAGTGTTTTTGAGTGCTACCAAGTGTTAGGCACTGTGCTGCATGTTTGACATACACGATCTCACTTAATCCTTTGTGGTGACCTATTTGTCTCAGAAAATGAAACTGAGGCACAAAGAATTCTAGTGCCTTGTGCAAAATTGTGGCAGAACAGGCCAGCAAATCTGAGACCACCAAACCCCCAGGTGGGTGAACCACTGGATGATGCTGCCTCCCCATCTGAATGCCCACTCCCTTCTTGCTCCTCTCTCAGCTCCCGCTCTGTGACCCTCAGGCCTGCAACAGACCGTAGGAGACATTTGCCTTTGAGTTTAAATGGAGCTGAAAATCTTAAAATCTCTGAAAGCAAAAAGAGAACGACCTCTTTTGAGAGTCGCCCACCTGTAATTGGCACAGCCCTGTCACATCTCCCTCAATTTGTAACAGGGCAGAAATCCGGTTGAAGTCCCTAGAAGGCAGTCCCTGCTTAACGAGGACATGGTCCAGCCCTGGGCGTTTCCGGCCACTTTCAAAGCCACAGCCCAGAGCCAGTTTTAATGATCACGGGAGGAACTTCTGAGAGAGTTGTAAGAGGAGGATGGGATAATTGCACTAGAAATATATGCCACAGACAACAATGGCCCCCTGGCCCTGGGCTCTTCAGGAGACATAGCCTTCAAGGTCAGCTCCTCTGGTTCCTGTTCTGATTCCCTCTGACTCTGCTCCAAGATAATTAGAAAAGAACGATAATATCATCCCTCCCCGACTGCCACCATCTCACCAACCTCTGCCTCCTACCCTGATGAAGCTGCAGTAAAGAATGTTTAGTGGCTGAGTTTAATGAAAATACCATGGGTTTGGGAGTGGGAAGCTTGACTGAGCTCCCTACCTGCTGTGTGACCTTAAGCAAGTTACTTAACCTCTCTGGACCCTCTCAGCTGGAGGAAAAATATCAAATAGTACCTACCCGACAGGCCATCTAGAATGTTGGTGACAGTGGCTGACACAGGGTGGGCGTGCTAATGTTATCATTGCCAGTAGCAGAGAAATAGAGATGTGACATTTTGAACTGTTATTAAATATTTCTGGTCTTCAAAAATCCATTCATGCCTGTATGACAAAATGATTACTATGTGTTTCAGCCTTCTCTCCTCTCCCCCCACCACCTCCTTCTTATCCCCTACCTGCTAGAGAGGATTTTGTCTTTGTCTTCTCCCTAGCCCCACCCTTCAGGGAGACTTCGGTCTTTGTCAGATTTCTGTGCTGCAGAGCTGGGAGAAGGAATGGTTAGTGCTCAGACACCGTGGTACCCCTGAGACCTTCAGTCTCCCTTCCACCCCTTTTCTGTCTCTACTAGAGCTGCAAACTCCATGATGGTGGGGACTTGGTCTGTGTTGTTTATAGCCCTGTCCTGGCATCTACTACAGTCCCAGCATGTAGATATTTGTTAGCATGGATGGATATTTGCTGAATAATGAATCTTCAGTACCAAGGGATGATATCAGGAATGATTTTCCCCCTTTCCCCAGGCAATGCTGAAAATATTTTCGGATGTCACACCTGAAAGGGAGTGCTAACGGCCTCCGGTGGGTAGAAACCAAGGATGCTGCTAAGTATCCCATAATGCACAAGGACAGCCACCTACAACAAAGAATTATCCAGCCCTATATGTCAATAGTGCTGAGGCTGAGAAACTGCTACACTCCATGTCTAGGCAGCTTTGTCCTGCAACCATCCTGGGTCAAGACACTGTCCTTTCTCATTTGTTACCCTGCAATATCTTCCTATCAGATCTCTCTGCTCCCCTTCTTGTCCCCTGAAATCTACTCTCTCCATGGAGCAGCCAAAGTAAGGTTTTAAAAATCAAGTCACTTTCTTACTAAAAACCCTTCCAAAAACCTATGGCTTCCCATTGCCCTTCAAAGAGAAGCCTAACTCCTTACTGCATCTTACAAAGCCCTTGTGATCTGACCTGCACTGGCTTCTTGCTCTCGGTTCCTACCACTTGCCTCCTCACTCACTCAGCTCCAACTACATTGACTCTCTGTTTCTCCAACATGGTGGGTCTCAACGTGTACTCCCTGGACCAGCAGCCTCAGCATCACCTGAAATCAGTTAAACATGCATTTCTCCAGCCCCATTCCAGACCCACTGAATAGAAACTCCAGAGGAAGACCCAGCACTCTGGTTGAAGAGGCCGTCCATGCTTGAGACCCAGTGACCTGACAGAGAGGCTCATTCTACCTCAGTACCTTTGCACCTGCTCTTCTGTTTGTCTGGATTATTTTTCCCCCAGGTCTTCAGTTGATAAAATCCTTATTCAAGTCTCAACTCGGTTGATACTTCCTCACACAGGCCTTCCTTGAACATTCTATCTAGCTATCCTCTGGCCCAAGTTAATATCACATTCCTTTGTAACAAGTGTTATTTCATTATATTGTTAAGTCATTTGGTTGCATTTATTTTCTTCCCTCTCTGATACAATGTAAGCTCCATTGGAGAGCAAGGAATCGCCAGTGTTCATTGCTCCATACATAGTGCCCAGGGCAGTGTCTGTCAAAATGTGTATTAAGTGATTGAATAAGTTGGTGGGAAAGCAGAGGAGAAACTAAAACCAAAGAGGGTTTCAATTTACATTATATTGAGAACTGGAGACAGAAAAAAGAGAAAAAAATACTCAAACTGGGATATTTAAGAATTTTGACTCTTGGAGATGGAAGGAGTGGATGCTTGAGAAGGAGGAAAGGGTTTTCTGAGACTTGCTCTTGTTGATGTTACAAAACACCCAAGTGCAGACTTAGTTCCTACAGGGCTGCTGAACTGTCCTGGGTAGAAGGTGACTTTATGCAGAGGTGATGTGGGTCCCTGGGACTGAAGAGATTTACACAAGAATGTTCTGCATTCATTCAATACACATAGAAGTCCCAGACACACACAAAAAAGTTCTGGGGGGAACACAGAGATGAATTAGATACGAATCCTGTCTTCAGGAAACTTGAGGTTTAAGTCAAAGGTAAGACTCACACAGAGGTGATCATGTGAAAAGGTAGCCAATGCCAAGAAAGAAAACATATTTCTCAGCTATGTACTCTATAGAGCATCTCCTTGGTGCTTTATAGAAAGTATGCCATGGACGGCCACTGTACTCCAGCCTCTCAAAAAAAAAAAAAAAAAAAAAAAGAAAGAAAGAAAGTATGCCATGGAATATCCACAAAAACTCTGTTAAGTATCCCCATTTTTCAGGTGATAATAAAATGATAACATTTGTTGAGCATTTGGTCTGTTTAAAGCTAAAGGCCTTCTAAGAATTCTCATTGAATTCTTACACCATTTCAAGGAGGTATTTACTATCATAATCCCCTTTGCACAGAAGAGAAAATTAAACCTCACAGAGGTGAAGTGATTTGCACAACGTAATAGAGCACTTCTGCTCAAAAAAAATAAACAAAAAAAAAATTGAGGACTCTGGTACTTTCCACTATGCCACCCTTCCCCTGGAACTTTATGCAGAGGCCATTTTCAGCTTTAGGTAAGGAAACACTAGCCAAGCAGCCTGGCTCTCCGACAACACAGTGGGCTGTCCCAGGAAGCAGTGAGCTCTCTGTTGTTATATGCATCCAAACAGAGGCCGGAAAATCATTTGTCTGAGATGAGGTAGTGATTTCTGTGAATAGGGATATTAAACTGATAACTTCTAAGTTTCTGGATGTAACAGCTCATGATTCTATTCCCAGTTGCATGGCCTTCGGACCATCCTTCTCTCTAGACCTCGTTTTTATTCCATGGAGTTATATGATCATTAAGGTGCCTTGTCGGCCTTGCATTAAAAGGTTCCCAGTTTTAAAGGGCAGACGTGGAGGCCAAGGACACTGAGCACTGGCTAGGATTTCTCTCACTGAGGGGCCTGTTTAGCCAAGGGACCTGGGAACTTCGGAACTTTACTTCCTTCCCAATTTTGTCTCCAACTGGTCACAAACAATCCCGTACTGTGGAAAATTACAGGCAGCAAAGCACTGGTTTAATGACAAAGTGTTTTGGAGCCATTCCCATAGCCAGCTTGGGAACCTGTACTTCCCCACACACCGCCTCCTTCCCCACAATCCTCCTCACAAAACCTCTCGTGTTATTAGAATTCCAATTATGCTCCAGTGATTTTGAATCCCAGGAATTCCTTTATCCCAGAGCAAGAGTAATTGGATTTTTCTCCTTCTCAGCCTCGGCTGCCCTTCCACTTCATCAGCATGCTGGGCTCTGGGTCCACCCAGCCCCGTGAAGGAACTGAAAAGATGCCATGCAGCTTTATGAAATCATATATAAGATCTTTAAGGATGCTTTCTGCAGTGGAGGGGGAGTTTTTATTTTTCCATAAATCACTTCCAGCCTTCAGATAACACTTTTATAGCCTGTTAAGGTCCTAAGACAGACTTTATGGTTCTAGGGAATGGCTCCTTCATCCTAATGTGGCCCTTTCTTCTGCCTTTCAAGCATCCCACCCACCCCTTTCTTGAAGGATCTGGGAAAGGGAGTGGGAGGGGAGGGAGCTGAACCGACAACTTCTACCACTGAATGCAGACACCCTGCGCTTTATATCTGGAAAACACTCTAACATCCTTCATGTCATTCCATCAGCATGAATAGGCTGGAAATAGGCTGAGCAGGTCTTCCTAGTCCCATTTTCCAGATGAGAAAACTAAGACCCCTAATAGAAGCAGGATCCAAAATACTTCTTTTGATTCCAAGTTTCTTTCCAACATGCTGTGATGTGCCCCTAATTACTGTATGGCCTCATTTCTATTCCTGAGCTTAGAAGTAACCCAGGTTTAAAGGGCCGAAATTCTCAAAGTATAGCCCAAGGATTAAAGTAATTGTCTTAGTAATGATGGAGGAGAATTGCTGTCCGCCTTCCCAATCCCATAGTCACCAACAGACTGCGGTGGTAAGCCTGTCAGCCAAACATTTGCAGTCTGCTTTAATCCACCGCACATGACACTGCCAGAGTTATTTCCCCAAAGCACAAGTGTGACTGGGTCTCTTTATTGCTAAAAAGCCTTTGGTCTCCCTTTTGCTTAAAGGGAAAAATTACAGAGTTGGTAGGAAACTTAGAGACCATCTAATCTAATTCTCTGTACCATGCAACAATGTACTCTACCACAGTGATATCCCTCAGGCCTCTGCATGAATAACTCCAGTGATGGGGATCTCATTACTCTTTTTTATTCCATTCGTTCCTTTATTCATTTAATTTCTTTTATCTGAACAACAGATTTTTACCAGACAGGCATGATGTTAAGCCTGGGAACAAAATCCTGAATATCACGTACTTAAACATAGTAGTTAAGAGAAAGTTCTGAAATCAGATTGCCTAAGTTCAAATTCCAAATCCACCATCTAGTCGCTACATCACCCTGGGCAAGAACATACCCTTTCTGTGACTCAATTTCCTCACATGGAAAAATAGAAATAATAATACTGTCAAGCTGGCATATTACAAGCATTTAATACCAGTGATATACACAAGTAAACAGACATCTACAATGCAATGAAGTAAGTGTACAGAATGCTGTGGGAGCATCTAATCCATTTGGGCTGGTGGTCAGGGAAGGCTTCCTAGAGGCAGTGACCTCTAAGTGAGACATTATAGCCAAACAGGAATTATCCAAGCAAAGAGGAAGAAAACTATTTTAGTATGAGGAAACAGAACTGCAGACACTATCCTGAAATAAAGGAAAGTGTGGAATGTTCAAAGAGTTATAAGAGCTCAGCATAGCTGGAATAGAGACAGAAAGGAAGGGATATGACCTAGCCACTTCCTTTTCAGAGATCTCCATTATGGAAAATCCTTTCTGTCTGAACTCCCAGCATGGCAGTTACAGGCTTCTGCAAGTTGGCCCTAACTTACTTTTGCAAATTTATCTGTCTATTTTGTACACTTTGCTCTTGCTGTTTCCCCACCAAGGAACATTTCCTACAGTGGGCTCTTAGCGTTTGTAGTTTCTCATACATTTTTGGAGGTAACAGAATCCCTCTTTTCTACAGGACATCCATTCCATGTGATTCAGGTGAGTTCACCATGATCTGAACCCACTTTCAGGCTATGTGGCACAAAGAATAACACATTCTCTGGCCACAGCGATGGGTTCAGGGATGGGCACATAACCCACACTGAGCCACCCAGAGTCCTCCCTTATCTTTTTCCATTGGAATTAGCATTCCTTTGGTGTTGCTCAGCTGGAAAGATATAAGTTGGGACTGCCAGACCATCTTTCCTGCCCCACAAAGGAGTCATTCTGAGGAATAGTGCTAAGTAGGGAAAAGCAGAACCATAAGATGGCAAGAGAGACAGAGGCAAGATAATCTCACCTGAGCTCCTGGATGGAGACCTGCCAAGAACAGCTGTATTCCTGGACTTCTCAGTTATGTAACCCAGTAAGTTATCTCTCTTTTGTTTGTTTCTTAAGCTGCTTTGAGTTGGGTTTTTGTCACTTCAAAAAGGATTCTAATTCACCTCTGGCCTCCTCACCACCAGTTATAGCTTAGTGCAATTACCAACTCTTCCATGATTATTACAGCCAGAAGCAAAGGTCTCCACTCACCCACCACGTTGTTTTTAATCATGGACACTCAGGATTGCAGTAGTCAAATGGCATTTATCACAATCTACCTTTCATGTTAGAATTTGGTACATAAATCTGGTCTAGCATCTGAAAGGGAAACTCTTTGTAAGAAGCACTGTATCCTCCGTGGTGAGTATTACAATGTCCACTACAGAGCAATTGCCCAATAAATGTCTATAGAAAAAAAGAAAAGGAATGTGAAGAAAGGGCACTGAACAGGAGGTTTCAAACCCCAGTTCTAATATTTCTTAAATGAGTATCCTTGGAAAAGCCACTTATCTCCCCTAGACTCAGTTTCTATACTTCTTTACTTCATCTATAAAACAGTCATTTTAGGCTGGAATAAGAGAATGAATGTTACATGCTTTGTAAAATGAAGAGAGACAGATTTAAATAAGTTAAAGCTTTAGTCCCTAGCACTGATCAAAGGGTAAGGAGTCCTGGATTTCTGGGTTCAAGACATCTCCGAGAGTAATGATCTATATGGCAAGCTGGCGATCGTCCCTGGACCTCATTTATAAAATGAGGACAGGGAGAAGAGCATTAGATGAGTTTAGGAACAGTCTATGATTCTGTGACAATACCATTCCTAATAGCTTAGCTACTTGGTATATTAGTATCTCCCTCATGTCAGTGGAGGCAGGATGTTAGTCCAAGGGTCTGAAGATGAACAGGGCCCCCCATTTGTCACCCCTTCTCATCATATAATCTTTAATTGAGGGCTTAAATTCAGCAGACACCATGCTAGGTAATTGCATTAATTACCTCACTTATTCTTAAAAACAATGCTATGAAGTACGCTCTATTATCCTCTTTCTGACCACAGAGAAACTGAGGCACAGAAATGTTAAGTAACATGCCTAAACCACACAGATAAAGAGTGGTAATGTCATCATTCAAACTTGGGGGACCTTCTCCCAAAACCCATGCTCTTATCCATCAAACTGCACTGCCTCCCTGTGATTCCCGCTATATCATTTGACAACAGCTGGGAAAGGGAGATCTGTGTCTGCTCCTGGTGGCCTGTACAGTCCCAACCATGCTAACAGTCCAGGGTGCTGGGGGTCTGCGTTGAGTGGGAATGCCATGCTGCTAATGTAAGAAAATATAATTACAGAGCATAATTACAGTGTATCATATTCTGTAATTACACTGATGGTATTTAATATAGAACATATTCTGAAGCTAAATGGAATAGAAACACCCCCTAAACAGAACAGAGTCAGAGCTGCTAAGAACCTGTTCCCTCGACTATATAGAATCGCAGGAGCTCTGTAGAGTCATGTGTCTCTCAATAACAGGGATACCTTCTGAGAAAGGTTGCATCATTCGGCAATTTTGTCATTCTGTGAACATCATAGAGTGTATTTAATGCAACCCTAGATGGTATAGCTAACTACACACCTAGGCTATATGGTATAGCATATTGCTTCTAAGCTACAAACCTGGACAGTATAGTACTGAATACTGTAGGCAACTGTAATACAGTGGTAAGTATTTCAGTATCTAAACATATCTAAATATAGGAAAAGTACAGCAAGAATACGATATTATAATCTTACAAAACCACTGTCACACATGCGTTCTGTCATTGATGAAACACTCTTATGTGATGTATGACTGTTATTGCATTCCCCATGTTGGTGAAAAGTGTCATCATCCACTCAATGGCCCAGTCCCCAAACCAGGGCTACAATACTTTCCTCTCACATCTTCACCTAACTCATCCATTAGAAGCAGCTCATGTGCCATCATCCTCTAAAAGACTTCTCTGACTCCCAAACTGATGTTAGTTACCACTGATATATGATGTGTTCTTTCAGCATCTTCTAGCATAGAACTCACCCCACTGTGCTGTAATTGCCTGTTTTATCCTGTGAGTCTCCATGTAGCCTGAAGCAACTCGAATGCAAAGAGTATGTTTTGTTTTGTTTTTATTTCTCTATTCCCAATGCCTAGAATAATGCCTGACATAGAGTGAGTGTTTTATGTTTCTTGAATGAATGAATAAAAAAATGAATGGAAAACATACTCAAAGATAGCATATGTAAGCAATAATGTTTTATTTCTATGGCTAGGTATGAGAGAAAACATAGAATTATAGAAGGACATATTGAGAAGCCTTTTAGACCTTCCTTTAATTTTAAAGATGAGAAAAAAAGTGGGGGGAACCAGAGAAGTGAAGAAACTTGCACAAGGTCACACAGCAAGTAGAAAGCAAAAAAATAAAAAAAATAAAGAAAAAGAAAGAAAAGGTATTTTAATTCTAAGCTTAGTTGCTATTCCATGATATGGTAAAATCTTTAGCTATTTATAACCAAAGATCTAGGTTAAGGAAATGAAGTGTCTGAAAAAATAAAAATTTTAATAATAGAAAATATTTGGGTAACAACAAATGTGTCACAAGGTTGCATGGATTGTAATACTTGATATTATGGACTGAATAGTGTCTAACCCCAAATTTAACTGTTGAAGCCCTAACCCCTATGTGATGGTGTTTGGTGATGGGGCCTTTGGGAGGTAATTAAGATTAGTTGAGGTTATTAAGGTAGGGCCTTCATAATAGGATTTGTGGCCTTATAGGAAGAGGAAGATCTGTCCTCACCCCTCTCTCTGAAAGCATGAACCATGTGAGAACATAGCAGGATGGTGGCCACCTGCAAGCCAGAAGGAGAGTCCTCACCAGAACCAGACCATGCTGTCACTCTGATCTCACACTTCTAGCCTCCAGAACTGTGAGAAATAAATTTGGCTTTAAGCCACCCAGACGACGGTATTTGGTTATAGCAGTTTGTGCAGACTAAGACACTTGGCATCACAACTTTTATGATTTACTAAAGGTTTTAATAAAAGGAAAGAATTCCATTTCCACTTAGGTGTAGGTTCCACTGGGCTCTTTCAAACATCCTGGCTGCCCTTGGGGATACATGCATGTACTAGAAAGGAGACAAAAGTGGATTAAGTGGACACAGAAATCACACCTCACTTCAGCCAAAAATGTGTATGCATTCAGAAGTTTATTTTGAATACCAAATACCTACTTGTACTTACAGACCAAAAGCTTTGAGAACTATATTTACATAGCATGGAATTTATCTTCCTCCTACCCATTCATTTGTAGTTCATTCAACAATTATAGTGTCAACTGTGTGTCAGGCCCTAGAATCACAGCATTGAACATAGCAGAATCTCTGCCCTCAGTGAGTCTCCATTTCGGGGGCCCCGCTGCCTGCTGAAAAAGCACCTGCCTCAGCAGCCAGACTGTCCGGGTTCTAATCTCAGCTCTGCCACCAACTGAATGTTGCATTTGAGCAAGTTGCTCTGCTTCAGTTTCTGAATCCATTAAATAGAGTTATAATTGGACCTCTCCTCATAGTGTTACTGTGAGGACTATCTGGGGCAACACAAGCGATGTGCTTAGAACCATTTGTGACATGTGGTTAAGTGTCCATAAGCAATACCTTCTATTACCTTCTGTATTTTGCCCATATCCCCTCAGAGAAAGGTAGAAAGCTAAGGCAGCAAAGAGGATGCAATACCACCCTCTTGTTTTACAGATAAGGAAATGCATCTTAGAGAAGACAAGCAGTGTGTCCCAGCTCACACAGCATACTCATGTCAGAGCCTCAACTGCACTCTGATCCAAGGCCATCTCTATGTGTATCACCCAAGAGCCTCTGGCCTAGCACTGCTAGTCACACAGACCAGGGCTCAAGCTCTGAACCTATCCCTTCCCAGCTGCATGACCCCAAGAAAGTTATTTAATCCCTTTGAACCTCCATTTTTCCATTTGGAGACTGGTGTGATAATGCTAATGATGATGGTGATAGCAAGAGTATCAATAATAGTTATAATTCTTCTCTTATAGTTGGAAGGCTCCCATGAGATATGGGATGTGATAAAGGTGCAGTAATTGTAAAAGGCCATGCTGTCCAATACAGTAGCCATTAACCACAGGCAGCTATGAGCACTTGAAATGTGGCTAGTGCAACCAAAAAACTGAATCTTAATTTTATTTCATTTTAGTCAAGTTAACTGTAAGTTTTGAAACTAATACTCAAGTTGGTTATTGGAAAACTTCCAAGTATTGACAATTTGGGTGTGTGAGTCTACTTTTTTTTCTATCTCTATTTTATAAAATCTTAATACAGGTGGCCACCTTCTTGCTATGTTCTCACATGGTGCATGCATTCAGAGAGAGAGAGGGACAGATTTTCCTCTGCTTATAAGACTACTAATCCTATTATGAAGGTTCTACCTTCATGAGCTCAAGTAGTGTTTCTGAGGAAAATGTAGCATCCAAATTGAAACATCAAAGTGTAAAATACAGGGTTTCAAAGACTTAGTATTAAAAAAAGAATGTAAGGTATCTCACTAATCATTTTTATGCTGGTTACATGTTGAAATTAGAATCGTTTGAAGATATTGAGTTAAATAAAATGTAGTTTTGAAATGAATGTCACCTTTTCTTTTTCACTTTTTTAATGTGGCTACTAGCAAATTTTAAAATTCCTATTGACTTGACAAATCCATTGGAAAGCACTTAGGAAAGGACTGTACACCTGGAAGGGTATCCTCCCTTCTCTTCTTGCCTTCTGACTGTTCTCAAGGATACTGGTTGGGAGAGTGGACCACTTAGGAGTCTTTGGTCACAACTAGTAAAAACCAGCTATGGTTATCTTAACCAAGTGAAGAAGGACATGAGAACACTCCCAGGCTCTAAGGAAGGGCTGATGCATCAGGCCTGGGAAAGAATAAGGGATGGGACCTTGGGAGGAGGGTGCAAAGGTGGCCCCTGCCTCTTGGATGCCTGGTCTGTAATGCTTTTCCATCACCATGTCACAACACCCCAAATGCCAAGGGAAGAGAATCTGGTTGCCTAGCTTGGCTCACTAGCTGGCCCCACGGCTGGGAGTGGTTGGGGGATGGGAGGGCACTTTGATTTACAGACCCAGCAAGAGGCAATATCCAGTGCAGAACAGGCTAACTCTTCCTCCTCCTGTTGGCCCTCCAGCCCTAAGAAAAGTAGCAGCTACCTGCTTTTGCCAGTCTATAGGTTGCCTCTCCGTCCCATTTGACTTCTCAGCTTTTCCACTTCCTATGTAACCATGAATCAATTGAGGTGCTGCTGCTAGGGGGAAAAAAATGGGTCCTGGGAAGGCAAGAGCCACAGATGCCACTTAGTGCAGTGGCCTAGGCACAGGGAAATGCTTAGATGTTAAATAGGGAAAGTAGCAAGCAATGGGTGAGTTCTGCTCTGACACTGACTCACTGCACCCTTGAGGGAATTGTACTACCACTTGAAGCCCCTATTTCCTTAACTAGAAAATGAGAGGAGAGTGGAAGTGCTGGGTTCTCTCACGGAGTGAAGCTGTCCCAATCCCTTTAACTCTTGCTCTTACACTTCTCAGGGCTGGACCCCACCTAGAAACACTAGGCGATCCCTGTATTCTATTGGAAGGGAAGATTCAGTTCTGGCTGACTGCACTCAGCTGCAGCCACCCTCCCAGCCCAATACCCTGCCACACCAAGGCACTGTGCAATTCTGCAACTCTCTCCTGTGCCTGAGACCCTCTGCCCCTTCCCTATTCTCTCACCCTCTCTTATAGCTTTGCTGCAAAATAGAAAGTCCAAGAGTTTCCATGTTCAAAGAAAGCCCTTTAGTCTAATTGATAATGAATAGCTAATTCAGCAAAACTAAATATTTTTTCTCTTAAGCAAGAGAATTTAATTCCCTGCGTGATCTCTCTTGTTAAAATAGGAGAAAAAGCCTTATAACTCTATAAAATCCATTTTGTCAGCCTCAATCACACTCCTTGGTCAATGGCTTTTTCTTCTGCTTCCTAAAGTGCCTCCTCAGTACACAGACCAGTTGCAAGAAGGACCCAAGAGAACTGGCTTTGAGTATCAGTTATACATATATGTATGTATGCATTCATTCATTTATTCAGCATTCAGCAAAATGTAGGGAGACAGAGATGAATAAGACCTAGTCTTTGTCATTAAAGGGTTCCCAGTCTGCTACAGGAGATTGACAAGTGAGCAAATAACCACCTAGCAATACAGGAAAAAATTGAGAGGCAACATAAAATTGTTATGGGGGTTGGAGGAGGAATCAACAAACTCCACCTGGGGAGGTTCTTTGGGGAGAAGTTTATTCTAGGCAGAGGAAAGAGCAAATGCAAAGTCGTGACGGGTGCTATTTGTTTGCAGAGTAGAAATAAGTTTAGCTGAACATAAGTTGCAAGAGGGATATTAAGTGAGGAGGCCAAGATAAGTCATTTCATCTTTCTGAGCCTGTTCCACCATCTATCAAAAAGGGACAATTGCCCCCAGTCTTTTTGCCTCTAGGGATGGTAGAAAAACTGAAATATAATTCTTTGTGATCATTCTTTGAAAATTGCAGTATATTATGGAGACAGATGTTAGGTTGAATTCTTAAGAGCCAGCATATCAGCTCTGGGGCCTCCAGCACCCTCCTGGCCCCATGTAAATGAGAGGAGCCTATCGGATCAACCTTGCAGAAAGCTTCCTTTGGCAGAAGGGCAGTGTGCATTTATCTTTACCAGCTCAGCTTCCAGCCCCATGTTCATGAAAACTCAGGGGCCCCTGGGTCTTAGCATCTCCTCCAATCTCACCATGAGTTCCTTGTACTTGGAGTAAGATACATCTAGGGTCAAATCCTGGCTCTGCTACTTAAGAAGTATAAAACCATAAGACTCTTTAAGCCTCTCTTAGCTTCCATTTCCTTGCCTATACAATAGGACTAATGGTGTTTATCTCACAAGATTTGAAAGGATTAAATAAAATATTTGATGGGAAAGTTCCTGGTAAACTATAAGAAATATGAAAATATAAGCTATGACCATCATCCATCACCATTGTTTTCCTATTACCTCTTAATGAGAATCTCTCCTAATGAATAATCCACTCTCATTTCAATGCCACTCTCATTTCAATGCAAAGTATACCGTACTGGAAGTCAAGAAACCTGAACTCTATTCCCAACTCTTCCTGTATACTATCAGGCTCCCCTTACATCTCTCTCTTCTCCTTTCTCTATGTCAGGAACTACATTTCCCAGGCTCCTTTGCCTACTGGCTTCCCAGTAGGTGTAGCCATTCAAACGCCCAACTACAAGACTGGACAGTGGGAGAAGGGGAGAAGCCAGGGTGTTTTTCTTCTCTTGCTCTCCCTGAGGTACTGTGTCTTGTAGCCACTGTGTCTCAGGTGCTGCTGTATTCGTAGCCACTGTGTATGCACCACAGCTCCAGAGCTTGCTGGGTTCTCAGAATTCTGAAGTTTCCAGGATCCTAAGCTTCTAGCTCCTATTAGGTGGTCCTGGCTTCTGGCTTGTGATAACACCTCCTCCTGTTGGCCCTCCAGCCCTAAGGAAAGTAGCAGCTACCTACTTTTGCCAGTCTGTAGGTTGCCTCTCCATCCTATTTGGCTTCTCAGTTTTATCATTTCCTATGTAATCATCTGCTGTATAGAAAGATATCCTGGAGTGGTTTTATTCTCAGGATCCTGATTGATACTCTGAGAGTTATTTCATTAGTCAAAGGAATACAGTGGATTATATCTAAGACATCTTCCACTTTTTATAGTCAACAATTTTGTTGTTGTTGTTAAAAGAATTTCACAGAAAAGAATTTCACAGCTGTCCCATCTACCTTTCTTGCTAGGTTCTTTCCCTGTTAGCCACAGCCATCTTGCTGGCTCCAGTAATATTCTCCACCTCACCATCAATACTCAAAACTTGGCTCTGTAACACCAAAGATCTCCCAACCCAGCCCCAAGTCATGGGTAAAAGATTTAACTGTATGATTCCCTTTGTTCTCCCTCGGTCCATCAGGTCTTTCTCTCATCCTTTTGGAGGTAAATATTTTGCATGTATTTTGGATGGGTGTATACATAGAAATCACCTAACTCAGAGCAAGGGTTCACAGAACATGCTTACTACAAGCTTAGTGAATAAATACTTGCCACATCACACATCTGCTTGGCTCTACATTTTTTAGCACCCTGCCTTGCACTCTTTTATAACCTATTGTCAGACAAACTGAGTCCAAATCCTGCCTCTTTGTGACCTTGGGTGCCTTTACTTAACATTTCTGAGATGTTTCCTAGTTTGCATGATCCAGGCTCAACAACCTGGTAGGGCTGTTGTTGGAACAGAGAGAGCAGACGGTCATTTTCTTCCCTCTGCCTTGGACTTTAACCTTCTGCAAGCTTGTATCTCATCTCACTTTCCACTCCCCTTCTGTTTCCACGGTCCAAACCTAACTCTTCTCCTCTGCAGTGATTTGGAACAATAAACGCAGCACCCTGGTATGCCAAGCGCTTTCCTGGTGGCTCCCTGCACCGGGCTTCATTTCCATTGTGTTTACTGTAATCCATGAAGGAAAACCAGAAGCCTTTCTCTTTCAAGGGCTACAAACTGAGATGCCAAGATGTTAACTCTTATTTCCAGATCACACAACCCCCAGGCCACCTCTAACATATCCACAGCAGTCATTCAGATTCCAAAGACATTGACTTATTTCTTGTCACAATTTGCAAGCAAAGCAATAATGCTCTAATTATGTGTCTATTATCACCATCATCGTAATGCACCCACATGGATGGTGGCAGCAAAGCTGGGTTAATATATTCATTAGGGACAGGCATGAGCAACATGACATTAATACTGCTAATAATACCTAATTGGGCTTAATTACAATGTGATGCCTAATATATTGTGATGAATTTATTCTCAAAGTATTTACATATTTGTAGTTAAGTAATTAGCATTCTGTCCATAAATAACTCCTCAAAAGTCCACTCCAGCTCTGGAGCAGAAGGGAGACTGAACACACCCTCCTCCTTAAAATGGTCTGGCAAAAAAAAAAAAAAAAAAAAAAAAAGGTCTTAATTTGTGTAGCAATATATATGTCATGTCTTCCTTAGAGGAAAAAAAAGTGAAGGGGTCCCATGGGAAAGACATTTGGGGGAAGGTAGCAGGAGAAGAGAGATTTGTTCCTCTCAACTTCAAGAGTCTGGTGGAGAGTAAGAGCTTTCATGCTGGGGGTTTCGCTGGGCTTGTCAGACCACACAGAGAGTTCTGTGATCTGTCCCGGGTGACGTACTTGAAGAGGGACATTCACAAAAAGGGGAGGGCGACCTGGTGGAGAGAGGACTCAGAGGTGCAGCTTGAGAGTCCTCAGCTTGCTTAACTTGCAGAAGAGAAGTCACAGAGATAAGAAAGTGGTTTTCTCAGATTTGAAGGGCTGTCATGAGGCTGCAGCAACAGACTGTGAAGTGGGCAGCAACATAGGTTTTGAAGTCAAGGAGAAGTGTTTGAATCCCAGCTCAGCCACTTACTATGCACATGACCTTGTATGAGATGCACAATGTCTCTAGAACCCTGTTTTATCTTTGGGTGCTATTAAGTAGATCTCAAAAAAAAAAAAAAAAAAAAAAGGATATGATGTCTGAGTTCTGGGATTCCAGAATCCTCAGCCTACCTGCCTCATGGAACAAGGGTTAAATAACCTAGGCATTAGAACCAGAACGCATTTCATACCTATTCCCACCATTTCTTTCTGGTGATGTTGGGCAACTTATCGAATCGCTGTGGATCTCAGATTTACAACTTGAGAGTCAATATAATATCACACCTCACTTACAGGGTTGTCATGAGAATTGAATGAAGAAATAATTCATGGAACATGCTTGGAGTACTTGGCACATAGTAAGCACTCAATGTTATCTAGTATTAGTATTGCTGTGGACACTTCTTTTATTTAACATCCAGCTGCAGAGAACAATATATTCCCTAGCTAGTTGAGATAAAAATGGAATTTATTACACTGATTAAACGGCCATGAGGGTTTTGAGTGCTGAGGACAAGTTCAGGTTTGCTTGTTCAGGAATAAACTCCCGAAGCCATATCACAGGCCCCAAGAAAGCTGCTATCTCTTCTACCATCCAGAAGCCACCAGCTCTAATCCATCTTCATGGTCATGGTCAGGAAGCTATGCGATGAGGAAGCTGCCACTATCAGGAGGCAACTATTATTACTGCCAGCTGCTTGGTCACATTGTGCCTATCACAACCCACACCAGCTGACTTGCTGCCTGACATATACCATCCAACACCCATTATGCTGTTTGGTGGATAGTGGAACCTCTGCTAATGCTACTGCAAAAAAAAAAAAAAAAAAAGACAAAGAAAAAAAGCCTTTGCAAATATGGTTTCCAGCAGAAGTAGCAAAAGCAAGGCTTCTCTCACTTCTTCTAAATCTAACAGGAGCAAATCTGATTGGCCAAACTCCAAAGACAGCTAGAACCCCAATTGCAAGAAAATCTGAGATAAGCAAGTTTTATCTTTTGAGATGCTGCAGTACAGAAAAGCGCACTAGAAGGAAGGTAGAATGGCCATTGAATTCCAGTCCTCCTTCTCCATCATACCACCTCTGCCCTGTTCGGAGGCAAATAATCTTCTAGGAAAACGTGATGTCTAGTCTTCAGTCCCAGAACCCTATCTGGTTGTCCATATAAAGCCTGAGAAACCTCTTTTGCACCTTCAACTTAGAAGCCAGACAGGAATTTGGGCAATAAACTGCTCCTTGGGCCATTCCCTTGACTTCCTCCCAGTCTCAGACCTCTAAATCTCATCATTTCCACAGCAAGAAGAGCCTTGCCAAGTCCAATACCAAAAAAAGAGAGTGCTTCTCCCTCTGGCATAGAGTTGATCACCTAAGCTGGATAGCATTTCCTCCTTCTGCAAATCTGTCTGTGCTCCAAGACAGGGGAAGAAGGGGAGGGAAGTTCCAACTGGAGGTGGACTTAGGCTTTTCTACCAGCCCCAGCTTTGTGCTGGTTATCCTCCATTTGCCAGCTGCACCATCTGCCATTTCTGCCATGAGGCCGGCCTCCAAGCAGAGCAGCACCAGGGTTCCCTATCCTTCAGCTCCCAGCTGGATCAGTCAATGCCACTGGCAGAAGATCCAAGGCAAGAGGAGAAATGAGCGGGCGTTTCTGCCCCACTTCCTCCAGATTTCAGCACTGAATTTCTGGCAGTTTCTGCATCCCTCTATGGCTATAGCTCCTGCCAGATGACCTTCTTCCTGGGCTCCAGTAACACCACCATCTTCTCTTTTGCTGCAAGGTACAGGGGAAATAATGACTTTCAACTGTTGCTAACCCCTGAGTGCATCAGCATGACTTTTTGGCTTGTTTAACCTTGCCCACAGCTCTATTCAATTCGATTATTAAATAATCTCTTTAGTTAAATACTATTTCCTGCAAGGCTCCTAACAAATACCAGCCCCAAGGAAAGGATCTAAGAGAGAGCATTTCTCCTTTTCTCAAGGCTTGTTTCAATTATTCCCCATTTAGTCCTCCCACTAAATTCTCTAGTCTCTCCTAAAGGAGTTCTGCCACGTTCTTGGACCAGAAGCAGTCTTCTGTCTCAGCAGAGAGGTGAAGGGGCAGGGGAGAGGCCTTAGTTCCAAGCTGATGGCCAGTTTGCTGAAGATCCAGGAAGAGCTACTATTTTCGTTCAAGTCCAAAGACAGAAAAAAAGCAGTGTTTCAGCTGGAAGGCAGTCAGGCAGGAAGAGTTTCCTCTAATTCAGTCTTTTAGGTCTATCTGGACCTTCAACTGATTGGATGAGGCACACCCACATTAAGGAGGGCAGTCTGCCTTCTCAGTCTACCAATTTCAAATGTTAATGTCTTCCAAAAACACCGTCATAAACACACTCATAAACACAACCAGTTATCTGGGCATCCCATGACCCAGTCAAATTGACACATAAAGTGAACTAGTTTGCACCACCTATTGTGAGGATTCTCTCTGTTTTATCTGCACCCACCTTCCTAGATACCTCCCACATAGTGCAATCCTCCAGAAAAACATGGTCCAACACAATCCTTATCCTTAATTATGCTCTCTCTGTTGAAATATCCTTTGAGGAAAACCTAGGGTAGTTTTTGTTTCTATGGGACTTGTTTCAGTGAACCCTGGGTGATACAGGGAGCAAACTGGAGACAAGGAGACCAGTTAAGAGCTGTGACAATTGTTTTGGGATAAAGGAATGGGGGCTCAAAACTAAAATAAGAGTCACGAAGATGAAAGACAGAGAGTGGGAAGGGATCCAGAACCATTTAAAAAATAAAATAATAGGGCTTGGGGACCAGTCAAATATTAAGCATGAGGGAGAAGGAGGCATCTGTGATGACTTCTAAGCCTCTGATTTGAGGAGCACTGAAAGGGTGATGTCATTCGATGAGGTGGTGTGGGTGGGTGGATGAATACAGTTTGGAAGGTGTTTTCCATAGGATACTAGTAGACAGTTAAGCACTGAGCATATGGCTCCTTAATGGACATTTATCATTTTGTATCCCAGAATCCCTTCCTGCAGCCCCTCTGTTTTCAGATATTGTTCTAAATAAGTGATCTCGGCCGGGCGCGGTGGCTCAAGCCTGTAATCCCAGCACTTTGGGAGGCCGAGACGGGCGGATCACGAGGTCAGGAGATCGAGACCATCCTGGCCAACATGGTGAAACCCCGTCTCTACTAAATATACAAAAAATTAGCCGGGCGATGTGGCGGGCGTCTGTAGTCCCAGCTACTCGGGAGGCTGAGGCAGGAGAATGGCGTGAACCCGGGAGGCGGAGCTTGCAGTGAGCCGAGATCGCGCCACTGCACTCCAGTCCGGGCGACAGAGCAAAGACTCCGTCTCAATAAAA